>NW_004955427.1:315658-343131 GCF_000276665.1 Chinchilla lanigera | reverse complement strand
CCTCGGCCCCACCCCGCGCCCCTGGCGGCCCCGCAGCGCGGGACCTCCTAGCGCTAACCCGGCCCCTGGCCCCCGCGGCCCAGCGCCTCAGTGAGGAAACGTGGCCGCCCTTACACAGTCGAGGTGGCCGCGGCAGCCACGCAGGGCCAGGGCGGTTGCAGAGGCGCCACCGAGGGATGGCAGCTTTAGTACTTCAGGGGAATTCATCCTTGTGAACTTCAAAACCAGAAGCAGAAAGTTAGTCGAATAAAGCACTATTCATATGCACAGCAAAAAAATTAAAAAATCAAGTTACTATTGTAGGAAAAGATAAACACAGTCAATTCCAAAACCAAAAATTAACTTCAGAATTGAGCATAGTGGGGCAGGGGATTTAGCTCAGCGGCACAGCGCCTGCCTGGCAAGTGCAAGGTGGTGAGTTCGATTCCCAGTACTGGAAAAAAACAAACAAACAAACAAACAGCAACAAAAAAAAGAATTGAGCATAGTATGCTGGAAGAGTTGGAAAATAAATTAACAGCAGGAAAATGGGAAGAGCAAAAATCCAGCAACAATTAACCAAAATACACAACAATGTAAAGAAACCCCAGCATCAGTTAAGAGATGTGAAGCCTACACCTGATTTTGTTGAAAAGCTCAACAAAATGGTGGAAGAAATTGAAAATGCAATTAACACTTTTAAAAACTGCAAATTGAAAATGTAAAGATTGATATACGATGAGCTTATTAAAGAGAAAACAACAAATAATGAATTGAGTGCCATATCAAGAAAATTTGGCACATGGGCTTTGGGTAATTCAGAAATAGAGAAGGCTTTCAGAGCAATCTCAAGCAAAGTTCCTGTAGACCAAATGACACCAAATACTCTTCCAGAAGCAATGATGGATTTTGAAAAATTCCTTCAGCAAACAGGAGGGTGACGGGGGCCTGGGATAATTATGACCACCAGAACTTTGGAAAGGTGAGAAACAAAAGTAAAGGGAACCCTGCATTTATGAGGGAAGTTCTAGAACACCTTCCAGGAAAAATGCAGGATGAAGCACAAGAAATGCTATCAAAAATTTCTGGCTTTAGAAGAAAGAAAAGAGTCTGTTTAGGATTGGAAAACTAAAAAGCAGCAAGAGAAGTAGGAAGTTTTCAACTTAGAAGACAGGTGTTCCTGTGCTTTATATATATGTAAAGCAGAGGTAATCAAAAGCAAAAAGAGGAAGAAAGAAACAGAAGTTGGCAGTTGAAGCTTGGGAAAAACAGAAACGTATAGAATTGTCAATGAAAAATGCTTCTAAGTTAAAAGAAGAAGAAGAGAAAGAGAAAAAGCAGCAGAAAGAGAGGCAACAGCAGTTTAAACTAAAATTACTAGTAGAAAGTTACACCCAGCAGAAGAAAGAACAGGAAGAATTTCTGAGGCTTGAAAAGGAGATAAGGGAAAAGGCAGAAAAAAGGAAAACTGTTGGCTGATGAAATTACTAGGCTTCAAGAAAGAGAGTTATATACACTTGGATGGAAAATTCTAGATAGACAGGCAAAGGAAGAGGAAAAGGCAAAAGATTAGCAAAATTAAAGGAAAAGATTGAAAATAATGTTAGCGATCCTTCTAGGCTTTACGCACCTACCAAAGGTTGGGAAGAACGGACAAAAAGCATAGGACCAACAGGCTCTAGGCCACTTCTACTTATCCCACACAGGGCTATTCCAACCTGGAGACAAGGAATTTAGAGAAAAACATGAGAGAATAAAATTGCTATTCATTTGACGAGAGTATTAGCACATTCAGTAGTACCAGGAGAGTATGACTAACCACGTTCTCTTAAATACCACTGGGCTAGTCGGGCTGATTACGGTGCTGTGTGTAAACTGAGGTGTTGTAAGTTTCGTGCTGCATCGTTAATGGTTCCTGCTCCTACCAAGAGGGTCCTTAGGGTGTGTCGGCCCATTGCTGATATAAAAGTTATTTATACAAATTTGTGTTACCAACATTATCCATTTAAATGCTCAGAGCGTTTCAAAGGTACTTTGTTTTTGACATGGCATAGCAAAATAAATTGAGACAGTCATAGAGAGGCATTTCTTAAACCAAAATGTTATAACTTTTGTAACTTGGAATTACATTAGCTTGAATAACAAAAATAAGTCTTTTTTTAAGTAGTTACAAAGTAGCTTAGTACTTTTTCTAAGTTTAACAAATTGGTAGTTTTGTCAATTATTAAATTTTTGTGAAAAAAATATTTTGTATATGAAAAAAAACAACTCAGATTCAACAGGGACCTGGAGGTATCCTCAGGCAAATGCTACCTTTAGTTCTTGCCTACCTCTTAGCTTTCCCACATTTATTCTGATTTTTATTTTATTCAGTACCTTTATTTCCTTGCCATGAGAGAAACATTGAATGTATGTTATATATATTTTAATAAAGCTTAAATCATTTTAGTTGACTGGGTTATTTAAAATAATAAATGTTCAGTTGTGCCAGAGATGCTATAGTTGCTTTTAGAGAAAAAAAGTTTGTTCTAATAATAATTTATCTCCATTCCTTGAAGGTGTGTCATTAAAACTACAAACTCATAACTAAGTAGCTACTCTTTTCTCCTCATTCCGTCTGCCTCAGACTTGCAGGTCCAGAATCTGCAAAGCTACTTATCCGGGCACGTGAGGCCTGCAATAGACAGCAAACCAAAAGAGCAGGGGGCCACTATCAAGCCTTCTTCTCTTCAGCTCCTTTTCACGCTATGTATGAAAAGTGGCTGCTTTATAATCGCAAGGGCAAGCATCGATATGAATATTTATTTTCATATTTTAAACTAAAAGTATACATAAAGAGAATGTATGTGTTCTAGTGAATTTGAATATCAATGTATTATTTAGGTACTTTCTAGAGAGTGTTCTATTGATATCATTGCTCTAGATAAGTTCTTGTTGTTCAGGCTACCCAAAATGGTCTGGTAGAAATCACATGAGTGCATGATTTTAGTTAAATCATTTCTGTCTCCTTCTCTTTCTGACCTTGGGTAAATGACTTTACCTCTCTACCACTGTTATCCTGTGTGTGTGTGCACGCACGTGTGCATGTGCATGTTTGTGTGTGTGTGTGTGTGTGTGTGTATTCTGGTTATCTTCCTTTTAAAAATCAAAGAAGTCTGTATGTCGTGTCCACTCTGTCCTGTTTTCAGCTGTGGCTCAGAATGTGACCTGCTGAGAAAGCATGCACATCTGCTGGGGAGGGCTCTTGTACATAAATGTATCATTTCACTTATAAATCCTTATTAATCTGAGTTTTGTTTTGTTTGTCCTTAAGCTTTAAGAGAAAGAGATTATCCTCACAAAGTCCAGTAGAACTTTCTCCTAAAACAAGTTATTATGTATGTCCAGTGGTCAGTATAGAATTTGATCTAATTCTATCTGTATTACTAGCCTTTGAAGAGTGATTTCAAATGTTGCTCATTGTAATCTTGAAGCACTACAGAAATATTTTCCATTCTCTAGGAAAAAAGTTTATTTATATAAATATATAATGAATATATATATATTTATATATAATGTTATGTTTTAACTAGATTGGATCACAATTCCCAATATGTGATACCATAACACTTTTATATAATAATGTCTATTTTTTAAGAAGAGTTTTGAATGAGATAATTTAAATTGATAGGAATTGAGTAAAGCAGACTGCCTCTGTAATGTGAGTGGGCCTCAACCAATTCACTGAAGGCCAAAATAGAACTCTCCCAAGTAGGATAGAAATCTAAGGTAGACAGACAGCCTTTTGACTTGAACTGCAATATCAGCTTTCCGAGACACAGCCTGATAACTCACCTTTCAGATTTTAGGTGTGCGAGCTTCCATGATTACATAAACCAATTTCTTAAAATAAATCTCTGTGTTTCTCTGTCACTGTCTTTGAATACATAGGTAGATAGACAGATAGCTAGATAGAGATGTATAGATATATATGTTCTTTTAGTTTTGTTCTCTAGAGAAGGATACCAATACTATTCACACACATACATATAATTAGTACATATACATAAAATGTTTAAGAAAAGGAATTAGATGAATTTACTTTAAAGAGAGGCTTACAGGACTGTACTGACATTTAAAGAAATTTCTGGTTTAATAGCTGAGTGTGGTGGCACATACCTATAATCCTAGGACTCAGGAGGCTGAGTCGGGAAGATCATGAGTTCAAGGTCAACCTGCGCTACATTAAGAATTCAAGGTCAGCCTGAACTATATACCAAGACCTTGTATCAAAAAAATCCCGTTTAACAGAATACTTTATTATTTATACTAAATAAAGATTTTATTATTGCTCAAAATTTAGCCATGTTATGGATGGAACTCTGGCTTGAGGACAGTCTGGCTGCCTGTTTGAATCTTGGTTTCACCATTTACTAGCTCTGTAACCTTGGGTAAGTGACTTTACTTCTCTAACACTGTTGCCATCTACAAAATGAGGACTTTCATACGTACTCCAGATTACTGTTGTGAAGATTACCTGAATGAGGTAATTATGAAATGCTTTGAACAGCACCTGGCTCATAGCAAGCACAGCACATACAATTTTTATTTTCTTGCTTAATTTTGACTGAGCTTATTTATTTAGTTCATATCCAAGTGGTAAATTTTATCTTTCAGCTGTATTTATTACTTGGATTTTCAATAGGAAGAACATCATAATTCCCTAGGGTGTGGAAAAAATCAGCCAGGGATATTTGGAAGAATAATTTCTAAAGAGATGATAAATAACATCCTGTATTTTATGAGATGGAGAAGAAGAACCTAATTCATGAATTATATGAAAATATCTTAAAACTGCCATTGTCATTTCATCAACTACCCCAAAGGTACAAGACAAAGTGAGGAAGTCTGATATATTATTATTTTTTTCCCTATAGAATTTCAATCTGTGAGGCAATGGGTGATCTTTGTTTTTCTCTTTTTGCTTTTCTTTTCTTTTCTTTTTCTTTCTTTCTTTGTTTTTTTACTCTTGGTGTTTGGTAGAGTATTTGGTTCTTTGGTGAGGTGGAATAGGGGAGAGCTTGGGATTCCTATTTACTTCATACTTGTTTGATATTTGAAAATTTTGAATAAGTACTAGAAACATTTACCAGTGTAAAATACTTTTACAGTCATTATGATTACCCAAGGTGGGAGCAAATTGTCATACATTTTTAAGAGGGTTGGAAGAAGAGGCTAATCCTAACATGAACTCTTTAAGAGTTTTGTTTTTTATTTTCAATTTTTGAAGTATAGTTTGTATAATTCTCAGAGATCAGTAGGATTTCATCTGGAACATCCCTAAAGTGTCATAAAGTATACCTCTCAGTTTATTTTTATGGAAAATATAAATTAAGGTTTTTACATGATTAATCTCAACCAAGACTTCTTCCTGAATAGAATATATCAAAGGTTCTAGAACATGGAAGGGGGCTGCCGGATGAAAGATCTCACTCATTCATTTTCATTTCACTTTTTCTTAACAGTTATAATTAAGTACCTGAAACTACATATTGCACAAGTGAGTCCTTAATAAATACTCTTGTATTATTCTCATACTTTTCAATATGATGTCACATTACATTCCAATGTTGCTCTGACTACTTCTTGCCCGTTAGGGGAAATGTGAAGGGCAGATGATGCTGAGGGCAGATCCCTGAGGGATGATTTAGGTGGCCGTACTGGAAGGAGGCTGGTAGCTCCATGGTAGCTTGTAGCTGTAGGGCCATCTGCATTTTGAAAGCATTGATGCTATGCATACACAAGTATGCAGGTTGTTTGTTGCGACAGAGGGCCATGTCTCCTCTTTTTTAAAGGGCCCGGTCCCATATTAAATCCTGCCTAGGGATCTCAGCTATACCTCTAGTTCTCCCTCTGGAAATAACCATGTGTTATGGTTGATACCACGTGGGGAGTTTGGAGGCTTGGCTAAGTGACTCAGCAGTTCTGCATCTTGAGTTGAAAAGGACATGCCCTTAGCCCTCTGGGATGTTGTTCATTGTGTCAATTTGAGAAGTTTAGAAGGTTAAATGAGTGACTCAGCAGGGAGCCAGGGTGTCTACTTTGTATCCATCCTGAGCCTGTGCAGGAGGAGGGCATGGAGATTATATGAGCGCTATACGCCCCCCAGGTGGGGGTAGCCTGCCTACTATGTAAGGGAGGGAAAGAGGCTTGCTCTTCTCTGCCACACCTCCCTTGTGCTCTTGTTGCTTTGCTGTTCCTGGCCATGAACTGCTGTCCTCTGCTATGTGCCACTCTGCCTTGGAGCCAGCTGAGTATGGACTGAAACCTCCACAAACTGTGAGCTAAATAAAGCTTTCCTTCCTTCATTTTGGGCATTGGGTATTTTGTCTCAGCAACGAGAGAAAAGTAACCAAGACACCATGCAACCATTTTGGGATCAGGGGCAATGACCGCTTTGGCTGCTTCTGGCTGAAAGCAGGTACTAACTGGGGCAGTGGGTGATGTCCATTAGGAAGTCAATTGTATGGGCCAAGGTAGAGGGAAGGAGGTGGTTGTCTCTATCTGGAGGACTGCCTGCACCATCACTTGGAGTCTCATAGCCCCAGGGTGAGAACAAACAAACCCTACCAAGAGATTAAAGCACCTATAACCAAAGCATGAGCACTAATGTGGAAAGGACTGTTGTAACCAGCTGGCTCTCAGATCTGTCTTTCAGTGTGGCTGGAAACTGCAGCACGCACTGCCCATTGGAGCCCCCTTTTTGTGTCTATTCTATATTATACCTTTTATATCTTTGGTTAAACTTTTTTTGCTATGTGTTTAAAGCCAAGCCAAAGTGAGACTCATATTAACATGTTTTTCACGAGGTGCTGAAGACCAAGCAAAGTGAGACCAGTATTGATCAAGATTAACCTTTTGCCAAATATCAAGGTCAGTTAAGTCTCTGAGCAGGGGTTACTTGTGGGACCATGTGCAGAGTCTCTTAGCTCCTCTGTCAGTTTACCAGGGTGGGTCAGCTGCCAGGATGGGTCATGGTCTTGCTCTTTGTGGCTCTTCATAGAAGCAGGGGAAATGTTTCTCTCTCTGGTGATCCTCTTCTTTAGCACACTGCACAGTGGTTGATTTTTGTTTTTTGAAATCCAACAATCTCTTTGATCAAGAAGTTGGGTGGTGTGCCAAAGTTTTAGGATCTTGTAGGACAGGTCTCCTGTTGTCCTGGGCCTTGTTGACCTTGAAGGGCCAAGGCCAAAATATTGCCTGACTTTTTAGCTTAATTATATTTTAGCTCTGAACTCTAAACCTCAGCTGTTTAACACCCAGGATTAGTTACATCAGCATTGTAGTGGGAGCACTAGGTTTAAATTGGTATCTTATCTAGATCTCAAACACTTTGAAACAGATAACATGACCAGGAAACTGTTATGTTCTACCTATCATGGTTGTCGTAGAAGTTGAATCTTTGTAGACTGTTAACAGAGGGAACTGGACAAAGAGAACATCTGGAGATGCACCAGGACGCCTGATTCCCCTCCCCATATCTCAGTACATTGACTCTGACTGGGCCAAAAGGATCCCCTCTTGGCATAGGTGTTCCAGCACGTAAGCAGATCTGTTGCTAAACCATATGAGGGGTAAATACCCAGTCTCTTCCTTGATGGTCAGAGACTGCACTCGATTCTCCTAGAAATTGGAATTTCCTAACATCCAGAAGGACATCCAGCCAGAAGAGTGTCCTCTCATGCTTGCTCGCATTTGGGCTGGCTATACAGACCATATCTGGAGGACTTTGGTGGTCATTAACTTGCCAGCCAATGTACCAAATGTTGCATCCCGTGGAAGGCCTCTGGGGAGAGGTGCTAGGAGTCCCTCCTGATGACCCTCTGCCTCTCTTTGGATTCTTGTCCTCACTCTGGCGAAGAATGAAGGAGAGAGGCTATTCGTGGAAAGTAGGGGAGGCAAGACTGATACAATGCAAAACAAAAATTTATTTAAAGTGTAGCAAATACAGAGAAAGTAGTAGAGTGGTGCTACAAGATAGGGGGCATCCCACTGGCTGCCCAGGGAGTTTGAGCTGTTCCCATACTAATAGTGGTAAACTGCCTTGCTGATTGGTGTGGGTTAGGCCAATCAGGGTAGAAGCCTTTGTTTCTGGGAAGGGGACAAGGTCAGCTGCGGCTTTCTTAAGCATGCAGTAAATGTGAGTAACATTTTCATAAAGATAGCACATGGTATACAGACAAGCATGTGAAACTTTTGCAATTGTCAGCCATAGACAAACGTGATAATGTCGAACACATGGTTTTACCATCATCACCCACTTGGATCTTTCCCTGGGCTTGTGTGTGTCCCTCTAATCTGTCCCTACACCGATTAGATTATAAACTAGAGTAGTGAAAATGTTTTAATACTTTAAAACATTCAGTGATTTGTTGAAAGAAATCTATGCTCTTCGTGTTGATAGGATAAAGAGAAGGGTAAAGGAACCAATACTTCTAGTGTTACTGTCTTAGTTAAGTTTTCTTGCTAGGACAAAACACCCAGTACCCACAAATGAAAGGAGGAAAGGCTTATTTTGGCTAACAGTTGGCAGAGGTTTCAGTCCATAATTGACTAGCTCCAAGATAGAGGAGCTTAGCAGAGGGGCATAGAAGAGGAGAAAGAGTTTACAACAATGCAGGCAGGAAGCAGCAAGACTCTCTCCTCTCTATCTATTCCATCCAGGCTCCAAGCCTAGTGGTTGGTGCCACCCACACCCAGGGTGGGTCTTTCCTCTTCAGTAAGTGTATCACCCACATCTGAAATTATGGTAAACAAATTCGTGGACTAATCCAATATTGCACACCCATTATCCAGTCACTCTGCAAAGCCCCACCTAAGAGCACATGAGCTTTTGGGGGACATCCAGCTATATAAGCCATCGCAGTTACTCTGTGCCGTATACCTGATAGACTTTCTGTCTTATAAACCTTCACTGCCCTTTGAGGTTGCTATCACCATCTGCATTTCAGGGACAAAGAAACTGAGAGTTTAAAGAAAGTAACCAACTTGTCCAGCACACTCTGTTAGGACACACAGAAGCCAGAATGAAAACTAGGTCTATAACTTTCTAATTCTTTCCCTTTTGTTTTTAAAAGTTTATAAAAGGTATAACTATTACAAATGTATATGCTACATTTGTGCTTTACTAATATGTACCTATATTTTCACATCTTTATTTACTCATCATCTTTCTCCTGAACCTTATAGCACTGAATTATGATTCAAGTGTTAAATGAGAATATTACACATTTAAAATAGAAAAAAAACCTTCTTCCTCGATAGTCATAACAATCAAGCCAAAGTAAACTTACGAACAAACGCTCAGTCTCTCCCAGAGGTGAGGCAAAGACGCCCTGTGAAGTCTCATCCAACGCGTTGTCTTGGCCTGGCCAGCCAGACTGAGTAGCACTTTCCCAGTCACGTGCTAGTACAGGTCCAGGTAGCTAGGGCAGAGGGTGTAGGAAGGAGGCCTGAGGCTCTGTGGATGTTACTGCTCTCCAAGGGACTCTGATTGCTCTTCTCCCAAGCTGTCTGCACTCTGGTGTGTCTGGCCTTATGAGGAAAGCTGTCAGTACCATTTTCTTGTTGGCCCTGCTGTACTGCGTTCAGAGGAAACCTGTTTTTTGTAACCTTTTCTCCAGAGAACTAACCTTCCCAGCATAGGTAGGAATGACTGGGGCAGGGGACCGAGGAATGGACACGGACAGGAGGAGGCATGTTGGGAATGTTGGGAAAGCCGTTTGTCTGAAACTAGTTAGTGACATTAAAGTCAGCTCCCAAGTCCAGCAGTAGGCACCGGGGACAGACAAGGGTGTGTCCTCAGAGCAGGTAGGCTGTTGTGATGCAGTCAGTGACCACAGTCTGGCTCGGTGGGTGACTGACCAGAAATGTTTGCTCTGAGCTATTTCCTGGTCTGTTCTAGAGTTTGTTATCTAGGAGACCCCTTCCCTCCTCGCCCTTATTTTATTCATGTGTTCCACTTAACTGCTAACACCTATATATTCTGCATGTTTTCATAACTTCAGAACAAAACACAGTGATCGTCACTTACTTAAATACAAAATTATAAAACAATAAATAATATAGAAGAGTTTAAAATATGTACGAGATTAAAATCCACTGCAACAATAGCACAAAAGATAGAAGAGTGAACGATGTTAAAGTGTCTTCTGAATGTATGTTGGATTTTGCAGGGAGTAATATAATTACTACTTTGTATTAGACTTTAAGAAGTCAAAGATTCACACAGTGTTATTCCAATACTAGAGTAACAACTAAATGAATAGTAAAAGTATATAAAGAACAACTAACAGTGCCAAAAATTTGAATGATTAAATGGCTAATTTGTCAAAAGACTGCAAGACAGAGTGAAAAGGAGGGAGGAGAGGAGGGAGAGGAGGAGAGAGAGACTACTGCCCTACGTATCAGAAATTATATTTAATATAAAGCCACTAAATATTCAGTAAAAAATTTTCAGATCTATAAAAATACTGCACATTTCTTACAAGAGAAACATCTTAAGTATAAGTGCAAAAAATTAAAAGTAAATCAAGTTAGCTTGGCAGAGCGGCACATACTTGCAATTCCAGTATCTGGGAAGCTGAGGTGGAAGGACTGCAAGTTCAAGCACTGCCTCTACAACTTAGTGAGGCCCTGTTTTAAAGTAAAAAGGCCTGGGAACGTAAATCAGTGTGAAAGTTGAGTTTAATCCCCAAAGTCTGCAAAAAAGTAAATGGATGGAAATATATAAAATGTGCAAAAACTACCTAAACAGCTGATATTACTCAAGGTAGGTAAAACATTTTCTTGGAGATACACAAGTACATTTGAAATAGTAAAAATTTAACCCATAAAAACGTATAATATTCTAAGTGGCAGAATATTAATGAAAAATCTTCAAAATGTATAGATTTTTTTTGGGGGGGGTACTGGGAATCAAACTCAGGACCTTGCACTTGCCGGGAAGGCGCTGTGCCACTGAGCTATATCCCCAGCCCACAACATTTTAAAAAAATAGTTGAAATTGGCATATCTACAGTTGTGATAGAAAAATTTTAACATGTTCCTCAGTAGCAATGGAGCAAGCCAAAAAAGAAAATCAACATTCAGATTTGAACAGGATAATTCACAAAATTTACCTGTCACATACACATAAAGCAGTGTAACCAGCAACTATTGTATGTATATTTTTTCATATGCCCCACTGAGCATTTTCTTTTTTTTTTTTTTTTTTTCCACTGAGCATTTTCTAAAGTTGACAATATAATGGGCTGCAAATGAAGCTCCTGCAGCTTCCAGCCAATTGAAATTAGTCAATTCTTTGGCCACAAATAAATTCAGCAGGAAATCAACAATGAAAAGATAGATTTGTTTTTAAAAAGTGTCAACACTTACCTCACTCCACAGTCAAAATTTGGCTCCCAATGAAGAACACAACATAACATAAAAGACACCTGTGAATATTTCTTAAAAATGCCGAACCTTGTGACCTTTGTCAGGTAAGGCTCCCTTACATAGGGCACAAAAAGAACTATCTGTAAAAGAAATAAAAGGTATGAATTGGACTTTACAAAGATTAAATACTGCCACTCTTTATAACACAACATGAAGGCTGTGAAAGAACACATACGATAAAGGGCTTTTACAACTGAATAAAAAGCCAATTCTAAAATAGGCAGACATGATTTAAACAGCACTTTACAAAAAAAATGCAAAAGTAACCAACAAGGACAGGCAAAAGCTCACTATTAGCCATCAGAATAAATATAAATTAATAGCACAATGTTATACCACAAGCCAGTACAGTGACATTAAGCCAGCATTAGTGAGAGTGTGAACCAGGTGGAACTCTTACAGAGTGGGAATATAAACTGGTACAGTGAATTTGGGGAAAAGTTTGGCAGTTACTGAACTAAGCACCACTTTACCCAGGAATTTCGTATTAATGAAGAGAAATGGACACATGCACAGGAAAAGATATACTTTGTGTTAAAAGTGCCTATGCCATCTTTCTTTACTTTCAATTTTTTTATTACTACATATTTGCAGAACACAATTACTACACCCCTCACGGGGAGTTGGTACATGGATTTAACTCTTTTTTAATGTCCTCCCATCTCTTGGTCCTCTTCAAACTATCCTCAAGTCAGAAATCCCATCAATAGGTAAATGGATTAATAAGTTATGGTATACACATACAATGGAATATGTCTCAGCAATAATGGGAAGAAATTGCTAGTACATGCAAAAAAAGGAAAAGAAAAAAGAAAGAAAAGCAGGTGAACCCCCAAAACATGTTGACAACATTAGCCAGACCACAGAAGATAAAATTCTTTATAATCCATGTATATGAATTTCTTAAATAAGCACATCTTAATCTATAATTGCAGAATATACAATAGTGTGTGTCTGGGGTCAGAGAGCTGAGAAATGGATAGCAAAGGTGTATAAGGGGACATTTTGGGGTAGATGGCCATATACAGTATCTTGCATCTGTTGGTGGCTACACAGGTACATATGTTTATCAAAACTTATTCAACCAAATATTTACAATAAGTACATTTTATTTGACTTAAATTATATCTCAAAAAGCTAATTTGAAATTAATGAGTTGTATTACATATTGATATCTTCAAATTGGTTACTCATATAAACAAATATAGGCATGTAAGAGAAATTCTGTATTGCTTGTATTGTTTTTGTGTTATTTTATAAATGTATGTGTTTGTTAATATGTTTTTGTTCTTTTACCTTTAAAAAAAAGCTAATTTTGAAAGACTTACAGGAAAAAAATAGAATATTTCCAAAAGTTTGGAAATTAAGCAGTATAATTTCATTCATCATCATGGGTGCAAAAATTTCCAAGAAAAAAAAACCCCTAGTAATAAAATATACATGAAAAGAACACTACATTATGAGTTGGTGGAGATACACTCTAGGAATTAAAATTAATTTACCATTAAAGAAAAAGCTGCCAATATATTTTACTACATTAACAGAATAGATAAAGAAGATAAAACAAAAAAATCATGAGTTAAAATCCAATGCTTATTCATTATAAAAATTATTAGAAAACCAGAAATAGAAGGGTATCTTACCGAATAAAGTGGTAACTTTAAGGAAACCTACCACAAACATAATGCTTAATGGGGTAATTTGAAGCATTTTCCTAATTTCAGAAATAAAATAGTAATGCCTACTATTATGGTTTCTATTAAACAGTATTCCCACAGAACTAAACTTTAGATAAATTAAGGAAAAAGATGTAAGCACTGGAAAGGAAGAAAGAAGTAAATGGTACTGTATGTATGAAACCCTCAAAGGCTCTTCTAAAAGTGAACTGTTAAAACTGATAAATGGGATTATAGCTGGAGATATAGCTCAGTGGCACAGCACCTGCCTGGCAAGCATGAAGTTGTGAGTTCAATTCCCAGTACCCCTGCCAAAAAAAAGTTATAAAATGGTTTATATGGATTTTTTATAAACCATTTTATGTTTTATCATAGGGACTCTTTCATATTCAAATGTTAACTTGGCTGGAACTATTTTGAATGTCAGCCTTTTTGTTTTTTTATAATTTTTGATATAAGATCTTATTAAGTCACTCAGTTGCACAGGCTTGACCTTGTGACCCTCCTGCCTCAATGAATACCACTTATTAAAAATAAGTGCTCATGCTTGTAATCCCACCACTTAGGGAAGTTGAGGTAGGAGGACTGCAAGTTTAAGTTTGACCTGGGCAACTTAGAAAGACCCTGTCTCAAACTTTAAAAACATTTTAAAAGAGCTATGAATGTAGTTCATAGCATCCCTGGGTTCAGACCATAGAATGGCAAAATAAAAAATTACTAGAACAGAAAAAGTTCATTTGTTTTTCTTTCTTTTTTCTTTTCCTTTTTTTGCATGTACTAGCAATTTCTTCCCATTATTGCTGAGAAATATTCCATTGTATGTGTATACCATAACTCATGAATCCATTTACCTATCGATGGGATTTCTGACTTATAAAATGGTTTTTTAGCATGTTTTTGTAACAGGTTTATTGATGTATAAATCACAAAGAATACAATTAACATATTTAAAGCATGGAATTCATTAATTGTCATTACATTCACAGAGTTGAGCAACTGTGATCGAAATCAACTTGAGAACACTTCCTCAAACAAAAAACCTACCTCTATTAACAGCCTTCCCCATCAACAACACTCCCCAGCCCCAGGCAAATCCTAAACTGCTTTCTATCTGTATGGGCTTGCCTATTGGAAACGTTTATATGAGTGGCATTATGTATTATGATGTCCTTTATCGTTGGACTCTTACTATAATGTTTTCAAGGATTATCCATGTTACACCACATAACAGTACTTCATTCTTTTGAAAAATAATCCCCACTGTGTGGATATACCATGTTTTATTTTGGTGAGCATTTGGGTTGTTTTCCTTCTTTGGCTATTATGAATTACTGTACACAGTTTTATATGGACATATTCTTCCATTTCTCTCATACATAGGAGTGGAAGTGCTGGAAGTGGTTATTCTATGTTTAACAATTTGAGGAACTTAGTTTTCCAAAACTGCAATACCATTTTACATCCCCACCAGCAACATATGAAGATTTCAATTTCTGCACAGCCTGGCCAATACTCACTATTCTCTGTCTTTTCTTTCTGTTCTAGTAATTTTTTTATTTTGCCATTCTATGGACCGAACCCAGGGATGCTATGAACTACATTCATAGCTCTTTTAAAATGTTTTTAAAGTTTGAGACAGGGTCTTTCTAAGTTGCCCAGGTCAAACTTAAACTTGCAGTCCTCCTACCTCAACTTCCCTAAGTGGTGGGATTACAAGCATGAGCACTTATTTTTAATAAATGGTATTCATTGAGGCAAGAGGGTCACAAGTTCAAGCCTGTGCAACTCAGTGACTTAATAAGGTATTATATCAAAAATTATAAAAAAACAAAAAGGCTGACATTCAAAATAGTTCCAGCCAAGCTAACATTTGAATGTGGAAGAGTCCCTATGATAAAACATTCAACTAATATACCATCCTTAGTTGTTGAAATAAATGCTCCTCAATCTAGTTTCCATAATAGCTTACATCTATGTGAAAGAAATAAACATTTATTTTTCATTAATAATTGTAATTTCTATAGTATTTAAATTATCAATTTGCTACTAATGTTAGGAAACCTGGTATAAAACATAAAAATTTAGTATTTGTCTAGTAATATGGGTCATAGTACCTAATATCTCTAGTTAATTTAAGAACAGGGAACATATTTCCAAATAGTCTGAATGCAGAATAATTTACAGGAAGTTGCTTTATATTTCTCTGCATTACATTCTAAAGTCACATAAAGAACTTTTTGACTATATGTAATGTATATATTCTTCCTTAAAGAAATAGCTATAGAGAGGGCTGGGGATTTAGCTCAGCGGCAAAGTGCCTGCCTGTCAAGCACAAGGTCGTGAGTTCAGTTCCCGGTACCAGAGAAAAACAAAACAAAACAAACAAACAAACAAAGAAATAGCTATAGAGGTACTGTAGTTACAGAAATGTATTTAGTATTCATCACTGCTTTCACTGCTGGTATTCATTACTGAATGAAATTTAAGTTTAGTTCTACATATAGGTTAAAAAAAAATCACCATTAGGTAAAGGCTATAATCTGTGTGACTTCTGGAAATGTGAAGTCCAATAATTCCACTTTTCAAAAATGGACAAATATAATATATATGGATATATTCCCAACCAAGATTATAGTTACACAAAAACTGTCTGAATGACAAAAAAGTCTAAATATGAATAAAAACATACAGTAAATTTTATAGATGCTCAGAAAAACTCTTATCCTCATTCTATGTCTAGTCTAGACTTGAATACTGTGACACTTGTAAAAACTATGCCATGATTGTGAATTAATGATCATAAAATGATTTAAGTCACCAAGCACTCAGTAGCAGGACAGTGTGACTGATAAGCAGGGGCTTTCGAAAATGGTAAAAGAAACTTAGAAATTATATATTTTTTCCTTTGTCACTTTACAGGTGTGGAAAATGAAGACAAAGGAAAGGAATTTGCCTGAGATCAACTAAGTTTATGGTAGAGTGGGAAATATAAACAGCTGATTCATGACTGGCGATTGTTCCCATAAAGCCACGATATTTCAATCAATTGCATGAATGTTTGGTTTGAAATTTTGTTTAAACTTTAAATGTAAACAGCTGAGCATGAGATAAGCTAAAAGCGCAAAAATTTTGTACACTCATGTTTTTAAGCTGACGGCCAGCCAGAAACCAATGTAATAGTAATGTTGCTATTAGAGAAAATCATGACTGTATTATTAAAAGCAAGTGTAATGATGTCAACCTTCAAGCTTTTCAAAATATATTCAAAAATCACAAGCACTTCTATTAGATATTTTAGGATTGCAGAGAAAATTCCATTCATACAAATGAGAGAGTAAACTTCTGTAAGAACTAAAGAGGAATTTGGCAACACTTTCTTATCTTATTTCATTCCCTGAATAATACACTGAAAATTAACTTCACGAGATGAATATTATACATGAAAAAAGAGAAGGAAAAAATTGAAATCCATGCAGTTCTGAAATCATTGAGTTTTGGAAGATTATTTGATCTTGTAATCCTTTTTACTGGTCCTCTCTTAGCAGTCTTCTGATTAACTAGATTGTATCTTCCCATTTTTACTAGATTCTCTTTCATTCTAGGCAGTTGTCCCATCTGTTGCCTTTTAGAAATTTGATGTGAGCCAGAGCCCGAGACAGTTCAGCTAGGTATGTGCGCCGTTCGCTATGGGACCTCTGGTAAGACTTTGACTCTTGTTCCATCCTAAGCGCATAGTCTTTCACTTGATTTTCAGGACTCCTTTTCTCTTTTTCTAGCTGTTTAGTAATATATTTTAAGGTTCCACTGGCATTTGCTCAGAAACACGACTAGAGGATAATCTACCTGAAGGATTTCTGCAGACTGTTTTCATTTTCTCTTCTAAAGACACAACTTGCTTTTGTAGCTGATCATTTAATTCAAGTGGTGCCTCATAGCGAGTTCTCCATTCACCACCTTCACTGTCAGTACTGAGTTCGGCTTCCAGTTCGGCTATATCGTGTTTTATTTCAACCGCTGAGAGATGCACTGCATCCTGAAGCCGTGGTTGAGACTCAGCCAAATGAAGGCTTCTTATCAGTCAGATCCAGAAGGGATTAAATATACAGGAAAGTTCAAAGCCTTCAGGTAAGCAGTGGGTGCCCTTTACTCTTAGATATGATGCCCAGAAAGTCAGTTCTTGTGGATTTCTTCTAGCAGCTGCAGTTTGAGGTGCTCGAAGCTCACACTGGCGAAGCTGTCCTCTCTCCCCTCCCCATGGGGACAGGTCAGAGGTCTCTCACACTCTCCCTCTCTGCAGGCTTTACAGCATAAGACCCGAAGGGACACCCAGAAGCCGGGAAGAACAAAGTGCTGTCATGGGCTGCTCCCACGGCCGACTGCCTCACAGTCACTGGCTCCCCAGAAATGTTTTAAAAAAATAAAATAAGTGGTTTTGTAAAATTACTGGGTATGAGGCAGTACATAAATATATATTCCTTAATAACAACATCTTGAAGTTAAAATTTTCAAAACTCATAATCTAGATACAAAGTAATGGAAGAAGTAAGTTCTACACACAAAACTACAAATAGTGATTGAGCATCACTAAAGAGGATATAAATAAATAGAAAGAAATTATTATCATATACCAGAGACGAAGCATTTTCAATAGGTAAAATTTCCAAATTGATTCATAGATTGAATACAATTACAATTAAAGCCCAAACAAATTTTGTGAAAAAATTGATGAGCTAATTTTTTTTTATTTTAAAGAAATAAAAAAACTAACAAAACAACAACAATGAAGACAAAAACAGCAAAAAGATACATGACCTCAAAACAAAATGATAGGAATTAACAATGGTTGCTGCGTTACATACTGTTACCTTCAATGAAGTTGCTCAGTCCACCAGATGTAAGAATGTAAGATTGGTCAAACAATCAAAGGCAATAGCAAGTGATTAAAAAAAACATTGGAAATGATACAGAACTTCACCATGCAAGATGGTAGGAAGTCAACAATTGTTCTTATACTGCATATTATTGTCTTCAAATCAGTCATTCTGATTACCAGATACAAGCATGCAAGGGCCAAGAAGAGCCAAAATAATCTTTAAGGAAAAAGTAAAAAGTGGGAGAACTTTAAGCACCAAACATCAATACTTAATAGAATGTTACGACAGTTAAGAAACAGTTGTGATGGTAATGGTATGGGGGAAATGAACTTGAGTTTTAAACTTGATTTGAGTTACAGTGTCTCTGAATTGAATGTCCCATGTTTGAAGAAGATATGTTTGGGGTCTCTAGGACTATAGTAGAGAAGTATAGAGCAAGCAGTAAAATATTCTAGTAAAAACTTACATGCAGGACAAAAAAATGAAGGAAGATACCCAAATGCCAGATAATCCACGAGGAAGGCTTTTGTTTAAGAATTTTTTTCCAAGGGGAATAAGGGATGAAGGAGAAAAATCCACTTTATACATTAGTCAATGATATAAAATTGCCTATTTGAGTGAAAGAGAAATGCGAAGATTGTTAGTATACAGAGAGCATTAGGTGAGGTGGCTTATAAAAGTCTGAAACCAGCCTAAGAACAGGCATACAGTTGAGCCCATTGTAAATATCATGAAAACAAAATGTGCCAGTCAGCATGCCACAGAAAATGAAGGAAGGACAACAAGAAGTAGATTGGAATATTTTGTTGACCTTCATGGGTTTACAGCCTCTGTCTCTAAATAAAATATAGAAACAAGTAGAGCTTTTGATTTGATTGTGCTTTTGGTTTTTGTTTTCCCCCCACTGAAGAGACATGAGGGTTCTTAGTCGGTTTCTGACAATCTGTTCATTTATTAGAATAGTTGTCTTTCGTTTGCTTTCCAGTAGGCATAGTGAATTTAGTTAAAGGGCACATCTGTGTGCTACAACTTGATTACATCTTTTTTTCTAGCTATTTTGCATTTGTCTTTTACCATGTTTCAGTTTCTGCATGTAGATTTAAATAAAAAGCAAAATTTCTAAAATTGTAACATTTCACTTGGAAATGCTGCCCAGTCTTCACCAGCTTCAGAAATCTGACCTTCGTGGATGCTGCAATAAAGTGTTGTAATTTAAAGAGAAAAGAATAGCTGGCTGGCTACTGGAGTAGGAAGCAGGTGCATGCCAGGGAGACCAGCTTAGTGAGAAAGGTGGCACTGCTTGAAGAAAGGAAAAATATTCTCTGCAAGTAAAAGGTGCTAAACCCATTCAGGTTCTTTATGGAGTAAAAGGTGAATTCTGACCCCTTTAAACATCATTAAAAAATCCTGCTTGCTATGGTTTGTGTCTGTGTGTCCCCCCAAAGCCTCATGCAGTTGTGGGGCAGGCTTTTAGAGTTTGATTGATTATGGGTGTGAGAACTGCACCCGCCCTGGGGTGGATAGTTTGCATATGTAAGGGAGAGGAAGAGGCTGCTTGAGGCCATTCCTCCCTTTTAGTGCTTGTTGCTTTTGCTGTGTTCTGCACCATGAGCTGTAGCCCTCTGCCATGTGCCAGTCTGCCTTGTAACCTGCCAAGTATGGGCTGAAACCTCCACAAACTGTAAGCGAAATAAACCTCTCCTTCCTTAATTTTGGGCATCAGGTATTTTGTCCCAGCAATGAGAGAAAAGTAACCAAGACACTGCTCCATATGGATTTGTACTAAATACCAAAGTTAAAAAATAAAGCTTCAAAAGAAGGCATAGAATTATCATGGTCTTGGGGTAAAGAATATTTTATTATGTATTTTTATTAGTACACAGCTGCAATACATAGTGATTAGATCATGAAGAGTTTGTACATATACGTAATACATCTTAATTCTTTTTTGTCTCCTTTCCCTCCTAACCCTCCCTGCTCCTTCCAAATCTTGAGCTCTTTCTCATTTGAAAAATTTGTAGAGCATTTCCATTTTTGTTCAGTTCTCTATTTTTATTTTCGATTCTCAATTCCTTTTCCTTCCTTCCCCTGATCAGTCTCTTGTTTTTCCCTAAGCGCCAACTATAAAGACAAGACTGACAAATGGATACATTAGACTTAGAAACTCCTTTTCAGTCAGTAAACATCTTTAGTGTAGTAAACAAGTAAGGAACAGAGTAGCAGAGGTTATACGTGAAGTGCACTTATTAAAAAAAAGACAGCTAACCCAGTTGTATTAGTCAGCTTTCCCACTGCTGGCACAAAATACCTGACACCCAAAACTTAAGCAGAGGAGGTTTATTAGAAGGTTTAGGCTATGGTTGGCTGGTTCCAAGGAGAAACTCCATGGGATAGGCCTGGCAGAGGGAGCTGTTCAACCCTGCAGTGTCCAGAAAACAGAGGAAGAGCCAGAGAGGAACATACCCTGGAAAGTTACACCCCCAGTTACCTTCTCATACAGGCCCCACCTCCTAGCAACATGTTCAGCTAAGAGCTCATCAGTAGACCAATCCAGTGACGAGTGTAGTAATCCCACGATCCAATCACAGTTTGAAAGCCCCATATCTGAACACATTAGACATTTCGGGGACATTTCAGATTTAAGCATAACACCAAAGAAAAAATGCTCAAAAGAGCATTTTTAAATGCCCTTTTAAACAGGCGTTTCTTGCACACACAGACCCCAAAGGATCAACAAATGGTAAAAAGGTGCTAGACCTCCTTATTTATCAGGAAAATGTAC
The DNA here is from genome assembly GCF_000276665.1 of Chinchilla lanigera. Classification (NCBI taxonomy): domain Eukaryota; kingdom Metazoa; phylum Chordata; class Mammalia; order Rodentia; family Chinchillidae; genus Chinchilla; species Chinchilla lanigera. Next base: position 322,345 of record NW_004955427.1, on the reverse strand, counting down.
TGACTACATTACATTTACTCTTGTTACCACAATGAGGTAGAAATCTATTACAACAAAAACGTTGAAATGTAAGAAGAAATAACTATCAACATGACATGTGAGGCTATGAGGCAAGAATTCTCATACTGTTTTGAGAGAGAAAATTGGAAAACTCTTTGGCAGCCAAAGCTATCCGTATACATATAGCAATTTAACTCCTGTGCGTGCTTTTAACAGAAATACCTATGTATTTCAATTATCACACCGTTAGTCACACTGGCCCCAAACTGGAAACAACACCAACTCACCAACACAACAAAGAATAAATATAATATGTTACATTCAAACAATGGAAAATCTCTTCAGCAGTGAACATGAACAAAACCCTGTTTAACTCAGAGGATTTTCTGTCGTTACTGTCATTCTTGATATCACAGTAGTTATAAGGATGTGCTTTTCTGTGATAATCCACCAAGATCTATGTTTATGATGCTCTTCTTGTATGTTACAGAGCAATAAAGTTTACCAAAATGTAAGAGATCAAAAAGAAGCTAGCTGTGGTTACAATGGAGAATAAAATGAGTATTCCCTAAAGGTCACATGCCTTTAAGTATATATTTATTTTGTTCTTCATCATCTCCTGTGAAAAATATATTTGATGTCTTATTTTCCAGATGAAAATACCGGATCAAAGATAAACAACTGTTTCAAGGTGTCAAAACTTGTTAGTTTGGTTTTGACTCCAAAGTTTTGTTTGCTCAGAATTCACAAATTATCTCTTAAACAATGTCTGATTTAATCTAGATGTTGAAGGGAATCATGCAAACTCAGAAAGAAAGAAAAAGAAAGAAACAAAGAAATAGAGGAAGAGAGATCCCTCTTCTGTAAATCTGTCTTTGATTTCCATGTAATCCCTTGAGAATGCAGCTTCTGAAGGCAGTGCAGAACCTAGTAGCATTGCCCAACAGTGAGCCTGAGAATTGCATTGCAAGTCAAACGCAGCTGAAGTGGGGCAGTAGTCAACATGATTTACCCGATTCACTCAAAGTGAGAGAAATGAAGCATTATTTCAGTTTTCCAAATCAAATCAATCTATTGTCTGCACACATTCTCATCAGAGTTGGAAGAAATTCCAACTGTTACTTGGTGGAAAAATCTAATTTTGTTTCAGGATTGTATAGAAATCCTAAGTGTACTGGTAATTTGACAATGGACCTCTGGTCTCGGCAGATCATTGTCACTGTAAAGATGTTTGTTGTCCAAGCGGAACCACATATTCCACCCCGCACTTCACAAGCAGGAGCCTCACCACAGGGAAACCTGCAGGCATCTCCTGTGAAAGTGTGAGGCACCCCTTCAAAAGACAGTGTCTGCACTCTTCACTACCATGGCCCTTCCTCAGGACTCCTCTCTCAACCCTTAGAAATGGACTTTTTCCGATAATGCAGCTCACACATTCCATTCTAAGGTTGTTGTTTTTTTTTTTTTTTTGAGACAGGGTCTTGCTATGCAGTTCAAGCTGGCTTTGAGCTAACTTTGTAGCTCAGACTGATCTCTAACTCAAAAGGGTCCTCCTGCCTCAGCCTCCTGAATGCTGTGATTACAAGTGTGTGCCACCATTCCTGGCCTTTCTAAGTTTTTAAAAGCAAAACTTTTAACTTCTTTCCTAGCAAAAGTGAAGCTCAGGCTCTCAATAATGAAATCTTTGCCAACCTTCATTAGAACATAAAGAAATATTTCTGAGCTCATATCTAAGAGGAACACACACACATACACACACACACGGTGGAGGGGTACAGACTAGTGCTGAGATATTTACAGCAAAAACACTTAGGGGAACTAGGGAGGAAGAGGGGAAACAGAAGGAAGGGGAAAGAAAAAAATGAGAAAAGGAAAAATGGCAACAAAGCTCTTGTAAATAAGGAGAGGAAGAAGGGTTGAAAGGAGTGGCCAGCAATGGTGAAAAAGAAATCAAGTTTTATCATGTTCAGGCACAAATTCCCTTCGATGAATGCAGTCATTGTGTATACATACCAATGAATTTAACTATTTAAAAAATTAAAAATGCACGAAGGAGAAAAAGTACTTCGGGGGAAATCTGAATAATGTTTGAGATGCAGCTGCAATTTAAGCAGGCCGGGATGTACACTTCCAGCAAGTAGTTTGGTGAGCTTCCTGCTAGGATAATAGAAGTTTAACTTCTATAACCGCAGCGCAGTGTGGCTAAGTTATTTGCTCGGGGACTAAAAACATCAGTTGAAGTTTTCCAAAAGCTATATAGAAAATAGCTTCACACTGCAGCTATTAGAGACCGTAGAACCACATACTTGTGACGAAGACGGCATTTTGCGAGTCAGGCTGTCAGTGGCGAAGGAAGATTAGCAGGGAGGCGCTCTGAGCAGGACACTTCCACACCGTGAACATGCGCACATGGAGGAGGCGGCCCCTTCGCTCTGGTGCGATACACAGCCTGAGTGGTGGGATGAAAGATAGTCCTAGGAAAACGGGGGGCGTGCTAAAATAATTCCTGAATTACAACTCATGCCATTAATTGGTTTTTTTTCTTTTTTTTTGTACCGAGAATCAAACTCAGGACCCTGTGCTTTACAGGCAGGTGCTTGTACCGCTGAGCTACATCCCTGGCCCCATTAATTGGTTTCCTCATGTTGGTGTGGTCTGAGAAACCAGGCTTGCGTGTATTTGGGTCTATGCCAATACACAGGATTAGTAATTACGGTAACAGCTCCAGTGACTGAGCCTCACTAACATTCCAGCCACTTCCTATCGATCATGTCAGTTGTCAGCCTGCAGTAAGTGACACTATTTTCATTTTATAGAAGAGATGATGTAACTCTGGGAATAGGCTTCAGAATAATTAACAAATAGTAGAGCTGGGGTTCAAATCCAAGTCTAAATAAAAAACCGATGTGTTCACCATCATTCTACATTTATCCTTTAGAATAGAGTCAATTTATATTACGCTGTTCTCGTCCTCCTATCAAAATAGAAAGTACTAGAGATTACAGGAGCTGACATTAGACATGGTAGATTGAAACTTGCTAGGACCAGTAGGTGAAAAACACACACCTGCACTGAGAATTAAAAAGGTAATTTACTGTAAAGAATGGACTTAGATTTTTAAAAACTTCCTGTTGGACTGCATTAAAATCTTGTTTGTGTATTAGGTCCAAATAAACTATTGGAAATTATATTTATTCCATGAGTGCAGTAGTAACAACTTTACAAGAGTCCCTAGTTAATACTGCTTATTTCTCTCCTATATACTAAGAGGGTTTCAAGAAGTAAATATTTAAAAAATGAAGTATTTTGAGTTCTGAGTCCTGTTCCTTTGCTTCAGTCAGTCTTTAGGCTAATACCATGCTATTCTGAGACTTTCAGCCTTGTAGTAGATTTTGACGTCAGATAGTATGGCTCTAGTTTTGTGGGTTCCCTCCCCAAAGATGACTTTGGCTATTCAGGGTCTTTTATGGTTCTATACAGATTTTAGGATTCTCTTTTTGTCTATTTTTGTGAGAAACGTCACAGAAACTTTGGTAAGGGTTGTATCAAATCTGTAGATTTCTTTGGTTGGTATTAATATTTAGCAATATTGATTCTTCCAATCCATGAGCACAGTATATCTTTCTTTTCATATTTGGCTTCAATTATTTCTTCAATATGTTGCATTTTCAAGGTATAGATATTTCACTTCTTTGTCAAATTTATTCCCAAAGGTTTTTTAAAAAATCATCATTAATGAGATTATTTTCCTGAGCTTTTCCCAGATAGTTGTTGTTAATGTATAGAAATGCTATGAATTTTTACAGGTTGATTTTGAATTCTAAAACTATACTGAATTTTTTTATTAGTTCCAACAAGTTTTTCTTGGAAACTTTAAGGTTTTTCTGTGTGTAAGATGATGTTGTTTATAAATGGAGACAACTTAATTTTTTTCAAGTTGGATGCTTTTTATTTCTTTCTCTTAATTACTCTGGATAGCATTTCCAGTACACTATGCTAAATGCAAGTAGTTAGAGTGGGCAACCTTGTTTTACTACTGATTGCAAAGGAAAATCTTGATTTGCCATTGGATATGGTGTTAGCTCTGAGCTCATCATATAAGGCTTCTATTTTGTTGTGGTATATTCCTTCTGTACCTATTTTGTTAAGTTTTTAAAAAAATCTTGACAGAATGTTGAGTTTTCTCTAATGCTTTTCCTGCATCTAATGAGGTGACCATCTTTTTCTTTCATTCTGTTAATAGGAGCATCATGTTTATTGATTTGAATATACTGGACCACCCTTTCATTCCAGGGATAAAGCCCACTTGATCATGGTGGACAATTCTCTTAATGTGCTGTTAAATTCAGCTTTCTAGTATTTTTTGAGGATTTTTTGTATCATCAAGACTATTAGCCTGTAATGCCTGGCTGTGGTACCAATGTAATGCGGCTCTCCAAAATGTACTTAGAAGCATTTCACCCTCTTAAATTTTTAAGAAGAGTTTGAAAAGTGTTAGTATTTAGTCTCCTTTAAACAGTTGGTAGAATTCAGTGGTAAACTCATCAGATCCTGGGTTTTTCTTCCTTTACAGTATAATTCACAGTAGCAAAGAAATGAATCAATTCATATCAATCATATAATATCAACATGGGATAGACCAATATAGCTATCTATATATTTCTACATCTATTTATCTTCTATCTCTGATAGGAGAATTTTTGTTTCTGATTCAGTCTCCTTATTTGTTATTAGTCGCTTCAGAATAGAAAACCTAGAAATAAAGCCATGAGTTTATGGTCAGTTGGTATTCATCAAGGGTACCAAAGATGCACGATGGGAGGACAGTCTCTTTAACAAGTGTTCCTGTTATTACCATTAGTATCATGGACAGCCATGTGCAGAAAAATGAAACTAGGCTCTTATCTCATGTCATGTATAAAAATCAGCTGAAATGGATCAAAGATTTCTATGCAAGACTTTTATCTGTAAAACTGAGAGCAAGTGATAGGGGAGAATTCCGCATGGTCTGGCAGTGAGTCTTTTTGGATATGACACAAAACTAACTAAAAAGCATTCTTCAAAGTAAAGGAAAGAATCAGTAGTGAGACAACCTGCTGCATGGGAGAAAATAACCATATATTTGATAAGGGGTTAATATATAAAGTATATACAGAACTTAATAACAACAAAAAACCCACCTGATTTTAAAATGTTCAACATCACTAATCATCAAGGAAATACAGATTAAAACCACAGTGAAATAGCTCCTGATACCTCTTAGGATACTATTATCAAAAGGACAGACTAGAATAGTATTGTTGGAGAGAATCTGAATTAGAACACCCATTTTGAAAACTAGTATGAACTTCCTCAAAAAATTAAAAGTAGGCCTACTGTATTACCCAGTAATCCCACTACCAGGTATATATTCAAAGGACATAAAATCAGTATGTCAAAGAGATATCTGTATTTACATGTTTGTTACAGTATAATTCACAATAGCTAAGATATGAATCAATTCATGACAATCATATCATGTCAACATATGGATAGACCTAGATAGCTATCTGTATCTATATTTCTACATCTATTTATGTGATAGTTAGCTTTTTAAAGGAAGCAAATCTTGTCATTTGTAACAACAGGATTGGATGCGGAGAATATTATGTTAATGGAAATAAGTCAGGCATAGAATGACAACTACTGCATGATCTTCTTCCTTATATGTGTGCTATAATTTGAACACAGATAGTGTTCTCAAAGGTCTATGTGTTAAAGGGTTGGTCCCAAGAATGGCAGTATGGTAAAGTATTATGGACCTTTAAGAGTGGTGCCTTCTGTGAGGTTCTTAAACCAGTAAGGGTGTATCCTTGAAGTGAGTTTTGGGACCAAGTCTTTGTTTCCTCGTTCATGATGTGAGCAGTTTGTTCCAGTAGGTATTTATTGCCACTGCTATTTGGGCACCCTCAACAGAGCCTGAAGCCAAAGGGCAACCCGGTCTTGGATTGCAGCCTCCAGACCCATGAACTAAATCAGTCATTTGTCTTTATAATTTCATTGCATCGGGTATTTTTTTGCAGTAGTAGGAAGCTGCTAGTATAATGTGGGATCCAAAAAAGTCAAACATATAGCAGCAGAGATTGTTTATGAGTGGACTGGGGAGGAAAGTTTTGAGGAGATGTTGGTCAAATGGTACAAAACATCAGACCTAAGTCAAAAGATTCAAGAGGTGTTTTATAAAGCAAGGTGATGAGAGTTAACAATGTATCACATATTTGAAAATTGCTAAAACAATTACATATTCTCATTAAAAAAAGGTATAGGAATTAATATACATTTTAATTAGCTTATTTAATTTTCCACAATGCATGTATGTTTGAAAATATGTTGTATATCATAAATATTTGCAACTTCTGTCAAATAAAAATGATTAAATATTGTTAACTCTCAAACCAAATGAAACATGTTTTTGCAAATTTTCTAGAATTTTAAAAATAATGAAAATAATGAACTAATTCCCTTACTTTTCATCTTTATTTTTTTTTGCTATGCATACTTGTTTGTTCCTTGTTCTAAAGCTGCTTATAGCTTCTCCAAGCAATTAAAGCAATGCTGAAGATTTTCTCTTTTTCAGCTTTTATCAGTACATGTTTGAAGTACATAATGATTACATTTATCACAGGGAGTTGGCACAGGAGCATAACA
>NW_004955427.1:310324-315327 GCF_000276665.1 Chinchilla lanigera | reverse complement strand
CCACCGGTGACTCAAGTTTAGTCTCCTTCGTGACAGAGGAGGACTCCATTGTATATAAATACCACTTTTTCTTTATCTGTTCATCTGTTGATGGCAAAATTATGCTTATCCCATTTCTTAAAATGAGATTAAAAATTGTATAGAATGTTGGAGCAAGTGTCATTCTAATTTGTTATTTAGCTTTTAATTTCATTCTATGTAAGTTAGATAAGACAACTATTAGAAAATAGAAGGAAAATTTATTTAATATTTTTTGCTAGACACTAAGGAGTTAAGATTCCTGTGTAAATTATGGCAATCAGATTATAAGGAATTTAAAGGTGAAAATAATACCGAATAGATAATAGAAATTTATTAAATTAATTTAAATATTAAACTCTGGGAAAATCCTTATGACTCTGGAGCAGAAGGAAAATCGCCTAGTTGTCGTTTGAGAGTGAGTCCACCTCTGGTAGTGTTATGGGCGATACACTGTGTCAACCTGGGGAGTCCAGAGGTTTGGCTAAGGAACTCAACAGAGAGCCAGAATACCTACTTTATACTCATCCTGAGTCTGTGCCAGAGGAAGGTATGCCGAGGGTGTGGGTGTAAAAAGACCATCCCCACGACCCCAGGGCAGATAGGTTGCATTTAAAAAAGGAATTGAAAAAAGACTGGCTGCTGGCTCTTCAGAGAAGCTCTAGTCCTCACCTTCAGCTTAGTCATGGTCTCTGTCTTCCGGTGCAGACTGTTTGGCTTCCTCCTGGGACTCTTCCGCCTTCTGGTGTAGGCTCTCTGGCCTTTGTCATAAGTTCTTCAGCATTCCATCGCAGACCATCAGCCTCCTGATGCAGACTTATATAGACACTGCAGTGAGCTCCAGGCATGGGGCTAGGCTCATGCAGACACCCTCTGCACGCTTCCTCAGCCAACTCTGTGGCTGACCATTGTAAGCCAGACTTACAATTTCTTATGCATTTATATATCTTGTGTTGTTTCTGTTTCTCTAGTAAACCCTGACTGACACAGGCAGTAAGAAGCATCTACTTTTACGTGCAAACTAATAGCAAAACCTGAGAGCATTCATTTCCCAACAGTACCACATCAATTATCAAGAAATTACTAGATTCTTTGTGTTCACAAGTCTTTAGAGCACATAAATACAGCATGAACCCTAGCTGAAGGTTAAGCTTCCAAAGTCTGGTGCTTTACCTGAGGTAATAGAGCAGCTTGAAACAAAGCTTTAGGTCTCAAGCTCCAAAGCACAGGTTCTTACTTCAGCATTTTTCGAATCACTGCTCCAGAGCACTGCCCCAGGGAGTACATGCTCTACATGCCTTTTAGAGAGTCACATCAGACCATTAGATGTTCCAAGATAGAAATTTGCTAATTGAGTTTGCCCTTAGAAGCCTTATAAACACAACATTCATTTTTATTTATTTTTTTATTTTAAAAATAAAAGAAGGAAAACATTAACAGACAACCATTTACAAAATAACAAAAGAACAGTACAGAGTTACAAACAAAGTGGTAGGAAATTAACAATGCTTGTTGTATTACATATTGATATCTTCAAAGTGGTTTCTCAGGAAAACAAACAGAGACATGCAATATTGATCCATCAAGGACTCATTAACTGTTTCTTTCAGGATTAACATTCTTTTTTAAAAGAGAAGTTTAAGAATTTTGTTTAGTCCCATTTTACCTGTGAAATAAATGGGAATTTTCTTTACTTAAGAACTTCTAAACACTCTTAGGAATCTCACAGAAAAAAAAAAAAAAAAACAGGTAAAAAACCAACAACACAAACTCTCACAAGCAGTTACTGTACTAAAAAGAAATTCATCGGCCGAGCTCCTAATCGACTCACAGTGGACTATACGATGGCCCTTCACGCTGCACTAAACGCAGCTGTCACAACCAGATAAAAAATAACTGCACTTGTTCTTTGTTTCACATCTCCAAAATGTGTGTTTCCTGAGAAGGTGCTTCTCACTTATGAGATGACTGTCCCGTACATGTGTCACAGTGGAGAAGACGTTCAGAGCCGGGTAGCATCTCCCTTCCATATCATAGTGAGGACTTCTGTTCCCGGGGGTCTTTTGCTGCTCTATGAAATACTTCACTTGACTTAAGAGAAGGTATCATTGATACAAGTTCATATTCTTGGAGGAAGGAAGGAAGAAATGAACATTTTTTACAGGAAATTTGTTGTTGCAAGACTCACTAATACAAATTTTGGAATGATCTGCCCTAAGGTGTAAATTTGTGTTTCTTTCTTCTCCATTTTCTAGCCAGAACTTGAAACCATTGTCAAAGTCAGAAGCAGACAGACAGGGCATCTAATGGCAAAGAGCGGAACCAAATTCTTTCCTTTTACTATAGGAATAGCACAGCTGTATAATATTACGGATTCTTACACTTTTTGCTGCTTTCCTATTCAGATAAGTAGTAGAGATGTATCAATATTTGGCCCTTTTTTCCTTAAAATCACTTTGTAAATTTTAAAGTAAGTTAGAAAAGTAGAAGTGGAAGTTTCCAAACACAGTTCACTACAACTACTATTAGGATTTTTTGTATATCTCCTGATATTTTCAAAACTAAATTGCTCTGTTTTTTATAAAATGAAGCGATGAATTACCTACCAGTGAGCTAGCAACATCTTAGGACTTCAGAACAAAAAACATGCCCCAGTAGGAAATATCTGATTAATTTCAACAAGATGTCACTTCTACACTTATTTCTAAAAAGTTTGAATCTATTAGAAACCTTACCAAAATATTATGCAATTTATTTCAATGTATTTCCCTTTTGATATTATTTGAAAAATTTAGCCATTATAATATTTTTATTTTGTTTCTGTTAAAAAGACAAGTAAAAATTCAGATATGGAATAATTTTACTTTAGTATGAAGTTAATGAATTGTGCTAATTTATGTGAGTAGAAATTACATAAAGTATACATATGGAATATTAAGTAAGAAAAAGGAAGAAAGGCATACATAATCTTTACCATTTGTGGAACAGGAGACATCACAATGTATTCTAGTTGGCAGTTCTTCCTTCTGTCAAGTGTATTGTCTTATCCTTTTCCTTTCTGTGATGTGTACCTTGTTTGTTGTCAGTGAATCTTCTCTTCAAAACACGAAGCCCCGAAAGATTTGATAGTGTACTTACCGAACAGAGGCATCAGCTTACTGGTGCTTTCTGAGGGCATAAATGTAATGAAGAAATAGCATCAAATCCCAGAGGCTGATAAATGTCTAAGTAAAAGGGAGCTCTAAATCGTACCTACACTCTTACACTGGTTACCCACTAGAGTAAATAAAATCTATTGTCTGGATGCTTATTGGGTGGCCAGTTACTAGATTATAAATTCTCTAGGTATTTTGACACAAAACAAAAATAAACATTAAGCCAATTTAGTCCAACTTGGCCTCTTAATTAGGAGTCGTCTTATCGGATCTAGGTGAAGGGAAAAAGTAGTAATAAAGAAAACGTGGTGCTTACGGGATCAAGACACTGCCTTCGTGAAAGCCAGAGAACATCCCTAACTCCTCCTGGTGGACACAGTTAGCTACTGCTACCTGCCTGCCGTGCCACTTAGCTTTTTTCCCTTGGAGAGCCCTCTTGTGTTTTTAAGGAAGATACTGGCACTGGGAACCATAAATCTTATCTTTTAGTTTCTAGAATCTCTTTTCAGCTTTTCTCAGGAGGTGGAATTCATCACAACGAGACACCGCACATACTGTCAGTGTCAGACCCAAGTGATTAACTGAGTGTCTCACCTCTCCTTTTTCTAGGCTCTCACTGCCATGCGTTACTCAGGATGTAAAAGCCTCTGGGACGCAAACAATGGCACCTGTACAAATATTACTATAGTTGACGAGACAGGAAGTGATTTTAAAGATGATGAGACAAATAAGACTATAGATGATGAGAAAAGACTTTAAAGAAATGACTTTAAAGGATAGTGAATCTTTTATCAAAGTATATGGTTTATATTTTTTCCTTTCCATAGAATTAAAAGATACCTAATCAGCTGATAATCAAAGATCTTTAAAACTGAATTTCAAAGATAGAGAACCATATGATGTTTGTCACATGATTCAGAAATAGTCTGATGCATTCAGTAATATTGCTAAACAAAATTCAGTTCACTCTTATCCATTTAGTTCAGCAGAACTGCTGATGAGTTGTCTCAGTTTAGCAGTAACACTCAGGTATAGACCCATTAATTTAAAAAATTGCATTAAGAATTTTATTTTCAACAAATTTTAATTTTTATATTAATAATTAGAAAATTTAATGTTTTATGTTGTTTATTCAACTATGACAATTACGATTATAGTTCAACTTGGAATAAAAATTCCAGCTCTTGAAAAGGAGTTTGTTCATATTTTTTATTTGTGAATAAAATGAGTACAGTGGTACTTCTGTTCGTGAACTTACTTTGTTCCATGATTCTAGAAAGGATGGCTGCATTCATGCTCATGTGGGAAGGATGGCCACAGCTGTGTTTATCACCCAATGCCAAATTCACAAAAAAACCTAAAATTTTGTCAAATGCTTCTGTTTGCAAGCTAAACTGTTTGCAAACAGAAGTGTTCGTGAACTGAGGTAGTGCTGTGTTTATTTACTGTCACCTTATTTCCACATTCTGTTTAAAGGTTTTTATGATGATAGTCTAAGACCATTTGATGATTTTTCCTACTCACTCAGCAGTTTTCAGCTCTAGCCCACTTTCAGGAAGAAACTGTTGAATATTCCAGAGAATAATCTGCACAGACCATCTGAGCGCTCAGGCTTGGAAGTCAGGGAAGACTTATCCTATTTTTTTTCTTGTGACTACCTTTATAATTGGAATGTCATATACTATACTTAGATCCCCCCTTTTTTATTTTAAAAATAAAAGGAGGAAAACATTAACAGACAGACAACATTTTACAACATAGCAAAAGAACAGTACAGACAATATGGAGTTACAAACAAAGTGGTAGGGAATTAAAAATGCTTGTTGTATT
>NW_004955427.1:302976-304404 GCF_000276665.1 Chinchilla lanigera | reverse complement strand
GAACCCACTAGTCCAGCAGCTTCCGGAGCACTTGCTCTCTCGGTGCAGGGCACCCGGGCCTGAGAGTCAGAACCCCCCTTTTTGAGATAGTATCTGCTGATATCTACTATGAACACCAAATAAATTAGCTTGTAACTTCCTCCTTCCTTTTATCTCTAGCTTTCTCTACCCAATTTTATTCAACAGTATTGTAACTTGTTATGTGCTGAATTAATTCTCCCCAACTTTCTGTGTAGAAGTTCAAGCCTCCAGTATCTCAGTGTAACAGTATATGGAAACAGGGTCTTTAAAGGGGTAATTAAGTTACAAGTGAGCTCTTCAGGGCAAGCCCTAATGCAATCTTACTAAAGTCCTTATGAAGAGAATAAACTTGGATACAAGGAGAAACCCGACACAAGGATGCATGGAGACAAGAGCCGCCCTGTGGACATAGCGATAAAGCAGCCATCTGCAAGCAAGAACAGGGGTCTCGAGAGACACCACCCCTACTCACACCTTTATCTTGGACTTCTAGCCTCTAGACCTGAGAAGATAAACTTCTGTTGTTTCAGACTCACAATCGATGGTATTATGTTGTACCAGCCTCAGAAGACTAACACAGAACCTCAAACTTTAGCTATTTGTTCTATGCTCTTAAAACTGGTACTGGGCATACATAATAAAATCAGTGTAATATAACAAAATATGCCTGCATATTTGCCTTTCTGATAAGTATAAATGTGTTTAATTTATCCTTTAAGGAATTTATAGATCACATCAAAGGTATACTATTCTGAGTAAAAGGGTAAAAATTGAAAAGAAAATCAGATGTTATTATGTTGGGATTTTCAGACTAAAGAACACTAGACTAGACAAAGGGGTGTTCACATACAATAAATGCACAATAAAAATATAATAGTTATGGATATCTGTGTATTAGAGAGTGAGCACTTACACTTTTATCAAGAGTACGACAAATTCCTCTGTGCTCTTTAGCGTATCCTGCCCCTTTGGTGCCTGCTTGTTCCGTTCTGCTCATAACTGTTGTGTTTGGTGCATCTGCCACTCCAGTTCTCAGAAGATTGTTTTCTCTCTTAATTTCATAGAAGATATGTTTTTGGGGGTGTTCTGACTTTATTGTTTCTTTTTTTTTTTGAATTTTTTTTTGGGGGAGCAATTTTTGGTAATTTGTAGCTGTCACAAGTCTACCAGAAACTGTATTTTAGCATTATTATATTGGTAAAAGGCAAGTGGGTCATGCAGTAATCGCAGGCATCCTGGCTTGTTCCAGACTTTACTGAGAATGTGTCTAAGATTTTGCCTCATGCAATATTAGTTGTTGATAAGCATCTTTATTAGGATGAATTTTTATGTGTCTAGTTTGCTAAGAACTTCTAAAATTATAAATTAGAATTGATTATCCAATGATCATATATCTTTAAAATTCAC
>NW_004955427.1:301168-302725 GCF_000276665.1 Chinchilla lanigera | reverse complement strand
ATATAAATTGGTTTTATTCACTTATACATTTTTTGGTATTTAATTTTTGTATTGTGGTAGTAGTCTATAATACTTTTGCTTTTGTCCTTTTTGAGTTTTTCTTTTAACAATGTAACAGCATTATAAAATATGATTCTCTTGTTGCTTCCTGGTCTTTTTTCTCCTTCTACTTCCTGGTGGCCATGAACTAAGCATCTTTGCTCTGCCACCCCCTTCCACATGGTATTTCTGTTTTGGAGCCAGCTGCCTATGGACCGAATACTCCAAAACCAAATTAACCTTCTCCTTCTTTAAGTTGTGGGTGTTGGGTATGCAGCATGAGTATATTGTAATGCTTTCATAGAGTGGAATATGCTAGACAAGTGTGGGAAAAAACTTGTTGAAACAGGTAAATACAGACATAACTTCATGTGGAATAGGCAGATCCAACATTGTACATATGGTCAAACTCCATTTATATGAAGTTCAAAAACAGAAAATAAACTGTTTACATGGTAGAAATCAGAATGGTGGTTATGCTTGTGGAGGATGTTGACCAGGAGGAGACAGGGATGCTGACAGATTATACATATTAATTTCTATGATATTTACATAGAATTACACATAGTTAAAGCTGTCTATCCCAGAAAATACTGGATATATGATATAAAAAGCTGTACTGAGAAATTTGATATTAATTAGAGAGAGTACAGCATTTAAGCCCATTTATTACATACATTAAGAATTTGTACACCTCCCTGAAAAGAACTTATCCTTCAAAAACAAAACACACACACTACACCACCCCCACCACCAACAACAACAAAAAAGAATCAGTGTAAGAAAAATCAGCGGAGAAATGAAGTATAGCAGTGTTGGCTAATTGCTCAAAAACATCTGTTTCTTTTCATCCCTGTCAAAGAGACAACATATTTCTCAGCTTCTCTTGAAGTTCAAACCAATGGCACTGAAGTAGACTGAGGAGAACCATTTCTAGGTTATGTGCATGGAAATCTCCTGAATGGTGTTTTTGGATCTTCTGGGAAAATATCCAGCGGGGGAATAGCTGGGTTGAATGGGATCTCTAGTCCTAGTTTGCTGAGGAATCTCCAAACTGATTTCCACAGTGGTTTCACCAGTCTGCATTCCCACCAGCGGTGGAGAAGAGTTCCTATTTCTCCACAGCCTCCACACCATTTTTCATTGGTTGATTTCTTAATGGTAGCCATTCTTACTGGGGTAAGGTGGAATCTCAATGCTGTTTTAATTTGCTCTTCTCGAATGACTAATGATGTTGAACATTTTCTCATGTATTTATTTGCCATTTGAATTTCATTATCTGAGAAATGTGTATTCATCTCAGCTGTCCATTTTTTGGATTGGGTATTTGAATTTGGGGGGGCTGATATTTTTAAATTCTTTATATGTTCTAGATAGAAGCCCTTTGTCTGAGGGAGAGTCACAGCAATATATGTGCACCTATGTTCATAGCAGCACAATTTGTAATTGCTAAATTGTAGAAGCAACCCAAATGTCCATCCACTGAGGACTGGATAAGAAAATTGTGGTACTTTTATA
>NW_004955427.1:299119-300473 GCF_000276665.1 Chinchilla lanigera | reverse complement strand
ACCAGGAATCGAACTCATGACCTTGCACCTGCCAGGCAGGCGCTTTGCCGCTGAGCTAAATCCCCAGCCCCTCTCTGAATGATTCTATGAAGGAGATTTAGAAGGTTGTTCAAGGTGTCATATTGCTGTTAAGTGAGAAATAAATTTTTATCATATTTAAGCCATTATCCATTGTGAGACACCCTTGGTATAGCAAGGTGTCCACTTGAATAAATACTGGATAGGTGATATAATAAATCATACTGAGAAATCTCGTTAGTAATTAGAGGGAAAACAGCATTGAGATCCATTTATTATAGTGATCACTATATTAGCTTTATCATTCATTAATCCATCAGATAATTTATTTCTAAGTAAATTCTAGACATTATAATACCTATCCCCAAATATTTCAGTTTAATACTGCATATTGTTTTTTATTGACATATATATAAAGAAAATGAACAAATTACATGTATGCATTTAATGTGAGTTGTGATCGTCTACATAACTTATACTGAGATGTACATTACTGTCACTCTACAATGTTCATCCATAAGTCTACTCAGTCCTTCGATCTTCAAGATAAGTACTGTTTTGATGTTTTACTCACAGGATAATTTTGTATTACTAGAATTTCATGTAAATGGAACCACATAGCATTCACTCAATTTTGTAAGATTCTTTCACTCTGCATGTGTTCATATTTTTCTATTTTACATATCTGTAGTTTGCTTTTTCTGAATTGTTGAGTAGTATCCTTTACTATATATAAACATGACAATTTATTTATTGTTCTCCTGTTGATGAGTACCTGGGCTGGGTGTTTTTAGTATTATAAAGCTAGTGGGGGCTGGGGATTTAGCTCAGCTGCAAAAGCACCTGCCTGGCAAGCGCAAGGTCATGAGTTCGGTTCCTGGTACCAGAGAAAAACAAAACAAAACAAAACAAAACAAAAAAAAGTATTATAAAGCTAGTATGAATATTCTTGTGCAAATCATTTTGTGAGTACCTGCTATCACTTTTCTTATTGGAAAGGACTCATATTTCATGAGGCAGGTATATGTTTAGATTTATAAGAAAATGCCTAGCCCCCAGCCTCGCTGGTACCAGGGAGGAGGGCCCCTGGTGCCGAGGAAGCCGCACCTGGGGCCCTTGGTCTTCGGGTAGGCCCCTTGCCTCGCAGGCACCCGGAAAGAAGGCCCCCCGCGCCTGGGAAGCTGTGCGGCAGTGCGTGCTGGTGCCGATCCTCAGGCCAGCCGCCGCCTCTCAATTGAGAACTACCATGACACAGAGAAACAATGACACAACTGGCCCACCATGCACCGGCTGCAGATGCCCACCCACGGACGTGTGTGAATCATTCAAACATGGA
>NW_004955427.1:294268-295866 GCF_000276665.1 Chinchilla lanigera | reverse complement strand
AACATCTTTTCATATATTTATTCACCATTAATATTTCTTCCTCTGAGAAGTGTGTGTTCATCTCAGATGCCCATTTTTGGGTTGGGTCTTTGAATTTTGGGGGCCTGACCTTGTAAATTCTTTATATGTTCTAGATAGGAGTCCTTTGTCTGAGGGGCAGTTGGATAAAATTTTTTCCCAGTTTTGGGTTTTCTTTTTACCCTGTTGGTGATTGTTTTTTGATGTGCAGAAACTTTTCAATAAGGTGAGATCCCAGTTGTTGATTCTTTGAAGTCTTTCCCATGAAGTTTGGTTTCTGTTCATGAACTCTCTGCCTACCCCTACATCTTTGAGAGTTTTACCTACTTTCTCTTCCAGTACATTTAGTGTTCCTGTTTTAATATTTAGATCTTTGATGCATTTTGACTTTAGTTTAGTGCATGGTGATAGATATGGGCCTAGTTTTAGTTCTCGGCATGTGGAAAGCCAGTTTTTCCAGCACCATTTGTTAAAGAGGCTATCTTTTTTCCAGTGAACATGTTTGGCCACTTTGTCAAAAATAAGGTGATTGAGTGTGTTTATAGCTGTGTCTGCATCTTCTAACCTGTCCCATTGATCTTCAGGTCTGTTTTTTGCCAGTACCATGCTGATTTTATCACAGTAACTTTGTAGTATAATTTCAGGTCAGGGATTGTGATGCCTCCTACCTTGCCTTTGTTGCCCAGGATTTCTTTTGCTATTGTAGGTCTCTTCTGGTTCCAGATGAATTTTAGGGATGCTTTCTCTAGATCTGTGAGGTATAATAGTGCTATTTTGATCAGGGTTGCACTGAATCTATACAACAATTTTGGGAGTATGGCCATTTTCACTATCTTGGTTCTTCCTATCCATGAACAAGGAATATCTTTCCATTTTCTGAAATCTTCTCTAATCTCTTTTTTCTGAGTACTGTAATTTTCACTGTATAGATCTTTTACTTCTTTTGTTAGATTGATTCCTAAGTATTTCATTTTTTGAGATGCTATTATGAAAGATATGGTTTTACTGATTTCTCTGTCAGTCTGCTTGTTGTTTGTGTACAGGAATACTATTGATTTTTGAGTGTTGACTTTGTATCCAGCTATACTACTGAATTTAGTTATTAAATCTATAAGCCTTTTGGTGGAGTTTTGGGGATCTTCTATGTAGAATATCATGTCATCTGTGAATAATGATAATTTCACTTCTTCTCTTTCTATCTTTACTCCTCTTATTTTTCTGTCCTGTCTAATTGCTCTGGCTAATATTTCCAGAAGTATATTGAATAAGAGTGGTGACAGTGGATATAAATTAATGCAATGGAGACAAAAAAAATACAAAGAATTAATGAATTGAAGAGTTGATTCTTTGAAAAAAATAAAGAAAATTGATAAACCCCTAGCCAACCTTATCAAAAAAAGGAAAGAAAAAATTCAAATCCATGCAATAAGTAATGAAAGAGATGAAATTACTACAGATCCTGTAGAAATTTAGAAGATCATCAGTACCTACTTTGAAAATCTTTACTCTCATAGGATAAAAAACACAGAAAATGGATAGATTTCTAGGTACATATGAATTACCAAAGCTGAATGAAGAAG
>NW_004955427.1:283944-285509 GCF_000276665.1 Chinchilla lanigera | reverse complement strand
CTGTTCCTTTCAATAAACTGATAGAAATTAGTAGTACGATTATCTTAGCTATCCTGTGTATCTGCACACAAGATACTTAAGGTGCTATTGTGAAAGGTGTGGTTTCTCTCTGTATATATTTTTTCCCTTCCTCTTTGTTTCTTTTCTCCTTTCTCTCATCCCAGTTGTTCTTTCCTTTTGAGCAGTTTCTTTCCATTTCACAATATCTATTGTACCTTTCAAATTTTATTTACTTTTGGGCTCTTACACTAGGGAGACAATATGATGTTTACATATGTGGGCCTGATTTATTTCACTTATGAGTATGGTCTCTAGTTGCATCCATTTACCTATAAAAGTCTCTAGTTTATCTTTGTTTATAGCTGAGTAATATTCCATTGTATAAAAATATCACATCTTTTTTATCCATTCCTCAGTTGATGGACATTGGTTTGTTTCCAAGATTTAGCCATTACAAACTGTGCTGCTATAAACATGGGGGCACATATATCACTGTAGTATGATGTTTTCAGTTCTTCTGGAAAAATATCCAGAAGGGGGAGAGCTGGGTTGAATGGCACCTCTAATCCTAGTTGTTTGAGAATCTCCACATTGATTTCCACAGTGGTTGTACCAGTATAGAACTCCCATCAACAGTGGAGAAATGTTCCTTTTTTCCCACAGCCCCTCCAGCATTTTATTTAGTTAATTTCTTGGTGATTGTCATTCATTCTGGAGATGGAATCTCAGTGTTGTTTTAATTTGCATTTCTCTATTGACTGATGATGTTGAACACTTTTTCATACATTTATTTCCCATTTGTATTTCTTTTCTGAGAAGTTTGTATTCATCTCAGATGCTCATTTTTGGATTGGGTCTTTGAATTTTGGGGGCCTGATTTTTAAAAATTCTTTATATGTTCTAGACAGAAGTCCTTTGTCTGAGGGACAGTGGCTAAAAGTTTTTCCCAATTTGTGGGTTTTCTTTTTTACTCTGTTGGTGATTTCTTTAGATGTGCCAAAACTTTTCAATGAGATCCCAGTTGTTGATTCTTTGAACTATTTCCCATTAAGTTTGGATTTTGTTCAAGAACTCTCCGTTTACCCTTATGTCTTCAAGATTTCGACCTACTTTCTTCTCGAGTACGTTTAGTGTTTCCGTTTTAATATTTAGATCTTTGATCCATTTTGACTTTAGTTTAGTGCATGGTGATAGCCATGGGTCTAGTTTTATTCTTCTGCATGTTGAGAGGCAGTTTTTCCAGCACCATTTATTAAAGAGGCTATCTTTTTTCCAGTGAACATGTTTGGCCCCTTTGCCAAAGATAAGGTGGGTGAGTGTGTTTGTGGTTGTGCCTGTATCTTCTAGTCTGTTCCATTGATCCTCAGGTCTGCTTTTTGCCTATATCACAGTAGCTTTGTAGTATAATTTCAAGTCAAGGATTGTGATGCCTCCTACCTTGCCGTTGTTGCCCAGGATTTCTTTTGCTATTGTAGGTCTCTTCTGGTTCCAGATGAATTTTAGGAATGCTTTCTCTAGATCTGTGAGGTATAATACTGCTATTTTGATCGGGGTTGCACTGAATC
>NW_004955427.1:272551-283844 GCF_000276665.1 Chinchilla lanigera | reverse complement strand
TTTTTTTTTTTTTTTTTTTTGGCTAATGTCATTCTAAATGGTCAAAAACTGAAAGGTATTTGTAGATATTGTATGATATTTAAATCAGGTTAAATATATCTTTTTATCATCTCTTCATGGTGAAAATGTTAAAAATCATTTTATTTTTGCTTTTTGAAATGTGTAGCACATTTCTACCATCTGTAGTCAACCCTCCGTGTCATAACTTACCAGATCTTCTTGCTAACTGTAATTTAATAGATATTGATCAACATTTCCCCAACGCTCCTACACTTACTCTCCCTAGCCTTTGTTAGTCACTGTTCTAAACTCAACTTCTCTGGTATCACATTGTTTTGAACCTACATATGAATGAGATTATGCAGTACTTGACTGTGTGCCTGGGTTATTTACTTATGATGATCTCTGGTTCCATTCATATTGTTGCAAATGGCAAAGTTTCATGCATTTTCATGACTAAATAGTATTCCACTGTGTGCATATACCATATTTATCTTTATCCATTCAATATTTGATGAGCAGTTAGGTTGCTTATGTTTTGGCTATTATAAGTAGTGCTTCAGTGGATAAGGGGGTGCAGTTTCTTTCCTTTTTGACACACTGATTTCCTTCCCTTGGACTGCATGTCCAGTAGTGAGACTGCTGGGTCATACGCTGGTTCTATTTTTAGTTGTTTGGAGGAGCTTCCATGGAGGCTGTACTAATTTACACCCTCCGGAACAGTTTGCAAGCATTCCCTGTGCCTTTAAGAGAGACTTGACAACTGGAGACATTTTTCATTTGTCCCAGCTGGGTGAGGTACTGTCACCTAGTAGGCAGAGGAAAGAGATGTGCACATAAAACTCCTCGTGACAATGAGTCACTTGACTCAAAATGTCTACAGTCCTAAGGTTGAAAAGCCTACCTGAGAACTTCCAGGAAAATACTAAGTAATACTGAGGACAAAGCAATCTTGTGTAACTGCTCATGTTAACACAAATGCTTCGGTCTTGCACGTCTGTATTTGTTTTCCTGAGAAACAACTTTGAAGATATCAATACGTAATACAACCACCGTTGTTCATTTCCTACCGCTTTGTCTGTAACTCTGTACTACTTGTATTTTTCTTATGCTATTTTATAAATGGAAGTCTGTTTGTTAATATGTTTTTGTTCTTTTAATTTTAAAATAAATTAAAAAACATAAATGCTTATAATATCAGCAAGTATGAAATTCAACATAAACTAGTAACAAGTAAAAAATGGGACATTTTTTCCAGTGTGCTTTGTAAACTAGTAATTGTGACAAGTTTGTGGTGGCAGTGATTCTCAGGAAGGTTGATTTGTAGTAAAAAGTATAAATCAAGAAATGATGTCCAAAACCTGGTTGACTGTTGCCTGGAGACATACCATTCCCCACTAGAACTGCTAAAATGCAAAGCTTTGAAAAATGTCAGTTAATCTCAGCTAGGCTACACTGGACTTGAGGTTAGAAGCCCAGGCACTTACACTAAAATAATGATACTGTTTATAGTGAATTTCTTGTGTAAGTTGTAATCTTCTGTCAACTCTCTTAATTAGTATATATTTGAATAGGTTTATTTGGCCCTCTGTTTCTGATATAGGGGAAAGAAAGTCCCAGCCTGCTAGATGTCTGGTACAAGTTCATGTTCTCTGAAATCAAAGAATGAATTTTAGGAACAACAGAGATTAAGAGCAGAATATATTTATCGGGGGAAAGAAAGCTTCTGTTGGAGAGAGAGACAGAAGGGATCCCGGGTGGGTTGCCAAGGACCCTGCCTTTTTATGGAACTTTTATAGAGCAAATCCATGATGTGAGGTGGGTGCAAGGTGAGAAACATGGGAAATCATAGGGTGGGTGTTAGGTAGAACAAAACTATTGTCAATCAATAAGATTATAAGAATAATTGCTCAGATAAAATTGATTGGGATCAAATGAGGAAGCAAGTCATGTAGCAAGTGGGCATGAATACAGAACAGGAGCTTTTCCCGTAGGGGTTTGAGTTAGTGACTTTTTCAAGGTGATAGGGACCTATTTAGAATACCAATCCCTTATCCTTAGGGAGGTATATGAGTGTATTTATTTTATCTTTTGTCTTGAGGTCTAATCCACAGTGGAGGTGTCTGTCTCTCCCACAGTTGCAAGATATCTCATCTTCAACACTGGCTCCTTTGAGGGCCGAGCCCTATCTGACTACCAATAATATTTTATCTAACTTATGACATTATTTATAGTGAATTTCTTGTGTGTGTTGTAATCCTTTGTCAACTCTCTCAATTGTTGTATATTCGAATAGGTTTATTTGGTCCTCTATTACCAATTTTTAGGCTTCAGCATTTTGAAAATATTTTTCTATTTGCTTTTCTATAACAAGTTTTGAGAAGAAAGCTGATACTAAAGAGAACACTGATACTAACATGTCACTTTTATTTTTTTGTAACTGATGACATTTATGGGAAGCTTTTACATTCTCAGTTCTGGAAGTAACACTTTTCAATTTATTTTTCTTCCTGGAGCCCCAGATAAACTTATTTTGCTGAAGCTTAATTTTAATCCTTAAGTACAATATATTTCATTGGCTAAGAATTTCTGATATTACTTCTAGCCTGTTGGATTCACTGTATATATTTGAATATTGAACCTATTAATTTTATTTTTTTCAAGATGCCTATAGGTTCTTTCTTGCAACCACTTGTTTTTATTTCAAAGTAAAATTTTTCTTTCTTTCTAAAGATAAGTATTTAAGATTCAACCTTAATGTCAGTGAGCTATTTTCTTATTGAAAATATCTGTTATGTACTGACTTTCCTCAAGTTTAAGAAGTGGCATTATTCCATAAACTATCAACAAACTGCTATGGGCAGAAACTGTTCTAGAAAAACTAGTTTAGGATTGAGGGATGGGCAGACTCTCATCATGAAAAGCATAATTTGTGTTTTCTCCTGGGATGGTCAGTTACTTCAAAGCTGTTTGCATTTTAAAAAAAAATCCCACAGTTCTTGCCTTGGGCCCAATAGGTAACTAAAAGCAGAACAACAATGACCTTCATTTTTTATCCTTTGTTAAATTAAAACTTTGGGTCAAATCTCTTCCTAGTTCTGCATGTAGTTATGTTACTCATTTAGGGATTCTCTGTCCAAAAGTTGGCAAAACAAAGTTGATGAGCCCTAGATTTACACAGCCTCACCCCCCTTCAAAACTGAGGACACTAGGACATGGAGGAATTCTTAACTATGCCCAGAAGCCTCTAACCATTGTACCTAAACCAAATCACCTGGATTCTAGCAAAGGAAGAACTTCACATGACTGAAGCCCTTCCAGACAGACAATAATTTTGTGGGAACAGAACCATCCCTCAAGCCATGAGGATTCCAGAGCTTTAAAACCATGACTGAGATAATGACCAGAACCCAGCCCACCAACTACACATAAAACTGGCCCTCTGTTCATGGGCCAGTCTGATCCTCTTCATCAGAGTGTGGTCCCTCCAGCTGCTCAAGCTGGAGTTGCTTCCTACTTTTCTACTGTTATTTTAAGGGCCAGCCTGATCTTTGTCAGCTCCTCAAGATAAACTCCCTTACCATTTTCTCCTACTTTTTAATTAAGGCTTTTTTTCTTAGTTTGTACTTCAGTTTTAATTTGCACTATTACTAAAAACAAGTGTACACAACAGCTAATGAAAATATGTATTACTGAATTCTATTGTTAATCCTGATGCACTGCTAGCTTCATTTTATAGATTAATAGACAGAGGCAATTTGAAAGCAAAACCTCATTCATGGCCACAGAAGTAGTAAGTTTTGGAGCCAAAACACACTACTATAGAACTTTCATTGATTCCCTGATGGTATTTGCCACATTTTGCTCTGAGAAGTTTAACCTGAGCTTGCAAGCTCATTGGTTGCTATGGAAGTAATTACTCAGGTAACTGTTAGTTGACTCACAGTAGAGGCATTAGCGGTATCCACGTACTGAGCTGCGTTAATTGCCGCTGTGTACAGTTTTCTTGTCTACTTATTTCTACCTTGAGATGCAGAAGGGCGAGTGGAATACAGCTGCACATCTACTTTTCATCCTTCAGGTGTAGGTCACTATTTCTATGCCAAGAACACTTTCTAACTTTGCTTTATGTTTAATTTGCAAACTAAAAATATACATACAAATGAGAGAAGAACATTGAAATTTAAGATTTCACAATTTAATTTCTGTTATATTTACCTTTGCTAGTTAAATTTACAAAACCTTGGTTGTTACCTATTTTGAGAGACGAAACAAGATATGAGATTTTTTTTTAAAAAGTCTATGCCACCTACTTTCCTTAAGGAAGTTTTCACCAATCCCACACCAGTGGAACCAGCTTTTCTTTCGATAACTCTACACATAATTATCATGCAAAACAGATTTATTTTCATGTGAAGAAATGAACGTTAGGAAAATAGAAAGGAAAACCGTTTGGGGGCAGGTGGAAATGATTGAATCTTACATAGGTAATTTGGGGACCAACTTTAATGGGAACACTTCCAGTGCTGCCCTCAGAAGTTAAATCTCTTCAGAGATGCCTATGCCAGTGCTCCAGCAGGGTTTTCAGATAGGCTTTCCTGCTGCTCCTTCATCTTCTGCTCCTTCTCCTTCATCTCTTGCTCCTCCTCTTTCATTTCCTTCTCCTGCTCCCTCTTCTCCAGCTCCTCATCCTGCTCCTTCTTCTCCTGCTCCTCATCCTGCTCCTTCTTCTCCTGCTCCTCAACCTGTTCCTCGTCCTGCTCCTTCTTCTCCTGCTCCTCAACCTGTTCCTCATCCTGCTCCTTCTTCTCCTGCTCCTCAACCTGTTCCTCATCCTGCTCCTTCTTCTCCTGCTCCTCATCCTGCTCCCTCATCTCCTTCTCCTTCACCTCATCCCCCTCCCCCTTCATCTCTTGCTCCTTCCCCTTCACCTCCTGCTCCTCCCCCTTCATCTCCTGCTCCTGATCCTTCGTCTTCTGTCCCTGCTCCTTCATCCCCTGCTCCTTCATCTCCCACTCCTGCTCCTTCATCTCCCGCTCCTGCTCCTTCATCTCCTGCTCCGTCATCTCCCGCTCCTGCTCCTTCGTTTCCAGCTCTTTCATCTGCTGCTCTTCTCCCGCTCCTGCTCCTTCGTTTCCAGCTCTTTCATCTGCTGCTCTTCTCTCATCTGTTGCTCCCTCCTCTGCTCCTCCCTCCTCTGCTGCTCCCTCATCTCCTGTTCCTTCATCTCTTCTAATTGCTTTTGATAACTGATTTGACGTTGCAGATAAGTTATGTTTCTTTGTTGTCTAATCAGGTACCCTTCCACAAACGTTAAGAGCTACAGAAATAAAATATGAAAAGATCCACATTAAAGATCCCGTCTTTAAGGAGAGATAAATTGCCCAAATTGAAGCCCAATAACTATCAATCCTGAGATTATGTCACAGAAATTACAGAATCTCTGGTTCTCCTTTACTAAATCACCATCTGCATTTAAAAAGGGACAAGGAGATTTATATGCATATTGAGGTTGCAAAGCTGTGATCAAAGATTCAAGACCTGGAGGGAAATACAGGCATTCCCTTTCAAGTGAATGCTAGGGTATTTCATTAAAAGCACAGAAAAAATCAAGAAACAAGCTATGCTACAATGGTTTTGAAACCTGTTTGTTTCAATCTTTTGAATTTTGTGCAGGGCTGCCTGTCTTGTTTTCAAAACTTTAGGTACCAGTGCTCTGGCATAAAGCCTAGACATTTGTATCTTCTCAGAGCTCCTTGGTGAGTCTAATGTCTAACTAGGGTTGAGAACTTTTATACTACGGTGATTTGTTCACTTTGACTTTTGAAGCTTTGAGCTTTGAGGTGGAGCGTTCACTAATGATCAGGAAGACTGCATAGCAGTCTGTAATAGAGTAGGTGTCCATTAACATCTAGTTTTGCTGTTATACTATACAGTATATACAGTTATACAACTGTTTCATTCAATCTTTCAGGAAGCATTACTTCTGGGAAGATTTTCCTATCCTGCATTGAGTTACATCTTTCCTTACCAGGATCTCTAATACTCCCACCCTATTCCCAACCCACTCCTAGAAATAACTTCCCATACTTGCTTGGAGAGAAATAAGCACATATTTGATGATCTACCGCCTTTGGCCCATTTCTCAGAAGCAAGTTACAATCCAAAAGTGAGAAATGACCCTGCTTGTCAAACCAAGTTAACTACTTACATGGATATCTACAGCCTGAGAAGCTGCAGTCTGCAGGTCTTCTAGGATCTTTGTGAACTCAATTTCTACCTTCAGAGCACAAGTAAGGGCTTGTTCATCATTTTCCCATTTATCTACATCAGGCATCTATTGGAGAGGAGTAGATGGTTCAATTTCTGTGTTACATTCTGTTTCTAGTATGATGATGGCTTTCAAACTTTGCAGTACACTGCAATTAGCTAAGAATCTTACATACTGATTATCAGGCTCAATTGCAGACTCTGAGCTGGTTTAGATAGCCTGTGACCTGGCATCAGGATTTTTAAAGATCCGCAGTTGATTTTAATGTACGACAAAGCAAAGTCACCATAGGTATATAGCACATGTATGTGTATTATTAGTCATGAGCTTTGGAGTTCTGTGGTGGTTCAATTTTGTTGTTAGCAAGTTTAATTCTGGTAATAAAGGTGGAGTTCTTAAACTTTTATATGTAAGGCTGTTCTGGATTTAATTTTTCCTGCTGGGATTTAGATCAATTTTTCAGAGTATCAGCCCAGTGGTGAAATTTTTTTCAGGACATTGAGGTGAAAGTTTCATTAAATACTAGAACCTGTACCTGACTAAGTTAGTTATTTGAAATGGGTGCTAACAGCTCTGAGAAGAAATTATGTAAATAGTGCTTCTCAAATTACACAGAACATAACCTCATCCAGAGATCTTGTTAGGCACAGCTACCTAGGCCCCACCCCATAGAGAATCTCCTCCTTTACCCCTGGGCTGATAGCCACGAATTTGCATTTCTCATGATCCCCAAGTAGTGATGCTGCTGATTGATACCACATGTTTGTAGCCCGCTGAGAAAAGGGAAGTATATATTTTAGTGGCTAAACTTTACCTAGGAAGATACTGGCACATGCCTGCACTCAAGCACTGTCCCTAAGGAGCCTATGTGTGACCATGACTTCCCTAACAAGTTAGGTAGTTATTGATTATTTTCTAGATTTGGTAAAGGCCCCATAAATCCCATCATAACACATTATAGTCACCTGAATAAGTGGAAGGCAGATAATACTGTTCCGGTTTCTCAGATATCTTAGGAACCGTTTTGCTTGGTACCTCCTCACTTCAGCCTGGTCCTCAAAGAACACGACAAAATTAGGCATTTCCTTCTCTTCATCATAAGAGCAGGCCTGAAATAGGTGAGAATGAGGGACAAATAGAAGTGAGAGAGGCTTATTTTTGACACAGAATTCTCACATCAATTCTCTTTGCTATCTCATTCCGGCCATGAAGACCTTCTTTCATCATTCCTCGAAGTTCTGCTTGTCTCTTGACAACTAAAAGGCTTTGGCTGTTTTCTCAAGTGCAGATTACCTTAAAGAGAAGCCCTCTAAATTTCAACATGCTAGTGTCTAATGTTTGCATATTATGGCCTTCTTAAAAGTCAGATTTGCTAACTTACATGTTAGCACTTTATCTACTGTGCAGATCAATGAGAGAAGTATAGCCTAAATTAAATAAAACTTAAAAACCAATCTATTTCAGTAAACCTAACACATGTACATTCCTTATAATATGGTATATAGATGTAAATTTTTTTATTCTGTCTGCCACTACTGTTTGATTCCCTTATAATTTTGGGAATTCACTAGAGAAATGTAATTCTGTTTACTATAGTTTATAGTGTGTCATCACAATTCTAAATTATTCTGCCACAGATGCAATATTCTAGTTAATGAATTGCTATTATACCTAGAAACAGACCACAGAGGCAATTATAACCGCTGCTAAGGGGATAGTAAATACAGCAACATCAGATGTAAACACCCGCCCCATTTGCTCCAGAACTCATACTAACCATGAATAAGTACACAGCACTGATAAACATCTGGTAAGGTATTACGAGGTTAATAGCAGTTGTACACTCTTCAGAAATGGGTCCCAGGTCCTCATCATATTCCATCGTATCTTCAGGAGAAGAAGCCATAATATGTGCTATCCACTTATGCAGATGAATTCTAACAGTAGTATCAGAGTAACAGAGGAGACAAAAGTAGTATCACCAGCCCATTTTTATAAGGAGATGGAACCCTATCCACCTGAGATTAACAAGTATGAACCTATAGAAGAGCACATTGTTTCTGAATTAGAAAATCAGTTCCACAATTGAAAAGGATAGTAGATAAAAGGACTAGGGTTTAATCTTCCTAAATTTTCCAGGTGATATTTAGTGTTCCTTCTCATGTTCCCTCTAGTTATGACTTGAGAAATCTGATTTAGATTCCTGAGTAGTAAAGCATTAAGATGATGGATTGTTTTGCCTGTAGTTTTCCCCTTTCTTAAAAAACTACGGCACAGCATGTTAGACCCTGTGGTGAATTTAAGAACGCTGGCTAGAATATACTCCATTTGTAAGGAACCTCCTTTTATGAGACCTCAACACACACAATCCATTTAAGGAGGTAAGATGGAGTTCTGAAATAGCAAAATCATAGTAGCTGAGGGAATTAAGGCAAATTTCATTGATAATTTGGCACTTTAAATTGGCCTTGGAAGGGAAGGTGGGATGAAGGTAAGAGTTGGAAATGGAGGCAGGCATTCCACCTGGAGACTAGCCCCACAGGCTGCAAATGCAAGAGGAGGTGTGGTTTCCCTAAATTACAGCAGTCTGCTCAGCTGAGAAGCTTTGGTCTCCTTCTTCAAACTCTATTCTCGTGAGGTCCCTACAGGTTCTGCATATGCCTTTTCCTTCGCCCCCTTGGAGAACAGGGATTATCTTCCTTATATCCTATGGTAGGGTGCTTGTGGATAATATGTACTGAATTAGTGCTGATTAATAAAAAAATATTTTTCATGTAAGTAAAACAAGATTTCCCATAAATCTGATGGATCTCTTGAAACAACTCTGGTTGAACTGAACTAGAACTAACAGGTCTCCAAAAGTCTCTTGGTAAGAGTGTGGGAGAGGCAGACAGGTGGGGGAGATCTTCCTAATGAAGGAGTCAAGCTTCTAAAGCTTATAACAGTTACAAAGATAAGGTCATCAAAGGAAAGAGCTGCACATAAAATGGGCTGCTATTTTTGCTTCCTGACCCAACACAGTCCTTGTCCCAGGTTGAATTTATGTATGAGTCCCAGGAAAAGAGAGGTGCTTTAAGACTATGTTTTGCAAGCCATAGTTTGCATAAAAATCACCTCAGGCTTCCTAAAATTTTCGTTTCTCTTAAGTGGAGCCAGCAGTCCTGCATTTCTAATAATTCTGCCAAGTGCTACCTATCTAAGAACTACATCTTGAACAACAAGGTTTTAAGTACATTCATAAAAAGCTGTTTCATTAAAAATTCTGTAAGACAGTGATGGTGGTACTGGAGAAGCTATATAAGGAGAGAAAAGGGGGACATTCATACTACCTTGGTGTACAAGCTTTCAGGACCCTCATGGCAGCATCCCCAAAGAGGCTGCAGTGTGGGAGCCTCTGCAATATCTAGCATCAGAGTAACTATCTAGCACCAGGATAGAGCAGCAAAGAGGAATGAAAATAGAAACTGAGAAGAAAATTAACTGCTTGTCCTCATAGTATGTGTGAAATTTAGCCAAAGTCCTGCTTGTTATACAGTATAGGAATCTATACGGACAAGTGCCCATAAAGTCTGGATTGTTATTGATACTATGACCCAGTCTATAATAGGAAATTTCTAATCTATACACTTTACTAAGAGATATATGGGAGTTTTGATATCTCTTGGAGATGTGTAAGATTATCCCATTGCAAACATTCCATAATTCTACTATTCTATCTGGGCAAAAATGTACAACTATAACCTATAAAGAAAATATTAACATTCTTGTGGTAAGATCTTATTAGAAATGTTGCTATCTAGCCATTTGTAAACAAGGGCTGGGGATATAGCCTACCTGGCAAGCACAAGGTCCTGAGTTCAATTCCCAGTACCAAAACAAAAACAAAGCAAAACAAACAAAAAGTCAACTGATAGATAGGAAAAAATAAAGAATTACATCATTTTCAGTAATAGTTGTGCTAGTATGGTAGATTTGAAAGGGAGTTTGTTTTCCTTTTTCTAGTTTCAATATTTTTCACAAATTTAAACTCATATATATGATTTTTTTCTTCATTTTAAAAAGGAACCTATTGATATAGGGGAAAGAAACTCCCAACCTGCTAGATATTTGGTACATGTTCATGTTTTCTGAAATCAAAGAATGAATTTTAGGAACAACAGAGGGTAAGAGCAGAATATATTTATTGGGGGAAAGAAAGGTTCTGTCTGAGAGACAGATAGAAGGGGTCCCCAGGGGGTTGCCAAGGACCCTGCCTTTTCCAGGGATTTTTATAGAGCAAATCCATGACTTGAGGTGGGTCCAAGTTGGGAAACATGAGAATTGCAAGAAGGCCAAGAGGTGGAACAAAACTACTGTCAACCAATAAGATTACAAGTGTAATTGCTCAGGTAAAATTGATCAAATCAGGATCAAATAGGAAAGCAAGTCATATAGCAAGTGGGCATGAATACAGAACAGGGCTTTTCCTATAGGGCTTTGAGTTAGTGACTTATCCTGGCTTTCTCAAGGTGAGAGAGACCCATTTAGAATATTAATTCCTGATGTTTACCCTTAGGGAGGTAGGTGGGTGCGTTTGTTTTATCTTTTATCTTGAGGTGTGGCCCACAGTGGAGAGGTCTGTCTCTCCCACAGTTGCAAGGTATCTCATCTTCTGCACTGGCTCCTTTGAGCACCTGGCCCTGTCTGACTTCCTATAATATTTCTGTCTAACTCAGTTGTCTACAACACTATCAGATACCTTTATAGAAAATTAACACAAAGTCTTTCCTTCATAGATATTTCACTGATTTTATGATATTTTCTTCTCTAATTACAAATGTAGTGGATGACTATATATATAATATATGTAATATATAAAATAATATATATTTCATATATATGTATATATGATGTATATAATGTAGAATGTAAAGTCTGTGCCATATACTACAGTTCTTATATACAGTCTGCAAAAAATTGTATACATATGTCAGGAAAAGAAAAACTCCTATAAATATTTTAATAGTAAATTTATTTAGACAC
>NW_004955427.1:260374-269821 GCF_000276665.1 Chinchilla lanigera | reverse complement strand
ACTAATTTTTGAGTGTTGACTTTGTATGTATTCAGCTATGTGCAGAATTTATTAATTGTAGGAGACTTTAGGTGGAGTTTTTGGGGTCTTCCATGTAGAGTATCATGTCATCTGTGAGTAAAGATAATTTCATTTCTTCCTTTCCTATCCTTATTCCTTTTATTTCTCTCTTGTCTAATTGCTCTGGTTGATGTTTCCAGAATTATATTGAATAAGAGTGGTAACAGTGGACATCCTTGTTTTGTTCCTGATTTTAAACTGAAAGCTTCCAGTTTTTTCCATTTATGTTGGCTGTTTTTTGTCACAGATGGCTTTTATCAGACTGAGGTAAAGTCCACCTATTCTGATTTTCTGTAAGGTTTTTTATCACGAGTGAGTGTTGGGCTGTATTAAAAGCTTTTTCTGCATCTACTGAGATGATCATGGGATTCTTGAGCCATCAATTTAAGACTTTACATTTCGCATGCTTATATCTGGTAATCTGAACAGCTAATTTGAAGATAACACCGTGCAATATAACAACATTGGTGAATTCCTACCACCTTGCCTAGTGAAAGTCTGTATCTTTTCTAATTTTTTGTTTTTATTTTTAATTCTCATTAATGATTTGATCAATTGGCATTCTTACATCTGTTAATCTGACCAACTTTACTGAAGCTAACAATAAAATGAATACATTTGGTAGGAAGCTGAGTTCATTATCTGCCTGGATGTTATTAATCAATTCATTGTCAGTTCTTTTGTATCAGATTTTCATACCTTAGTCTCGAAGACTTATTTCCATAACTTAGTCTCAAAGACTTACTTTCATATCTTAGTCTCAAAGACTTATTTTTATACCTTAGTCTCGAAGACTTATTTTCATACCTTAGTTTCTACTTTCGTACTCAGGTCCGTGCTGGACATTGGGCACCATATGTTGGACTTCACATCCAACTCTGTCCAGGTTGAACAGATCCCCCGAACTAGGTGCCCGCAGGTGTATAAGAAAAGTAAGAAAAACATCAAACCAAGAGAGCCAAAATCCTGTGATCAGGTGCTAGCAGCCTCTAGGACTGACTGACTCCTGATTACCATCTTCAGTAACCTTTTCTTCAGAATCCATCAAAGAGGCAGCAGAGGAATTGGAGGATATCAACTGTTTTAGCAAGGACAGTACAACTCAATTATCATAGGAATGCGACCTGACCAGTAAGCCATCATGTTATCTTCCTTTGCTCATATCTCAGCCAAGCATCTAGTGTTGATCCCGGGGCTTACAGTGCTTATGCTAGACTTCCTCCAGAACCCAACAGTCATGGCTTGGTCAGGCCTCAGGCAATACACAAAACAGTAACTGAAGAATGTCCTTCTCCACACAATGTCAGGTGGATTGTTGGCCAACATTACTGAACATGAAGCTCCCAACTTTGGGCACGGCCTGTCCATAATTTTCTGTGGGCTTCAAGCTGGCAGGGCCTCTCATGAGCCTTACTGGGTATACTGCAGCATACAGATAAGGATCTTATCAATTTTGACAGCCATATCAGGGTCAGATCCTTCTGGGGGGCCTAGGTTGATGTTTTGCTGTACTCCCAGCATCAGGGAAGCGGCACTTATCAGTGTTTGACTAACACATCAAGGCCAGGTCACACTGTTGTACCTGGGCCAGGGTGACTGTCAGCCTAGAGGTTGGTGAGTTGACAGTTCCGCATAGAAGAACTGCGCATCTATTGCTCTGGTGGAGTCATGCACAACGCTGTCTGGGATGTTTTGTGGCATGATTCAATGGTTTGGATTTCTTAGCAGTTCCTCAGACTTAAGCCAGGATCTGTGTGGCCATAGCCTTCCCCAAGAAAAAATTGTTTAGGTTCTTTGGAAATTGGACTGGTGGGGACTCATCCATCTTCACCTTCATCTATCTTCATTCTGGGTGAGCATCACTGCTCTACCGGGATGAACAGCCAACTGAGATTGTAAACTCTGCACCAATAAAGAATTAGAGGGATGATGTTTCAGAAAAGAAGACTGTAAGTAGAAGAAAGTGAAAGGCAGAAAGCTGCCTTGAAAAGGTTGCAGGGCATTTTGGAAAGATGGATTCCCCGTGGGCCTTTGCTCCTGGCTTCCTTTTATTGGGTGCCAGATACTCTCCCCCTACCTGGAACTTGCCATAACCTGTTTGGTTCTCTAGTCTGTCATTGGATTAAACAAGGCAACCTTGCCATGTGTGGATTTCTTTTGGTGGGTTTTGTGTAACTGCTTTCTGTTTATTTGTTTATCCTTGACCAGGACCTCATATCCAGGAGAAGCAGCTATTTGGTTAGAGGGAGACTTATTCATGGTTATTTTAGAGTTAGGAAGGAGATACATGTGTTTTTCTATTGTAATAATATGGTAACCCTAGAGTGATAAGTGCACAAGGTTGAGAATACATTTTTATACACTGACTAAGAGACTTTCTCAAAATTAGGCAGCCCTTTCCCTTCTGTCGCCCTGCATTCTACTGGAGCCAAGAGGGACAGCTGTCTCAATTTGGCTTCATACAACTGGCTTGCCTGTGTTCTGTGTGTTAGCATCCTATATCTGGTTTTTCCTCTGTCTTTACTCTTGCCCTTGAAGCTGTTCCCAAGGGTTCTCTAGAAAAGTTTTAGCTCTTTCTAATCAGGATTATCCATAAAAACTAATGAGGCCCTTAATCTATTCTTTCCCTGCCTACAGACACCTGCCTCTGCACTTTAGTAATATAATGGTTAAATTTCACTGCAGAAGTTTGGTAATTTGCCAAAGTAATATAATTTAATAAAGATTGCAGAAATATGGGGTGTGGGTGTATTCTGTTGTTAGAAGGCAGTAGAGCATCCAAGGGACGAAGCTGAAGGCACCTCAAATTCCTTCTAGAAATGGGAAAATTAATATGCCACCATCAAGCCTAAAATCAACTATGTTCAATGGGGCTGTAGGTGACAGAAGAAGGATAAAATGCTAAGGACAGGCTGGGGATATAGCTCAGGGGCACAGCGCCTGCCTAGTAAGCATGAGGCCCTGAGTTTGATTCCTGTACCAAAACAAACAAACAAACCCTAAGGATTTGGGGAACCATATGGAGTTTGAAAATTGACCTTTTTATTCTTTAGCCTACTAAGTTTGTATAATAATAGTTTACATATAGTTGTCACTTGAGGGCCTCATGCATCATAGTTGGTGTTCTGGAAGTGGACTGGACTTGGGGGTTCCACACCTGACTTACTGATAGGCAACGAGGCCTCATCAAAGGAGGTGGGCCACTAGAAACATGACCTTGCACGTGCATTTTCTACCCGCTGCTGTTCTGTGCTCTCTTGGCTTTCTGAGTGCCACGAAGTGGGCAGCTTTCCTCCAGCGGATCCTTCTACTATGTCTTCCTGTCTTGCAGCCAGCTATGGACTAAAAATGTGAATCAAAGTAAATTTCTCCTTTAGGGTGTGGATATCAGGTATGTAACCTAGAGAGAGTCATTGAGAAAATGAAGTCATAAAGCGAGAAAAAAACCGATTTTAAAACATAGATGAAAACTCCTGCGTTATACTGGATGTTTTACAACCTATTGTGAACTTTTTCTTTGTCCACAGTAGCTTTATGATACAAGAAATCACTTTTATTCCGAGAAAGATGATTTTGGTATGCGCTAAGAATGCTGTTAAGGCCTTTCTGAGGCATTTTTATAATGCATTGAGGATATGGTAATGCTGGGAACTAGAGGAAGGAGGGGTTTTGTGTACAGGGACGCTAAGGACAGAAAGACTGAAAACCTGAAGGTAAAACACCATGCTCAGGACCAGCTTTTGTGACTACAGAATGTTCAAAATGGCCTGTTCCTGCTTAATTTTGTTCACCTTATGTATATTTGCCATGAGGCACTTTCTTAAAGATAAATGTGTCACAGAGTTTTCTTCGCACTAAGCAGCTTTATTTATTATTATAATGCCAGGTCAAATCCTGCCACAGACACCCAAAAGAGGCAAATAACCCTTCTCACAGAAATAATACTTCCCTGTCCTTCCCTTCCTTCCTAACTTGGCTTCCTGGCAGGTTACTCTGAGGATACAAGCTAATGGCTTTTCTTCCCTACAAGTAGATTAATACCCACAGCGGAGCACTTCACCTTCTGCTGTCCCTTGGCTGCTACCGTTGGGCAGATACCCCCCCCCCCAGCTTGTGTTCCTCAGTGTGAGTGCTGCCAGGTAGAGTTGTGGGTGGGTAGCTAGACTGGAAGGAACAACTTGTGTGAGGTACAGCTATCAATCAGTGCATCTAGCCTCTTGGGGAGCAATGACGAGTGCTTTAAATTACTAACTACTCCTAGAAACTAAAATTATCCTGGACTCTTAGGGATAAACTAGGCCTTAAAATCATTGTAAAAAGTGTTAAGGAAATTGTTCTTAAGCTTTTATGGCAATGCATGATAGGGTGTCATATGTTTATAGGAACCACCCCCACACACATACATTCAGTATGTAAACTTCTTACATGAATTATTGAGGGGTCAGGAGGAGAAAGACAGGAAAAGAGTGGGTCAGAGTACAGATTTTTGCTCTTCCCAATTTTGAATAGTTAATACAAGTACAAAGCCTGAGGAATATTTGGCAATACTCTACACTGGTGGCATAAACATCTTGAAACTTCTTATTACTTACTCACTCAAACATACTTCATCTGAAGTTTCATGTTGGTTAAATGAAAGTAGCCCATTGGGAAGTGACAGTTCATGAGGGTTCAAATGTCAGCAAGTGGGTTAATCCTCTGGTGAGTTCATAGTTTGATGATTACTGGGAGGTGATGGATATAGGAAGCCAGGCCTATCTCGAGAGAGTGAATCATGGAGTGCAGCCTTGGGAACTATATCCAGTGCCCTGTCCTTTCCCATTTGGCTTGTTATTTTCTTGCTGCTTTTGGTGGCCATGAGGAGAGCAGTGTTCTTCTCCCAAGCCCTCCCCACCACGTGGCTCTGCCTCACCTCAGGTTACAAATAATGGTGCAGAATCACTGTAGTGTGAAAACTCTGACACCATGAGCCAAAATAATTTTTCCTCCTTTCAGTTGTTTTTCTCAAGTATGTGAGATGGAAAGTTAGTGCACAGAGATGGAAAGTTAATACATCTGGGGAAGATTTTAAACACAGAACTGTGATGTAGACTTGATCCTAGAAATTCTTCTGTGATTCCCTTAGGAGCAAGCCTATCACCTTTTCTGACTCTCTTTGAGACTCCTTGGGCAAGGAGTTTCCCAGATGTCACCCTCGGGGGTCCTAGGAGCTGTAGAAACTCTAAGGGGTAAGACCCAGGGAAAAAGGACATCCTGCAAACCTTCTTGGACACTGTAAGAGGAGGGACATTGCAGAAGAGGCTTTGTCTCGCTGCCACATTTCTGCCCTTGCCCATCCTCAGGCTGCCAGTCCTACCTTGTCTTCTTGCTGTGGCTGAGCAAACTGCAGACCAGAGGAGAAAGTCTTTTATCTGTCTCTTTACTTCCATGGAGCTCTTGCAACCTAGCACTGTGGCTCTCTTGCAAACAACCATATAACTGAGTAGGATGGATTCATATCTGCCAATCCCTGGGAACTATGCTTCTGCATGTGGCCATAGGAGCTGGATTATAATTTCCAGTATCTTTTGCCATCATCTTACCATCCACCACTAAACCTGCAGTAGCACTTATCAAGACGTTCTATAACCTACTGTAGGGAACACTCGGTTGGCTAACTAGGCTGTTGCTATACTCCTCATATCTGCTTCTGCCAGTTTAGAAAGTTGAACATTCTCAGGACAAAGGTGGTATGCCACAGACCCAGTCCTAGGCTGGAAATGATACCGGTCCAGACTAGCCTCTGCCCAATACTGGGGTCAGTCCAGCATCTCTGTCTGTGAGCCCTTGTCTTTCTATGGGGCACTCAGATTCTGCTAGGTGCTGGAACTTACCATGGCAGTTGTAGCACTGCCTTCCAAAACAAGCCCTGTACTAGATTTTGTGATTCACTTCCACTGGATATAGACTTGTTCCTTGCTCTGGCAAGTGAAGGTGATAGATGCAGACAGTAGCTTGCTTAATGCAGTGCAGCAGCTCAATTTAAGGACATTGGCCTGATAGAGGGTTGTAGGGCTTTACTTACCTAGCACATGGTTCTAACATGATAAGACTGGTACTGATTTGAATTCTATGGTCTATACTTCTTTCTCACTCTTGCAATCAGGTGGCAGCTCTCTGCAAGGTGTTTTTCTTGGAGTGAGGGAGAGATGATACAGGCAATTCTTTGTTACCTGCTTTGTTTAATGCTTTTGTCATTTTGTCACATTAAAAGTAAGCAGTGTGATCTCTCACTTGATCTTAACTTTTGTGTAGAGTGACGCTTGAAAGTCTGTTCCACTTGGTGCGTCTGTGGGGAGATGATTATTGGAAGATATTACTTAGTACTCTTGGACATATTCTCAAGTATTTTAAGCAAGATATCTTTTTTAAAATGTTTTATTTCTTTCTGACATCATATGGTTTTTTTGTTTTGTTTTGGTTTGGTTTTGGTTTTTCTCCAGTACCGGGAACTGAACTCACGACCTTGCGATGGCAGGCAGGCGCTTTGCCACTGAGCGGAATCCCCCGCCCCCTCTGACATCATATGGGAAAGATTGATTTGTAGATATTTATTTACCAGCCAGCAACATTACTGCACTTTCTTGCAAGTTATAATAATTTCTACATTCTACTTATAATTATATTAAATATGTAAATGTTTTTCAAATAGGTAATCTTTTCTTTCAGCTTTTTTATGTTATGTTATGAAATAGTGATTCTTAAGCAGTGTCATTTTGTCTTTCAAAAGACATTTAGCAACATCTGGACACAGTTTTTATTTTGCTCTAACAGGGAGGGATACCATCATCTAGTAGGCTATTTCCAGGGATGCTGTTAAACATTTTACAGTTCACTGAACAGCCACCCCCTCCCTCAACTCCACACACACCAAGAATGAGTCATCTTATTCATAATGTCAAGAGTGCTGAAGTTTAGAAATCCTATTAGAAAAATTCTAGAGAATGCCCATAAGTACAAAATTCAATGTGAATTAGTTTCAGTATAAAAGGGGACATTTAGTCAAGCACAATTTGTAAAATAGTAATTGTTACCATAACTTTGAGGAAGCATGATTTGGAGAGAAGTTGTGAATAGAGAAATGAAGTTCACCACTTGATTTACTGTTGCCTGGGGTCATACCATTCCTCACTAGAATTAGCAAAGCAGAAAGTACAATGAAATGTCAGTAAATGTCAGCCAGGCTATCTGGAGGTGACTGTAGAAGCCCATGCCCTTACATGTTGCTCCTAAGACAGTGATATTATCCATATTGAATTCTTTTTATAGCTTGTATTGTGTAAAGTTTTTTTTAAGTATGGGAGACTGAACCCTGTCCTTTGAGCACACTGTGCTGTTGAGTTACACGTTGAGCCCTGGGAGACTTGTTAGTCATTGTATTCCATATTTGAATAGATTTCATTCTAGCCCCACTGCTATGGACCTCTCTATTGGCAGGTGAGGCCTGTGTGGATGCCCAGCCCTGCTCCTTTGGGACAGGGAAGCAACATGGGAGCAGCCCTGTCTCTGTGGACCTCTCAGTTGGGAGGTGAGGCCTGCCCTCCCTCGACCAGCCACTTGAGGAACCCAGAGCAGTGACCCCTGACTGGCCACCATTGGGTTCACGGCTGAGGCCCACACGTTTTCCACTGATGGTCTGGAGACCCTGGTACTGAAGGCCAGCATTCCCCCACCATTGCAGTTGTGGTCTGAGCCACGCACCCCACCAATTGCTGGAGATTCCTGGGCCCAGTGGTCCACTGCCCACTACCACCTTGAGATGTCTGATATCCAGGTAAACTAAGGTCCTTAGAGACCTTCAGCAAGCTGCCTGGGTAGTGTTTGGCTCAGCACTTTCCTTATGACATCCAAAAGGACAAGACATGGGAGCAAAATGCAATCTCAAAACTCAACTCTACCCAGAACAAGTGCAGGAGAAACTGACATAGAAGAACTTGGAAGTCGCATACCTGAAATCTCTGAAATGATCACAGCTGAAGTAAAGAAACAACTCCAACAGGCCATAGAAGAAATCAGATCAGAAATAATCACCCAGATAAAAAAAGAAATGACATCAATAATGAAAGAACTGCTCAGCACATCTAAAGAAGACATAGATAAAAAAAAAATAGATGAGCATAGGAAAACAATGGAAACATTAAATGAACAATACAGGTCAGAACTAGAATGCATGAAACAGATTCAAAGCAATAGCCAGGAAATCAAAACTTCCATTGAAAGCTGGCAAAACCGCTTGAACGAGGTTGAATCTCAGATATTGAAGTCAGTATGGCAGCTAATGATCATGACAGGAAGGATCTCTTAAAATCGACAAAGATCCAAGAAAAATCAATCCAACAGCTGCCAGATGAGGCAAAGAGAAATAATGTAAGACTAATAGGAGTCAATGAAACGACAGGAGGCAACACAAAGGACATAAAAAGAATATTTGCAGAAATAATAGCAGAAAATTTTCTAAGCATGGAAAGAGATTCTGACGCACAGGTAAATGAAGCGTATACAACCCCAACTAGCCACAAGCAAAATAAAACCACAGCCAGACATATAATAATCAAGATCTTAGATATCCAGCAGAAGAACAAAATATTAAAAGCTGCTAGAGAAAAGAAACAGATTACCTCTAAAGAAAAGCCCATCAGAATCACAGCAGATTTCTCAACCCAAACCATCCAATCAAGAAGAGCATGGAGCAAAGTATTACAGGTCCTGAGACAAAACAGCTTCCAACCAAGACTGATGTACCCTACCAATCTGTCCTTCAAATTCAGTGGAGAAATAGAATATTTCCATAACAAATAACAACTGAAGAACTTCATGAGTGCCAAACCATCATTGAAAAGAGTACTAAAAGATATTCGAGACAGAGAAAAACATGACCACAATTTCAGGGATAGAAAGGAACCCTCAAGCAGAGCAAGCAAGTAAACAGGTAGAAAAAGTAGGAAACCAACAGCAAGTAAATAACATGACAATGATAAGTCAATACATAATGGTGATAACCATTAATGTAAATGGCCTCAATTCACCAGTCAAAAGAAACATACTGGCTGAATGGATGAAGAAACAAAATCCAATGATATGCTCTATTCAGGAAATGCATTCTACTCAAAACAAAATCCATAGACTGAAAGTCAAAGGATGGAAAACAATCCTCCATACAGCAGGAACCCAGAAAAAAGCAGGAGCAGCTATTCTGTTTGCGGACAATGTAAACTTCAAACCAAGAACAATCGAAAGAGATAAAGAAGGTCAGTACATACTTGATAGGGGAAAACTGCAAGAGGATGAGATAACAATCATAAACATGTATGCACCAAATATTGGAGCACCAAACTATATAAGACAAAT
>NW_004955427.1:256277-257359 GCF_000276665.1 Chinchilla lanigera | reverse complement strand
TTATTCTCTCTTCCAGCATATTTAGTGTTTCTGTTTTAATATTTAGATCTTTGATATATTTTGACTTTAGTTTAGTGCATAGTGATAGACATGGGTCTAGTTTTAGTCTTCTGCATGTGGAAAGCCAGGTTTTCCAGCATCATTTTTAAAGTGGCCATGTTTCCTCCAGTGAATATATTTGGCCCATTTGTCAAAGA
Source organism: Chinchilla lanigera (assembly GCF_000276665.1). Lineage (NCBI taxonomy): Eukaryota > Metazoa > Chordata > Mammalia > Rodentia > Chinchillidae > Chinchilla > Chinchilla lanigera. The sequence continues at coordinate 257,162 of NW_004955427.1, read as the reverse complement.
TAAGATTTGCTAAGTGTGTTTGGAATTATTTCTGCATTTTCTAATCTGTTCCATTTATCCTCTGGTCTGTTTTTTTGCCAGAGGCATGCCATTTTAATCACAGTAGCTTCGTAGTTATAATTTCAAATCAGGAATTGTGATGCCTCCTGCCTTGCCTTTGGTGCTGAGAATCTTTTTGCTATTCTACGTCTCTCTGTTCCAAATGAATTTAAGAAATTTTTCTCTAGTTATGTGAGGTATATTCATAGTATTTTTATTGAGATTGCATTAAATCTGCTTGATAATTTTTGGAATATAGCCATTTTCACTATTTTGGTTCTTCGTACCTGTGAACAAGAGATAACTTTCTATTTTCTGATATCCTCTTCCACCTCCTTTTTCAGAGTACTGGAATTTTCAATGTAAACATACTTTACTTTCATTGTTAGATTGATTCCTAAGTAGTTCATATTTTGGATGTAAAGTGTGTGGTTTCCCTAATTTCTTTCTCAGTGAGTTTGTTGTTGGTGTACAAGAATGCTATTGATTTTTGAGTGTTGACTTTGTATCCAGCTACACCACTGAATTTAATTATTATATCTATAACTCTTTTGGTAGAGTTTTTGGGGTCTCCTATGTAGAGTATCATGTCATCTGCAAATAATGATATTTTAACTTCTCCTTCTATACTGAATCCTTTTATTTCTTTTTCTTGTCTAATTGCTCTGGCTAATGTTTCCAGAACTATATTGAATAGGTGTGCTGATAGGGTATATTCTGGTCCTGTTCCTTACTTTACAGTGAAAGCTTTCAGTTTTAGACCATTAGTATGATGTTGGCTCTTGGTTTGTCATAGATGGCATTTATCGGATTGAGATAGAGATCATCCATTCCAATTTTCTGTAG
>NW_004955427.1:253397-254932 GCF_000276665.1 Chinchilla lanigera | reverse complement strand
TTTTTTTCCTAGTTGATCTACTTATACACAGTGGTGTATTAAGGTCCCTCCCCTCCCATGTGGGGCCTCGGACTGGTCTTGAACTGACAGCCTTCTGGATGTCAGTCTCTTACCATGATTGTCTCTAAGTTTGCTCTCCCAGTTGCCATGGCATCCTCAGGTAGGGAAAGCCTGGGGTTGCTCCCAGTATAGTTGGCTCCACCTGGACATGCACAGTTTCCTGGGTTCCTCACCACTGACTGTGCTGGTCATTGGTGAGGGGTGGCCTTGTCCTGCTGAAGGCCAAGGCTGCTTGCCTGCTTATGCCACTGTGCCTCGACCACTCTGCTTGTCACAGACCGGGGGGATGCTTCCAGTCCTTTGTATTCAGTGGTAAGCCTGGCTTTTGGTGACCACCAGAGCGGAGTCTAGGTGGTCCCAGCTCCTACTTTTCAGCAAAATCCTTCCTGGTCTTCTTTCCACCTGCTGGAAGTCCGCTGTGACTGGATGGCTACTCCCTCATTCCATTCTGGGTCATTGGCATGGAAACAACCCAGGACTGTTTTGCTGCTGGACTTCACCTCAAAGCCTTTGAAATAAAATGGTGCTCCAACCTACTCACTTCTGTTCTGTGTGTCTGTGTGCCAGAGTAGAGCATTTGTTCTCTTCACTCGTCAGTGCTGGCTCTGTGTGGCCCCTGGGAATGAATCTCATATTCTCACTGCTGCTTCAGACTTTTCCCTGCTGCTGGGCTGCTGGTCTCACCTGTGCCAGGTACGGTTTGACATTTTTTGTAACTAATATCTTTCACAGGGAACTTTTATACTCTCAGTACTCTTAACGTTTCACAGTATAACTTTTTCTTTCAATTTTTGCTCCTTCCTGTAGCTCCACTTCGCTTTTCTTGAAAGAACTCCATTTCTTAACATTTTAAATACCATTTCTTTATTCACTTGGCTAAGAATTTCTAACAGAACTTCTAGGTTGCTTATTCAATTAGCTGTGTTCAGTTGAATATTCAGTTTATTTGTTAACATCAACTTTTTCCAAGATTATTAGTAGGTTCTTTCTTATAACTACTTGTTTTCTTTTTTTAAAAGATCCTCTTTTATGTCTGAAAATGTTAAAATCTACTATATTGTGCCTCAATATCAATGCATAGTTTCTTATTGGAAAGGTTTCATATGTTTCCTCTCATCAAGTTTATGAAGTGGCACTATTATATAAAGTATCAGAACACATAATATGAGCAGGTGCTTTTCCAGATAACATATGCATTAAGTCACTTAATTCTATTGTCCATGTACTATAAACTTCATTTTACAGGTATTAAACTGAAGCAATAAAAACATAAAAACAAAATCATGGCTGTGGAGCTGGTAAGTTTTGGAATCAGATGCAATCCTACAGAGACCTCTTTTCTTACCAAGTGCTACCCTGAAAAATCTTACCTCAGCTTCCAAACTCAGTGGTTGCTACAGAAGGGATTTACTGAAGTATTTGCTAATTGGCTGTTAGTATGAGGGTTAGCAGAGCCCACCCACTGGGTTGCAGTG
>NW_004955427.1:247648-252462 GCF_000276665.1 Chinchilla lanigera | reverse complement strand
CCTGCTTCAAGCAAAAGTCATATTTCTATACCAAGAAATTTGCTTTGTAAGTTTTCTTTGCACTTAATTTAAATAAAACCAGGCAACCAACTTGGGACCCCTCAAGTCTCTCAGGAGCTATTCCTATTCCCCAATAAATTTTCTCACTCTTAATCTCTGTTATTCCTTAGAATCCATTCTTTGATTTTGAGGAACAAAAACTCAGCATGTCTGATATCTAGAAGATTAGGAGTTACATTTTTTCCCTACATCATTTTGGAGGTCCAACTGAGATAAGTGGAAGGAGATGACAGTCTGCTTATTATAAATGAGAATAAAAATAATTAAAAAATTAGAAATGATACAGAATTTCACCAAACAAGATGATAGGAATTTAGCAATGGTTTTTATATTGCATATTGTTGTCTTCAAGTTAGTTGTTCAGATTGCCAAATATAAGCATGCAAAATTGATCAAAAAATTTAAAAGATGAAAAAAATTTAAGCATTTCATGGATTCTGTATTGTGATTTATTTAGGTAATCAGAAATTGTCTTCCTTGTTTGTCAGTTGCATATGCCTTGTCTTTTAATGCCTTACTTTTTGCCAAATGGTGGTAAATTTAAATTGAGAACATAGGAAGATTATGCTGTTTCTTTGATAGGACATTTTATTTTTGCAGGCAGGGTCCTGTATTCCTGTTTTGTATATGGGCTTACTCTTGCTGAATTTACCAGTGCTCCTTGCTTGAGCAGTTTGACTTTTTGGTTGTTGTGGTTAGTGTCTTATCTCAGACAAGTCCCACCAGGGAAAAGTAACGTTAGAGCATACCTTAGTGGTCTTTGATACTAACCAAAATGTGAATTTTTAAAATGGGTTTTTAAAAATAAAGTCTAGTTTATGAATTATGAAATGCCTCCTATGAATTCAGGACTCCCTCAGCCAGTTATTTGTGACAGCGATGCTGCCAACTTTAAATTTGGAAGGACAGGTTTCACTCAGCCAGTCTAACCTGATTCCTTCTTCATGCTTGTGGAGGGGAAGGTTGACCCTGTTCTGCCTCAGTTTCCTTTCTGGTCTGATCTGCCACTGGCAAGGAGTCAATCTTAGCTCTTGAGATTCTCCATTCTCACCCTTCCAGGCTGAGAGTGATGACTCATGGGCAAATCATCTCAGCAACTCACCGTGAACAGCAGAAGAGATTTCATTTTCTCTGACCTCATTTCTCATCTTTTTCTGTCACTTTGTGCTTTCCACTTTTGGGGAGGCATGTTTCTTCTGAAGATAAGAGAGAAACAGAGACTCTGAAGGGATTAGTCCCAATCTGTCTGAATCTTTCCTTCCTATTCAACTAAGAACTTTCAAATTGAGCCCATAGAAAATGAATGTTTGTTAACAGCGAAGACTGGGAAGTCATCTCAGATAAGTAACATATAGCCCCTCTGTGTCAGCGGAGACATTAAAATTTTGCCTGTCCGGGAGAATACACATAAAAGTTATGTCCCTGCCTGGTGTTTGAGGCATAATTTCCCATCCAGCAGGTATGGAACATTGAAACCTGAGACCCAGTGGAGGCAACCAACTTCAAGGTGACACCAGAGGAGCTACTTCTTCAGCATTATACTTAAAGGACCAAACACATTCCATTTAGGGGAGAATTTCTAAACCACTCATTCGTCTCACTTGTACTCTCATAACGGCCCAAACCGCCTGACTCTCTCTTCCTAAGTCTGGTTCTCCACGTTAATATGTGCAAGGGAAAAAAGTACTTTTGCTAATGTGTAAATTGTGGTTGTCACACAATAAGTATACTTTCTAACCTGTTTCATAAATGTGTTACATATACCGAGACATAGAGATCTGTAGAGTGGATATTGAGTAAAATTTAGCCTTGTCTTGTTCTCTGGGAGGTTGCCTAGGTGATTAGGTAGCTGGTATAAATGTCTCAGCAACTTCTTTACCCTTGGTCCCAGGATAGGCTTTTTCCGAGCTATTACTGGCCCCTATCTGTCTCTAGATGTGAGCTCTTTTGCAAGCTAGGAAGTGCTCCAACCACTTCCAGTCTGCCCTTTCTTCCCTCTCACACTCTTTCAAAGAGTTGGAAAGCACTTTCTCAGATCTCTTGATCATTGGTTTAACTATGGCCTTTATAGCATATCCTGTGCTTTTATAAATACACCTTTCAGTTAGAAATTTGAGTTTCCAAAGAATGTAGGGGCATATGTCAGTAAGGGTAAGTATTCTGGCCCAGCCTATCTTTGGCTACACTAACCAGCAGCTACCTGTTCTGCAGCAGGTCACTTCTGGGGTGTTTGATGACACATAAAAACCAAGGAGGGATTAAAATGAATACTTATTTTCCCCTTGTTTTTGGGAAACTCAACCCTGAATTCTATTATTCCTTTGGAATGTATTCTTAAACACTGGAATTTGTTCAGTCCTCATGTATGGAGAAAGAGTGGTTTAATAGTCTTCTGCACCCACACACGGCCTGCCTGTCCCCTAGAGACAAAGTAGAAGGCAAAGGAAAGTATTTTGATACTATTTTGCAACTAGAGTTGTGCTGGAAGAGAGGGAAAATGGTCAGAATTACCTTATGTTCAGACTTTCTTTGTATTAAGAGATATTCCTCATCTTTTTGGACAAGCGCTTTCCCATGACTTGGCCTGTTTTAAATTTTGCCAAATCACAGCCTGTGGTATATAGATTATATACTTCTCACTAATGATTTTTTCTTCAATAGAGAAACAGATGCCTTGCTAAAAGATGTCACCTCATTGGCTAACTTCCAACAGACTCTTCAACATCTAACAGAAACAGATATTAAGAGATAGCCACAGCCCCAGTCATTAGAGGACTGAATCTCTCTTTTCACAATTTCTCTCCAGAACACCTTGCCAGGCCAGTCACCATTCTCAGAGATATGTAACTGATATTCTGAAAGAGGAAAGCCTGTAGTTAAGTATGGTCCAAGGGTCACAGGATCATGAGTAGGGGTCCTAGGCACACGGTAAGAGCAACTAATCCAGCTCTGGCTAATTCCTTGCACCTCCAGTTCACAGCTGCTGGCATTGGACAGGGTTAAGTCTAGGAGATGCCTTTGATTGGCCACAGAGCGAGAGGGATAGACAGGGATTTCTTCTTTTCCCTGGTTTTTTCTCAAAATGGGAAAAAATAAACTGTCATAGGTCGACATCTGCAGCACGGCAGATTAGAGCTTTGGCAGGCCTTCCTCCCTTACTGTTTGGAATACATACTTAACTCCAAAGGGTGCCACCTGGTCTCTTTCTATACCCCAGCGGGCCTGTGCTCCCTCCTTGAAAATAGAATTACTTTTAACAGTCTGTTCCTTTAGAACAGACATTAGAGGGAACAGTCTAACATCATTAGAGGGAAGAGTTACACATGGCTCTCAGAACAGCAGTTTGGCTATCAGTTGTGTTTATCAAACAACTGTGGCAGTCAAAGCAACAAGGAGAAGCATGCACAGTTGGCTATTTCAACCAGATAAGCAATCCGCCCAGGGCCCATATTAACAACTGTCCTTGCTTTTTCAGGTATAAAAGGATTTTATCCCTTCTGATTCTTATTACAAGAGGTCTCTCTTAGTTGAGCTATAATAAGGTCTGACTGGTCTATTTATAGTTACAAACTTAAAAATTATAGAAGAGTTATTGTAAGTCAGCTTGGCCAAATACATGAGAGTACATTCTAATTTAAATGTAATTATTTTCTGTCTGTCTGTTTATTCAGTGTTAAAACATATCTGTTCGATGCTAAACTGATTAGAACACCTGTAGCTGCTTGCTGTAAAAATTTTTTAAAAGCTCAACAGTTTTTCTTTCTTTGGATTTTTTTCTTTTTGAGATTTCTGTGGAAAATCATTTGTATAGGTTTTCAGGGTAGCAAAACTTATTTAAAACATTAATAGATGGGGACTGATAATCTCAAGGCACACATAAGACTTAGAACACAATAAAAATGAAGATGTTTAAAGTTGGTAACATATTTTCATCCAGCTTGTTAGCTAATTGAGATAACATCAAAAGATTGGCTTCATAAATGCAATGTCTTTTGTTATTTATTTGCAATAATTTAAGAGTCTTTCCTTGGGTAAAGACAATATGTATAAGCTATTGTAAATAATTGCTAAATATTGTACATTATACAATATGTATAAATATATTTAAGATGTCAATGATTAACAGGTTAAGCTTTCTATGTCTAAAGCCATAAGGTTTTCTTAACATATTAATATGCTTTTGATTTAAATTTACAAAATTAAAAACATCTCATGGTAAAAGTTGTTTATGGTGGTCAACTTTTTAGGCTCAAATACCTGAAATTTTGTGTTTCGGCTATTTGTGATGAAATGTGCATGCCAGTCCAAACTGGACAGCCAGCCAAAACATGCAGATGCGTTTTTAGGGCTGTGCTTATGTCACTGTTATATAATTGTTTTTTACATTTTACATTTTTACATTTTACAGTCCAGACAATGTCACTTTGATGATTAAAGATTAGACATTAATAATCTTGAAAGTATATCTGCAAAAAAGTACAATCTGCTTAAATATCACTCTGGTAAGCAAAATGTTTAAAAGATATTAAATTTACATAATAGTGCAATTCCATCATTTAATGTCTTATAATTAGATAGCTGATTAAAAAGTTATTTTTTTAATAAGTAAAATTTTGTGTTAATTTATTTTAAAAATAAAAGAACGAAGACATATTAACAGACATCCATTTACAAAATAGCATAAGAACAATACAAGCAATACTGAATTACAAAGTGGTAGGAAATTAACAATGGTTGTATTACATATTGATATC
>NW_004955427.1:242534-246558 GCF_000276665.1 Chinchilla lanigera | reverse complement strand
CTCTGCCTACCCCTATGTCTTCAAGATTTTTACCTACTTTCTCTTCCAATAGATTTAGTGTTTCTGTTTTAATATTGAGATCTGTGATCCATTTTTACTTTACTTTGGTGCATGCTGATATTCTTTGGTCTATTTTCAGTCTTCAGCAAGTGGCAAGCCAATTTTTCCAGCACCATTTATTAAAGAGGCTATCTTTCTTCCTGTGAGTTTGTTTGGTCCCTTTGTCAAAGGAGCCAGATGTGGGCTTCACTGGCAGTGATCATAGACCAACTGTTTCTGTGACCTCCAGGAGGTCAGGGCACACCAAAAGGCCAGATGCGAACCATGGTGCCAGTAGTTCTTGGATCACCTGCTTGAGTACCTCAGACAGTGCAGGTCACATGCAGGGAGGGCCCAAATGTGAACCCCGGTGTTAGCAGTTCGTGGGCCTTCTGAGTCAGAATCTCCTATCTGCACTGGGTGCATGGAGGGTAGAGACACAGACTGTAATTGCAGCAGGGTCATTGGTCACCTGTTCTGTCCCCAGGAAGTAGATGAGGAATACCTGGTTCTTTTAGCATTCAGCTGTGAACCATGATGTCAGCTGATTGTGGACTGCTAAAAACTTATTTTTTAAAAATTTATATTGTACTAAAATGGACATTTAGACATGTTTCAAAGATAGTATCCTGATTGTCATGCTAAAACACTATTCATGGCTCTTGATCTCAAGTTTTCTCTGTAAAATTTTATGATTGTTGTCTCTTAACATTCTTCAGGGACTCAACTTCTAAAACAACCATGAGTGATAGAAATAACAGTCCTCTGGCTATATTTTGTATTTCAAAGTGCTTGATATCCAGATGAGATTATAATGGTCTAGTTCACTGCAATATCAATGTAACTGATCTCTTCCGGGTGTTTGACAACTGAAGTTTGGAGACCAGAACTAGAAAGTAACTGGGCTGATAGGACAGCCAGTATTTTGGCCCTGATCCTCCAAGGTCATCAAGGGTCCAGGACATGAGGGAGCCTTTTCTACAGGATTCTACAACTTTGGTGAACCACTCAACCTCTTGGGCAAGGAGATTGCTGGGCTATAGAGGACAAGATTCAACAAATGTACAGTGTGCCAAAAGAAAGTGTCACCAAAGAGGGAAAAATCTCCTGTGCTTTCACAGAAAGCAACATAGTCAAATAAGACCATGACCCATCTGGCAGCTAACACTGACAGAGAAGCCAAGAAGCTCTGTGTATGGTTCCAAAAGTAGTGCTTGAGGAGACTTAACTGTGATAGATAGCAAGAGGTTAATTTTGATTAACACAGATCTTGCTTTAACTTGGTCTTAAACACCAGCAGAAAAAATATAATGAAAAAATGTATGAAGACAATAACAGAGTAATAAAAGCTTGATACAAAAAGTGGCTGCAGTTGCTGACCCCTTTATTATTTTCCATCTATACTAGTAGCTGACGATGGTTGCACTGTAGTGAAGCTAAAAAAAAATTGGGGGAAGCTATTAAATCTCAATAAGAGCCTTTAAGTTCCTTAGCTAAAATTGTCTTTCAAAACCACCAAACTTTCCATCTTCTTACAACTAAAAATAGAGGGACTTCTGACAAGTAATATCAGATTTATAGATAACCTTCATCAATAGAGGGGTCTAAGAGTCAACTGGTTACAGTTGCTATTCCAGTTCCTTCAGAGCAGTGTCTGAATACGGCTCTTTCCCCAACTTGCCTTTCCATTCTAGTGTTCATGCTTTGATTACAGAAGCTTTAATTTCTTGGACAATTTGTTTATTCTCAGCTAGAGGCTTCCAAACTCCAAGTGATTGTGCACATGGAACCAGGGACAAATGTGCCAGATTCCTTTTACTGGCATTCACTAGAACAATTTTGTGAATGGCGTTCATCACCACTAAACTGCAACATGACTTCTACTCAAGGCCCCTTATATTAGCTCTATGGAAAAGGTCTTTAACTGCAGTCTCCCCGCCACTGACCCTTCTCAGCTTGAAGCTGAGAAACTATGCCCCTTCTCACCTAACCACAGTTAGGGATAGATCTTGAGGGGGGATATTATAGAAAGCTAAGTTAGGTAAAATTATTATAGGTAGTCACACAGAGTTAGGCCCTTGGAGGCAGTCCAGAAGATGAGAACGCATCAAAATTGTGACTGGAGACTCACCTGAAGAAGATTAAAGTCGCAATGGCCAGCTTTACATACTTCCCTAAGGGATAAATGGAGGCTTGAGATTTCCCTTATAAATAAACCATTATCTCATTAGGAGTGGGCCATCCTCTCTTACCCACCAAGACCATGACCAAGACCAAGACCAAGACCATGACCAAGACCATGACCAAGACCAAGACCAAGACCAAGACCAAGATGACTAAGACTCTAGATTGTTGACCAAGGTTGATGATGCCATCCATAAGCCTTTGCTACTATTGAATCAATTATTAGCTAACTGGCTGTAACTGTAATTTATTGTTTGATTATTGTTTTGGCCCACATGGTACTCACTTCATGATTTTGTTCTATAAAACTTCCTAAAAGAAGTGGGTTCATTGGCAATACACTCAGGACCCCTCCAGTCTCTTAGGAGCTTTTCCTATTACTCATGCCTATTCCCCAATAAATATTCCTACTCTTAAATAAATTTTAAATACTTAAATCCAACTAATTTCTAAGCTTACATAAACAAATGAGGGAAGAACATTGAGATTTAATGTTCCAGCACTTAACTTCTACTTTATTCATTTGTACTGGTTGAATTTACCAAATCTTGACTCATCTTCATTTTGGAAATAAAGGAAGATTATTCATTTATGTGTAATGCACCCACCCCACATTGGTGGAAATAGCCATTCTTTTACAGTAATCTCACATAATTATAATGCAACACATTTATTTTCATGCATGATCATGAAAATTAAGAAAATACAAAAGGAAGTAGTCTTCAAGGCAAATGGAAATGATCAAGACTATTAAGTAGTCTACTTTGAGGTAGAATTCAGTAGGAAGACTTGCTATGCTGCCTCTATAGATGAAGTGCCTGCACCAGATATGGCTGCTCCAGTAATATTCAGACAATCTTCTCTGCTGCCTGTATTCTTTGATTTTCCTCTAATTCAAAATATGGTGTTCCAAAAATTCTCTGCACTTTTTCTGCTTAAGCAAGAACTCCAAAAACAAATTGTATGAGCTACAGGAAGAAAGCAGGAAACGTTCCATGTTATGGAACAGGTGTGCAGTAAGAGGCAATCTATCCAAACTCTAGCCATTGCCTGGAGTAGCAGTCTCTGGACCATGGCAGAAATACAAAATCTCAAAAATTCTACCATGGACCTATTAAATCAGTACATGCATTTTTAAAAAGGGACTTAAGTGATTTTTATTTATATTAAGGTTTCAAGAACTCTTCAAAAACATTCAAGACATCTAGGTGAAGTATAAGCCTTTACTTGCAATGAATGTTAGGGTATACACCAAAAGCATGGATTACTTTCAGAAACAAGCTATTACTGAATTGTTTTTGAAACTTGTTTCTTGGAATCACATAGAGATTATGCTGAGTTGCCATACACCATTTTCAAAGATTTAGCTGTAAGTGATTTGGAATAGGACCTCAGTATTTGTATCTCTCCAGAATTTCTTGTTGAGTTTAAAGCTATTAAATAGAGAGGAGAACTTTGGTACTAGGGCATTTTATTTACTTTGATTTCCTGAGAAGCTAGTAACCTGTTAAAAAGATAGTCACCACATTGAGCTGAAGTGCTTACCAGAAACTAGAAAGGCTGCATACCAGTATAGTATAGCAGATAACCATTCACATCTACTGTCAAATTCTTTTTTTTTTATTTTAGAAATAAAAGGAGGAAAATACTAACAGATCCACAACATTTTACAAAATAGCAAAGGATCAGTACAGACATTACAGAGTTACAAACAGAGTGGTAGGGAATTAACAATGCTTATTGTATTACATATTGATATCTTCAATGTAGTTTCTCATGAAAACACATATAGACATACAAA
>NW_004955427.1:214838-232226 GCF_000276665.1 Chinchilla lanigera | reverse complement strand
GTTCTCGCGTCCTGGCCTCCGGGATTGGATGGGGCCTACCTGGCTCTGTGTGCGCGTTTCAGCTGGGAATCGTGGTGGTATGCGTCCAGCCCAAATTCGGACCCAGGAGCCCTGCCGCTCCTGGAGAACTCGCTGCCTGGGCGCAAGGCCCAGGGGGCTCTCTACTGTCAAATTCTAGGATAGCGAAATTCAAACTGTTGTACTTCTAGCAACATCATTACATTGGAACTTGTTAAAAGGGCAAATTTTATATCCCTAAAGAATCACCAAATCAAAACCACTGTGGGTGGTAGACAGCATTCATTTTAGTAAGCTCTCCAAGTGATTCTGGAGCTCAACAGCTTGTATGTTTCTGATCAAGGAGACTTCTAAGCCAGGAACAGAACATTTACTTTGTTCAATCTTCCATAGTACATTATTCCCAGAAAGAATTTTCTATCCTGTAGTGAGTTGAATATTTCCTTGTGAGAAACTTTCACCCCATATCCTGAATCCACTCCTATAAATACATTGCTGTACTTGGTTGGAGAGAAATAAGCATATATTGGGTGATCCACTGTTGTAGGTATATTTTCCAGAAGCAAGTCATAATGCGGAGGTGAAAGATGACAATGCTTGTCAAAACCAATCAACTACTTACATGAGTTTCACTAGCCTCATAAGCTGAGGTCTTTAGGGCTTCCATGATCCTACTTAACTCATCTTCCAGATTTATCATGTAGGTTAGGCCTCCACTGGACTTCTCAGGTGACCTATGCTGGCCTTCTATTGAAGAAGAATAGGAAACAATACTTCCAGTATTGAAAGTATTGTTACACAGTGTTGTAACACAGCACTGGGCACAGTGTTGCTACCCTGTGCTTCTGTCGTCAGAAGAAACCTGTGTTTGCAGAGTCCATCCAATTGTTTCGAAGCTGTGCAGCGAAATAGCATCAACTAAGAACTTAAACACCAAATCCTGAATCTTAGTGACTCTCTAAGTTGATTAATATGGGGTGGAGTATGGGCACTGGGATTTTATAAAGAGTCCCAGATAATTTTAGTATGCTACAAAGAAAAGGTGTCCAGGGTATGTAAAGTACAGCTGTCTATACAATCTTTGATAGAGCTACAAACTGTAAGCTATGGTGGTGGATCACTTCAGCTATCATTTACACTTATTTATAAAGTTGAAGATATAAGCAGTAATATAATATCCTTTAGGCTCAGATTTGTTTTTGGAGTGTCTGCTGCAGGAAAAAAAGATGTTTTGACATTGAAGAGATAGCTATAATTAAATACTTGAAACTGAGCCCGATTAGTGATTGGAAATAGGATGCTAATGCCTCTGGGAAGAGGTCACAGTTGTATTCTGTTATGCTTTGTGTCTAGATGTCCCCCCAACGCCTCATGCAGTTATAGAATTTTCTCAAAGGTAGCTGAACCTAGAGTGTGGTGTTGGGATTTAGGGTGTGTGATTATTAAATCACTTCACTGATTGGTTTGATTCTGCCCTAATCCCAGTAGTCTGGATATAATATAAGGGACAGAAAGAGGGCTGTCTTTCCCTTGTTCTTTTTGCTACCTTGTGGGCATCATAAAATGTTCTTCTTTGTAGTGCCCCTCTTCCATGTGCCATTCTGCCTTAGAGCTAGCCTACTATGGACTGAAACATCTACAAACAGTAAGCTAAATAAACCTTTCCCCCTTATCTTTGGGTGTTGGGTGTTTTGTCTCAACTGTTAGAAAGGTAACTAAGACAGAATTTGGTACCAGAGAAGTGGGGTCATTGCTGTGACCACCCAGGTGGTCCAGGAACCTTTGAGAATGGCTTGTGGGAAGTTTGGAAAGGTTTGAAGATACCATTTGAAAAAATAGGCTGTACTTGATGGAAGATTCTGGTCAGAGCTCAGGAAACCAGAAGGCTGTTAGAATTCCTGCCACTAAAAAGCAGCCTCGGGAGGTTTCTGCTAGGAAGGACTGCATTTGTTGTGGACTCCAGATGATGTGGCTTCCACCCAGATTTCAGAAGAAGGCCTGGGAGGCCAGGCAGTGTAGCCCCGAGAGTGCAGTGTGTGAAGCTGTAAGTGTGAAGCCAAAGGTGCAATGGGCACACTAGCAGTTTTGAGAAGCCAGAAATATGGGTCATCTAAGGAAAACTGCAAGGAGGGAGCAGAGCCATCCCCAGAGAGAAGCCATGGGAGCTACAACCAACAGAACTGCCATAGGAGTGAAGCCACTCAAGCCATTTGGAGCTCAAAACTTGCCACAGATTGCCTTGGATGCTTCACAGCAAAATACAGGACTTAATGTTTGCCCTGCTGGATTTTGAACTTTCTTTGGTCCCATTCTTTTATCTATGCATTTGTAACTTTTGGAATGGAAATTTCTATATTGTGTCACTGAATGTTGGAAGCATCTAACTTTCTTTTCGTTTGTACAGGAGCTCACTGCTGAGTTTGCCTTAAATTTCAGAGGCAGCTTTGTGACTTGGACTTTTCAGCAAGACTAAAACTGTTAGGACTTTGGAAGCTCTTAGAGATGGACTAAATGCCTATAGCATAAAGGCATGTGCATGACTCACTAGGGGAACAGGCAAAAAATGTCATGATTTTTGTCTAGATGTCCCCCTAAAGCCTCATGTAGTAGTAGGGCTTTTTCGGAGGTGGCTGACTCTACAGTGTATGATGCTGGGGTTAAGGATGTGTGATTATTAAATCAGTCCACTGACTGGCTTGGTACTGCCCTAATTCTGGTAGTCTGCATAAGATAAAAGGGGTAGAAAGACGTCGTTAAGGTCTCTTGTTGCTTCTTCTGTCCTCTGCCACCATGAACATTGTCTGACAAGTCACCGTGCCTTGGAACCAGCCAGTTATGGACTGAAAGTTCTACAAACTGTAAGCTAAATAAAGCTTTCCTCATTTAACTTTAGGTGTTAGGTATTTTGTCTCAACAATGACAGAAAAGTAATTAAGATATTCATTTTATTTTTTAAAGAGAGTAAAAAATTTAAACAAATTAAAAATTATACAGAATTTCAAAACAAGATGATATCAAAACAAGATGAAATCAACAGTGGTTGTTGTATTGCATATTGTTATCTTCAAAGTAATTATTCAGATTACCAGATATAAGCATACAAATTGGTTAAAAAGAAAAAAAAAGCATTAACTGTTCCTTTCAATAAACTAGTGGAAATTAGTAGTATAATTATCTTAGTTTATCTTAGGAATATATATATCTTCCATCTTTCTTTCCTTTCTTTATTTCCTTCTTTCTTTTCTCCTTTCCCTCATCCCAGTTGTTCTTTCCTTTTGAGCAGTTTCTTTCCCTTTCACAATATTTACCTCCAGGATTTTCTTTACTCTTTCATGTTCTTACAGGGAGACAATACCATGTTTACACATGTGGGTCTAATTTATTTCACTTATGAGTATGGTCTCTAGTTGCATATATTTACCTATGAAATCTTCAAGTTACAGTGCTCTGAAAAAAGATCAAAGAGGATTTCAGAAAATGGAAAGATATTCCTTGCTCATAGATAGGAAGAACCAGCACTGTGAAAGTGGCCATACTCCCAAAAATATTATACAGATTTAATGCAATCCTGATCAAAATACCATTAGTATACCTCACAGATTTAGAGAAAACATTCCTATAATTCATGTGCAACCAGAAGAGACCTAGAATAGCAAAAGCAATAACAATCCCTGACTTGAAATTATACTACAAAGCTACTGTGATAAAATCAGTATTGTACTGGCAAAAAAGACCTGAGGATCAATGGAACAGATTAGAAGATGCAGACACTGCTACAAACACACTCAGCCACCTTATTTTTGACAAAGGTGGCAGACATGTTCACTGGAAGAAAGATAGCCTCTTTAATAAATGATGCTGGAAAAACTGGCTTTCCACATGGCATATTCCTTTTAAAACTGTACAAACATTAGAGCTTGTAGTGACAGATCCTTGTGTTCCTCTCATAGAGTATCTGTGTCAATAAACTGAAGTGGAGTTAATAAATTTGCATTTCACATCTTTCCCAGGTGGTAGTACTGCTGATTCAGAGGGTACACTTTGTTTAGGTCATTGATTAGAGCCCAACAAACATTTTGTGCCTAAATTTACCCAAATACATATTGATATTTGCTTCCTGTCATGCTCATTTCTAAGCATCCCACTGTAAGATGAATATCCTAATAAGTTAGGCAGAAGTTAATTACTTTGTAGACCTGATAATAGCCTCATAGAGATCTTAGCAAAATTATAGTCACCTGGATGAATGGGATCCTGATCATACCCTCACTTCTTCTTAGAAATCTTAGAAATTCCTTTGATTGTTCCCACTTCACATCAGACACATCCTGGAAGAACACGGCAAAAGGAGGCCTTCCCACTGGTCCAGTGAAGCAGTGGGTCTGAGACAGAAGTGAGAATGAGAGGGAAACCAGGAGTGAGAAAAGGCAACTTTTAACCTGGGAACCCTGCATGGACTTAGTGCACTAACTCAGTGATTATCCAGAAAGTGATGTTTCTGAGTCATGTTTGGAGCTGTTTGTCCTCTGACCTGCTGGAAGCTTTGGTTGTCTTCCTGAACTCAGACTACCTCAACTACCTCAAAGACCAGTCACCCAGATTCCAGGATGGCAGCCTCTAATCTTTGCAAATAATGGCCTTTTAAGGGTCAGATTTATAACCTATTGCTAGCACTTTTACTCACTCATTGTGTAGATCACAGAGAAGTCCAACATAAAATAACTGATATTTTCAACTCAATCTATTTCATTAATTCTAACACTTTACATCAATTATGAAATAGCATACAGGCCTCCATTTGTTTGTTCTCTCCACTACCACTCTGTGATACACATAGAATTTTTGGAATCCACTGGAAGAACCATGATTCTCCTAATCATACCTCAAAGGTGGAATCACAGCTCTAAATCATTGTGCCACAGATTGGCAATACTTAATCATTGCTTTGCTGTTACACCTTTAAGCAGACATAAATATGGTCCTAACCAGTACTACAGAAATAGCAAATGTGTCATCACCCAGATCAGAACTAAAACCTCTCTGAGGGTTGCTCAAGAGCCCATACTAACCAGAGCTAAATACACATCACCGATATACATCTGGTAAACTGCTACATGGTCAATACCATTTGCACATTCTTCAGGAAAGGGGTTGCGGCTCTGATACGCCATTTCAGCTTAGGGAAATCCAGCCATATAATGTGCCAGACACTCACCTAGAGGACTTCTTAGATACTGCCAAGCATATAGGCAGCCCACGTCCTACGGCCAGATGGAATTCAGTCCAGCTGAGATTAACAGCTACTAATCTACCAAGGAGAACCTCGTTTTGGAAGGAAAGAAGCAATCTCACCAGAGGACAGTATGTTTTCTAAAAGAGGGAGGAGGGGCTTAATCTTTCCCATTACCCTTTAGTTTTTTCCATTCTTAAGAACTATCATGCAACCCATTCTAGAACCCATGTTGAATCTGAAAAGACTGGCTAAAATACAGTTTCTCTTTATAAGGGATCTACAACCCCTCCATAACCACATAATTGATGTTAAAGGAGGATATAATGGACTTGTGAAGTAAATATTAAAATCATTTTAACTGAGGGAATTAGGGCAGATTCCTTTGATAAATTGGCATTTAAAAAAAAAAATTGGTCTTCAAAGGCCAATGAGAATGTAGAAAGGTAGAAATGGAAGAAGGCATTCCACCTGGAGATGGGGCACACAGGCTGCAAACACAAGAGCAGGTGGTGGTTTCTCTAGAATATGATCGGATTGCTCTAGCTAGGAACATTTTGGATCCTTCCTCAAACCATTTCCCAGAGATCCTTAGATGTTCCTTACCTCTTTGGGGAGCAGGATTATTATTATTATTTTTTACCTTGTTTGGTATTCCCAAAGCTCATAATGGAGTATGTTTAAGTTGTATGTGCTAAATCAATGTTGATGAAATATAACCATATTATACCTCTAAATACTGCATAAAATTTTCCATGAATCTGATGGATCTCTAGTTTGGTCTAATCCATGCCTGCTTGGCCTGAAGAAGAAAGACAGGTCTCCTAAAGTCTCTCTGTAAGAGCCACTGAGGAGTGAGGCAGCCTGTTGAAGGAGAGCTCACCTTCAGTGAAGGAGCCACGCAATTAAAATTTGCCATAATCACAAAGACAAGGTCATCAAAGAGAAGGGAAGAGTATAACAATGGCCTTTGTCTTATCACTTTTATTTCTGGCTCCATACAGCCCCTTGCCCCAATTTACTTTATGTCTTACTCTCAGGAAGAAAGAGGTGCTTGAAGACAATGCTTCTCAAGCCTTAGTTTGCATATGAATCACAGAATTTTAGTTAAAAAACGTTTTCTCTAAAATGGGGCCTGGCAAGGTGCATTTCTAACAGTGCTGCCTATCCAAGGGTCACTCCTTGATAATAGAGTTTAAGTGTATTCCTAGAGAGCTATTTTATTAAAAACTCTGTGAGATGCCAATGGTGTAAGGAGAGAAAGGGAACATTCTTCATTGACATTTGCACTGCCTTGGCATTGGAATTCTTGGGAACCTCATGGCAGCATCCTTGCAGAGGCTTCCATGCTGAGACCCTCTGCAATGTGTAGTCTCTGAGGTGCAGAGCAGGCAAAGAGGAAAGAAAATGTTAAAGGATCAGATATGGAACCAATTTTTCTCATAGTATATATGAAACTTTAGCCAAACTTCTCATCTCCATATTATGGTGATCTTTGGAGTAGAATTTTTCCTGAGCAAGAGAGAACTATGCCAATAAAATCTGGATTATTGAGGTAGGACATGGCTTACACCTGCTGGAAAAGAAACCATGGAAGGATCCCAGAACCTATGCAGAACCATGTCTCCAAACCCAATATGTGGAGTTCACCCACGTTCCCAGTACATGTGGAAGGGGTAAGTTGGTACAGAGCACCCCATTGTGCCTCTTTATAGCAGTATGCCTGCATGCTTTATATACTTACATTTTATTTTAGCTTTTATTTTTTCTTTTCTTTTACTTGGTCCGAACTAACTCTGCAGAGCCAGTTTCACCTTTACCCTTCATCTTCAGTTTTTCCTACTGCAAATAAATGTGAAACAGCACAGTTTTTGCTAGTATCTTTGAATTCTTTATTCAAGACAGAAAGGACCTGGAAACCACCGAGACTCCAGCACCCAAAAATCCAGTAGCATTATAACTGTTGCTGTGACCAGGTCTATAAGATCCGTAAGCTATAGATTTTATGTACTAGGAGATATTCTGACAGTTTGATATTTCTGGAGGATCTATAAGATGATTCTATGCAAATATTGCATGATTTCACCACTGCATCTGGGCCACGACACATAACTTAATGCACATAAATGAAATATTAGTGATACTGTGGTAAAATATTAAGAAATACAGCTATGTGAACACTTAAGGTACCAGGTGTGGTGAATAAGGTGAATGAGGAGACACCATAATGTTTTTATAAGGCTGCTTTCCATTGGATAGCACTTGGCAGTGGCATTTACCTTATTCTTAACACATCTCTTAAAGACACTCATAAAAGGACTTCCAGAATTAAGTGGCAAGAATGATGGGGTGGGTATGTTAGAGGTGAGGATGAGTATATTGAGGGGGATTAATGGCAACATGTCTTTTACTGTAACAAATATTTTTAATATTCATGATATACTTTGATTGTCCCTTGTGTATTACAATGTGTAATTCAATGATTGGTGTGTTTATGGAGTTAGTAAATGGATAAAGACCCACATTCTTCTAAGAGGATAGTAAACCAGAAAACAGAAAAAGTGGCTGTTATGGTTTAGACCTAAAATGTCCCTCAAAATATTCGTGTTCGGAAGTGGGGCCTGGATCAGAGGGGATGGGCCATTACGAGCATGACCTTGTCCCCAGCCCTTCTCCCTCTCTGCTTCTGAGCTGCAGTGGGGTGAGCAGCTGTCTTCGAGCATGCCATTTTTGGCTTGGAGCCAGCCTACCACAGGCTGAATCCAGTGAAACTGTGAACCAAAATAAACCTGTTCTTTAAGTTGTGGGTATTGGGTATTTTTCTCCCAGTGCCAGGAAGGTGACTTATACATGCAACTGGTACCACAGAACTGGAGTTGTTAGTGTGACTGACTATACCAAACCACGCAGTTTAGAAGGCTTTGGAACAGGCTTGTCAGGGGAGTTTGAAAAGCTCTGTAGATGTGGGTTAGAGAAGCCCTAAATGATGTAAGCAGACATTGATGGATGAATGCTAAGGGTGGATGGATAGTGAAGGTCAGGTTCATAAAAGTTTCAGATGGGAATGAGTTCTGTTTTAGAAATTTAACTAGAAGGCATGCATGTTTTGTCTGTGAAAGAATTTGTTTAGGTTTAGTTCATATCCTAAGACTTTGTATGTGGCCTAATATAAAGGTGGTGGCTAATATGGTGGAGAACACTGAAAGATAGCCTACAATGTTCAGATTATGGCATGGGTATTGATCATCACCTTTAGCAAGATTTACAGTGAGAATCAAGAGCAAGAGCAAAAGCAAAAGAAAAATTTGCTCTTTCACCAGAAAGAAAGCATCTACAAAGTTGGGTACAAAGAAAGAAGATTGCTGAATTATTAAATGTCCTAAGAATGATTAATATATGAAAAAGAAGCCAAGCTGGGTGTGTGGTGCATGCCTGTGATTCCAGCGCTCTGGAGGCCGAGGCCAGGAGGATCACTGGGCTACACAGCGAGATGCTGTCTCAGAAAAACAAAAAAAAAAGGAAAGACCACAGGAAAGATGACTTGAAGACATGTAAGAAATTGGCTTGACTCCCACCTCCTGCAGACACAATGGTGGACCTGTAAACATGTTACTCTGAGAAAGATGTTACTCTGAGGGCCAAATGGTATCCTGCTCATTGAAGGTCACAGAGGTAAGTATTTCCCCAAGTTCATCCATTGGGCACTCCAAGGCCACTGCACCCAGGGTCTACTGGGCCAGGTTACAGATGGTGGCAGACCTTGGTGTCATCCATATGATGCTTATTTTATAGGCAGGCGGACTGCAAGAGAGATACAGTTATGGAGGCTTCCACCCAGAATTCAAAAGAAGGGCTGGTAGAATGGGCAGTATGCTCATGAGAGCAATGTATGAAGCTGTGACAGTGAAGCCAAAGGTGCAGTAGACACCCCAAGAATTTGTTTCATGTTTTGTTTTATTTTGTTTTTCTCAAAAAGAGAATAAAAAACAATGACAAAGTAACAATAGCATGGACAAAAACAGAATAAAGCAAGAACAACAAAAGTGATGCAGTGTTTTGGAATGGAATCATGGGAATTGACAGTAGTGGTTGTGTTGCATATTGTTGTCTTCAGCAAAGTTGCTCAGATTGTCAGATGTAGGAGTGCAGGATTGCTCAGACCATGAAAGAGAACAAAATAATTTAAAGAACATTAGAGATGATGCAGAGCTTTGGTGGATGGGATGGTGGGAATTCACCAGTGGTTGCTATGTGGGATATTGTTGTCTTCAAATTGGTTGTTTGGGTTGCTGGAGATAGGCATGCAAAATTGGTGAAAAGAATTTAAGCATTGACTGTTCCTTTCAGTGGATCATTAGACATCAGCAATACAATTTAAAAAAACACTTAATAACAACCTCAGCTATGCGTAGGAAAAAAAGTAAAGAAATGAATTATCATCAATAGCAATTGGGCTAGTGTTGTTACCTGAGTTTTAGGGCAAATGCTTTAGCTCTGGGGGTCTCAGCATTCCAGGCGTGGCACCCATCCCAGAATGCCAATCAGGAGATGAGCAGAGGTGAAGGGCAGCAAAGCAGCTTTTAAATCAGCCTGGCCATTCTGGGTAGCATAGATAAAGTGTTTGCAGCGTGAATTCAGGGGGCTGACTGAATCTTTGGACTTTTACAGAAAAGGGGGACAAAGACAAGAGCTGGGGTTTGGCATAGTTGGCATGTTTGCATAGCTGGTCCTGCAGGTTATCTAAAGTCTGCATGGTAGGCATCTCATGACTAGTTGTGTGAGTTCCTAGGAGAGTGGTCATTTCCCAGGGGGCAGTGCACTTCCCGCTAAGAAATAAAGCCTCCTATTTTTCAGGAGGGAGCTTCAGTTCCCATCATAGGGAAATTGGTCCCCCTTGGGGGTGGCCTCATCGTGGGGTGGACTGTGAGGCTATGTTTCCCTGAAAGTTGAGGTGGCTACAGATTTCAGAAGATGACTGGAAACTTCTAGGTGCCACTCCAGGGACCTGGAACTGGATACCGTAAGAGGTGGCAAGTAGATGTCCCCGCCAATCCTGGAAACTCCTTTAGGTGCTCAGTCTTGAAGGGAGATGAGATACATTATGTAAATTTAGGGATAATAAGTTTTATAACACAGACGCTCCCTATATGCTTATCATGGCTATGTTCATAGATGAGCAGGTGTCTAACCCAAAGTTGTAAGGCAATAAGGGAACTATATGAAATGAAAACAGATATATCAATTGAAGGCAGAAATGCCCAGCTTTACTCTGTTTTCATTTACTCACTGAGTAATTTCAGGCCTTTCCTCCACATTATCATTACAATATGATAGTATTACAAGTGAATTTTTATTTTTAAAAAATGTTTCCTGTTTTTCAAAATTTGTATCTATTCATTTTGAAAAAGGAACTTATGGGATGTATTTCTATAGAACTAGCACAATGCCTTATGGAAACACTACAGATAAGTTTATGATGTATACATTCTTCTAATTACAAAGGTAATGCCCAATCATAAAATATTCCAACATGAAATATAATACAAGTTAGAAAGTAAATGCCAAGTTAGAAAGCAAGCACTTGCCGGGTCCCTGTTAATCACAAGAATGAAACTAAGGAAGCTAATCAGTCAGCTACTGAGCCCTCTGCCCCTTCGATTGCTAGCCCCAAAGACCTTGAGCAATGCTGGATTCCTCTGCCTGCCTGTGATGGACCAATCTTTCTTACAGACTACCCTGGGGGAGGTGGCTGGTGGGGGGACTGGAATTACAGCTTTCCCACGCAAACACAAAACGGGAGCAACAAAACTGCAGACCCACAACCTCCATGCACAGATGCAAACACTCCCAACAAAATAGTAGCAAACTAAATCTGGTAGTACATAATAAAATATTATATACTACGATTAAATGGAACTTGCTCCAGGGGTGAAATGTGATGTATCATATCAAGAGAATTAAGATAAAAATATGTATGATCATCTCAACTGATGCAGAAAAAGCACTTGATAAAATTCAACATTGTTTCATGGTGAAATTTATCCACAAATTAGTTATAGAAGGAATGTGCCTCAATACATGGAAAGCTATGTTCAATAATCCCATAGCCAATGCCTTCTTAAATGGGGAAAACTGAAAACATTTCCTCCAAGAACTAGGAAAATGATGGTATCTACAGTTACAACTCTTATTCTAGAGAGGAAGGCCCCAAGAAACTAAAGGATCTGTACAATGACATTTTTTTAAATTGATGAAGGGATTTGAAGAGAGCACAAAATACTAATCCCATTTCATATTCATGGATTGAAATAATAATATTCATGGATTGAAATAATAATATTAAGCTATCCATACTATACAATGTGATTTACATATGAAATGTACTTCCCAACAAAATAAGGTATTCTCCTGAATAGAGAAAAATACTAACATTTTATAGAACCACCAGTGACCACAAATAGACAAAGTAATCTGAACAAAAGGAACAAAGCTGGAATAAAGATTTAGAATAAATTAGAATAGAGATTTCTAAACATACAAAGAAATTATAGGAATTAAGCAGCATGTTATCGATATGAAAACCACCTAAAAGATTGATGGAACAAAATAGGCCAGAACTAGAATAGGCACCCACAGCTGTATTAGTTCACTTTCTATTACTATAACAAAATGCTCAAGGATGGGTGATTTCAAAAGGAGGAAAGGAAGGAAAGAAGGAAGTAGGGGAGGAAAGGAAAGGAAAAAAAAGTGAAAAAGTAAAGTTAAGCTTAGAAAATACCAAAGTAAGTAAAAGAAAAACAATATTCCTGCTCCCCAAAGAGACAGGAACATCTAGGAACCTCTTGGAGATGGTTTGAGGAAAAAGCCAAAATGTTCCTAGCTAGAGCAGTCTGACCAAAATTTAGAAAAACTACCACTTCCTTTTGTACTTTCAGACTGCATTCCTTCTCTCTAAATGAAATGTCTTCTTCCATTTTTACTTTCCAACATTCTTACATGTCTTCCAAGTCCTGTTTTTAAAAATATCAATTTATCAATAAAATCTGCCCTAATTCCCTCAGCTAAAATGGTTTTGATACTTCACAACTCCATTGTATTCGCCCTTAACATAAATTATGTGTGTTGCAGTCTATGGAGGGTTTCTAGATCCCTCACAAAGAGAGGTTATATTTCAGCCAGTCTTTTTAGATTCAACATGGGTTCTAGCATGACTTGCATAACAGTTTTTAAGAATGAGAAATATGGAAGTTATTGTATCTCATCAGTTAATATTTTACTGTATTCCAGAAGTATACAATAGCCTTTTCAACTCATAGTCACAAAAAAGGTGAGCACACAGAAGAATGCTGAGTGAGATAATGACAAAGATTAAACCCCTCTTCCCTCTTTTGAAAAACATACTTTTCGCCGGTAAGATTGTTTCTTTTATTCAAAAACAAGGTTCTCATTGATAGATGAGTAGCTGTTAATCTCAGCTGGATTGTATTTTACCTAGCTATAGGAAATGGGCTGCCTGTTAGTATTTAAGAAGTTCTTTAGGTGAGTAGATGGTACATTTTATGGCTGGATTTCCCTGAGATGAAATGGCGTATCAGAGCCGCAACCCCTTTCCTGAAGAATGTGCAAATGGCATTAACCAAACTGCAGCTTCCCAGATGTACATTGGTGATGTGTACTTAACTCTGGTTAGTATGGGCTTTCGAGTAACCTGGTGGGAGGTTTCAGCTCTGATCTGCGTGGTGATGCATTTGCTATTGCCTTACAAATTGTAATGACCAATATGTGTCTGCTTAAAGCTGTAACAACAGTGACTAAGTACTGCCAATCTGTGGCACAGTGATTTAGAATTGTGATTCCAGCTGTGAGTTATGATAAAGAGAATCACACTTCTTTCGGTGGGCTCCAAAAATTCTATGTGTAACAAAGCGTGGTGGTGGAGAGAACAAATAAATGTAAGCCTGTATGCTATTTCATAATTGGTGTAAATATGTTAATTTAATAAAATAAATTGAGTTTAAAATATCTAAAATATCAGTTATTTTATGCTGGACATCTCTGATGGATCTACAAAATTAATGGAAAAGTACTAGAAAATAGGTTATCAAATCTGACCCTTAAAAGGCCATCATTTACAAAGATGAGACACTAGCATACTAGATTCTGGGTGGCTGATTTTTGAAGTAGTCTCATTTCTAGAACACAGACATAGTTTCCTGGAGGTCAGTGGACAAACAGTACCCAAAAATGAGCCAAAAGTTCTCTTTCTGGACAGCCACTGTGTTAGCACAGTACGTCTGTGCAGGGTTCCCAGGTTAAAAATCGCCTTCTCTTAATCCCGGTTTCCCCCTCATTCTCACTTCTGTCTCAGGCCCACTACTTCACTGGACCAGCTGGAATGCCTCCTTTTGTCATGTTCTTTGAGAATGTGGCTGATGTGAAGCTGAGTCAATCAAAGGAGTTCCTAAGGCTTTTAAGAAGACGTGAGGGTATGGTCAGGATTCCATTTATTGAGGTGACTATAATTTTGCTATGATTTTTATGATGCCTTTGTCAGGTCTACAAAATAGTTATCTGCTGCCTAACTTAGGACATTCAAGGTCTTACACAGGCTCCTTAGACCTGAGCACTAGGAGAAGCAAATACCAACATCCATTTTGGTAAATTTAGACACTAAATATTTATTTTGCTCTCCTCAATGAGCTAAAGAAGATATACAGCCTAAATCAGCAGTACTACCACCTGGAGATGATAAAATGCAAACATAATGTGCTCTGATTCCCCTCCAGTCCCATTAATCACATCCTCTGTAGGTGGAATGCAAAGATCTGTCACAACAAGCTTTAATGTTCATACAGCTTGTGAAGAAATACAACCATGAGTTCTTTCCAGAGCTAGTAGGACTCCATTTGCAATCACTAATCAGGTTCAGGTTCAAGTATTTAATATGATTTTCCCTTCAATGGCAAAATACTTTTTCTTGCAGCAGATATTCATAAGAAGGAAACTGAGATTAAGATTCCATATAACCTACTGTTTATATAGCTTATAGTAAAGAATTTTTTAGCTTCAGCTTTACAAATAGATGTAAATTCATGCTTATCACTTACCCGAGCCAACACCCTAATGGAAAGATTTTATACACACCTGTGCTACATATACCCTTGACACCCTTACTTTGTAGCACATTAAAATCATCTGGTAATCTTTCTAAAATCCTGATGCCCACAGTTCAATCTACATTGATCAATACAGAGAGACTACAGTGGCCTCAAGACTCAGCGTTTGAGATTCTAGCTGACTGCATTGTGCTGAACTCTGGAAATGGTTGGACTTCGCAAACCTGTTCATCATCCAACTGAGGAAGCAGAATGTAACAGTGCAGTGCCCAAAGTAGGAAACTGACTTCCTTGTTCTTGTTCAACAGAGAGCCAACATAGAACAACCAGGAACTCCAGAAAAAGTCCTAACATATGTTGTGAATCTGGAAGATCAGTTAACTAGGATTTTGGAGGACCTGAAGACTACAGCTTCTCAGGCTGGTGAAACTCAGGTAAGTAAACCGGTTTTGATAAGCAGTATCATTTTCTTTAATCTCTGCAATATGATTTACTTCTGGTAAATATGCCCAAGACAATGGGCCCCTACTAATATATAATTATTTCTCTCCAAGCAAGTACAGGAACTTATTTCTAGGAATGGGTTGTGGATAGGGGTGAGGGATCTTGGTAAGAAAACATACAACTCAATACAAGATAGGACAGTTTCTAGGCCTAATGTACTCTGCAAGATTGAACAGAACAAATGTTCTGCTGCTCGTTTGGAGGCTTCCTTGACCAGAAATGTTTAAGCTTGTTGGGCACCACAATCACTTGGAGATCTTTCTAAAAGGAACTGCTGGGATCCACCCACAGAAGTTATGATTTGGCTGGTTGTTTAGGAATCCAAAATTTGCCCTTTTGACAAATTCCTGTGTGATGATGCTGCCAACTAGTAGCACAGTTTGAGATTCATGATCCTAGAATATGACAGTGGATGTGAAAAGATATTTTCTATGCTCTACTGCTACCCAGCTTTCTTGGTTCTTGGTGAACACTCCAACCCAAAGTGATAGCTACCTTTTCAACAACTCACTAGCTTCTCAGGAAATCAAAGTAAATAAAATGCCCTAATACAGAAGTTCTCATTTTTGTTTAACAGCCATTAGCCTCACCAAGGTTCTGAAGGAGATATGAATATATAGCCTTATGCCAGACCACTTATAGCTAAACTTTTGGTACTGGTATATCCCATTTCAGCATAATCTCCATATGACTCAAGGAGACAAGTTTCAAAACCAATGAAATAGTAACTTGTTTCTTAAAGTAATCCATACTTTTGATGTATACCCTAACATTCATTACAAGTGAAGGCATCTGCTTCACCTACATATCTTAAATGTCCTTCATCAGAGATCTAAAAACCTCAATGTGCATACCAATTGCCTAGCCCCTTTTTAAAATGGCAATACTGATTTAGTAAGTCCACAATAGAATGTTTGAGACTTTGTATTTTTAAGATGGTCCATGGAATCCTAGTGCAATCAATGGCTAGAACTCTGGTAGTTTGCCTCTCAATACATACCTGTTCCTCAATATAGAACCTGTCTTGTTTTCCTCTGGTAGCTTGTAAAATTTGTTAAGGATTTAATGACTAAACAGGAACGACAAAGAAGATTTTTGGAAAGGCAAATTTCAGACCTGAGGAAATTAGAAGAATATAAACAGCAGAGAAAACTGTCTGAAAATCCTCCGGAGCCGTCTGTATCTGCTGAAGACTCAAACTCTGCGGCAGCACAGCAAGTCTCCCCATTGTAGCCAGCTCCCTCAAAGTTGGCGACTGAATAGTCGTGATCATTTCCATTTGTCTGAAGACCTACTTCCTCCTCTATTTTCTAATTTTTATAGTCATGCTTGGAAATAAATATGTGTTGCATCATAACTATGTGTGAAGCTGTTATCGTAAGAGAATGGTTATTTCCACCAATGCGGGATTGATGAAAACCCCCTGAGGGTCAGTGAGCACATGAGACATAAATGAATAAACAAAGATTTCCCTCCTTTGTCTCCAAAACTCAGAGGACAGTAAAGATTTGATAAGTTCAACCAGTACAAATGAATACAATAGGAACCAAGTGGTGAAACATTAAATCTCAGTGTTCTTCTCTCATTTGTTTATAGAAGCCTACATAGTAGTGGGGTTTTCTTCAAATTAAATGCAAAGCACAGTTAGAAACAAGGGTTCTTGGCATAGAAATGTGACCTTCACTTTAAGGATACAAAGTGGATGGACAGCTACAACCCAGGCTCACTTTCAGAGCCTTAGGTAGATGTTTTTACACAGAGACAATGAATGCACTGCAGTTCAGTGGGTGGTTTCCCCTCACACTTCTACCGGCAGCCAATTAGTAAATACTGAGGAAAATTACTTTTACAGCAAGCACTGAGTTTGTAAGGCTTGGTCAGATATTTCGGGGTAACACTGGGAGGAAAAGAGGGCTCGATAGCATTGTACCTGGTTACAAAGCTTGCTAGCTCCAGAGCCATAAGTGTGTTTTTATGTCTGTATTGCTCCAGTTTAATAGTTTGTAAAATGAGGTTTATGGCACATGAACTATAGAACTAAGTGACTTAATGCATGTAAGTTATCTAGAAAAGCTCCTGCTCATATTATGTGTTCTGCTAATTTATATAATAGTGCCGCTTCTTAAACTTCATGAGAAGAAACATATGTGAAGCACTTCCAATAAGAAAACGTGTTATTGAAATTAAGACACAATAATATAACATTTGATATTTTGACAGGAAGGAGAATCTTGTTTGAAACAAGACAAGTGGTTATCAGGATGATGCTATTAATCATTCATCACTTGTAAAACGTTCAAATTAGCAAATATACTAAATTTTAAAATTAACAAAGCAGATTGAACAAGCAATCTCCAAGTGATCTCAGAAATTCTTAGACCAAGGAAGAAAGAAATGGTATTTGAAATGCTAAGAAATGGAGTCCCAGGAGGAAAAGTGAATGTGGACTTCAGAGGAGAACAAAAATGGAAATGAAAAGGCCAACCCATTGCGAAATTTTAGAGCAGCGAGACTATAAAG
>NW_004955427.1:206204-213818 GCF_000276665.1 Chinchilla lanigera | reverse complement strand
CTTTTACTTCATGTTTCTAAAGTTCAGAGCTATTGACATTTTAAATCAGATGATGCATTGTGTGTGTGTGTGTATGTTTGTGTGTGTGTATGTGTGTGTGTGTGTGTTGTTCTGTTAACTGTAAAACAAAGCAAGAACATTACAAACTATACAGGGTTTCAAATCAAATGATAGGAATTAACAGAGGTTGTTCCATTACATATTTTATCTTCAGTGAAGTTGCTCAGATTGCCAGGTGTAAGAATGGAAGATTGATCAGACCATTAAAGAGGATAGGAAAATAATAATTTTAAAAAAACTAGAGACAGTACAGAGTTTCACTTTTTGCATGCTTACATCTGGTAATCTGAGCAACTGATATGAAGACATTTTACTTTTGGATAATACTGAACTTTAAATTACCAGGAAGTATTATTTTAGCCATTTTGCATTTATAACTTACTGTGAATGAGTTTCTGATATTTTGAAAAAAATTTAAATATCACAGAACAATCATAATGTTTTCCAATAAAGAAGTATCTTTCTCTGCTTGAATTGTCAATTTCGTGCTCTGGTAGTACCGTGGATGAAATGCTAGTATAATAATTCATTTCAGAAAAGAACCGTTGGCTGAAATAGTTTCTAGGAGATTGCATTTGTGTACCCTGAAGTTCTCACTTTGGTACAGGTGTTCAGCAAAAGTGAACACTGGACTCACAGAAGGAACCCTGGTTGGGATGAAGAGCCACGTAGCAATGTTAAGAGAGCACCAGAGGCAAGGACTGTCATTAATGTGTCCTTAAATCTATTCACACTTCAGGTTTTTTTTAACTCCAGTTTTTTAAAATATATGAGGACAGTGGTCCTGCTTACTTTGCAAAGTTGCTGTAAACATAACACACACAAGGTTCTAAATAAATGTGTACATGAAAAATATGAAGTAGTCAGGACTCCACTGTAGTTTCTCTATAATTTTCTCATAACCTTCAGTTACAGTGGGCTGCACATGCAGGCAGAAATATTTGGAGCTGGACAGTCAGGTCCCTATTAGATAAATATTTATCAGTCAGTGCTCATTAAAGCAACATATTTAATGCAAGATACACAAGTACAGTGACTCCCCAGATTTGCAGGGGTTATGCTCCTAGAGCACCCACAAATTGTGAAAGACTGAATTTCAGATAGGGTCAGAAAATGCCTATGTATGCCTATTTTTATAGTTGAGACCTTAATTATACGATGCCTCTCACAGTTATATAATTTAATAAACTAATGTATTAATAAAGCCTTAGAAGGGCAAAGTATATTGGCAGCATCTTAAGGATCTTAGGGCTTTAAGAAGAACAAAATCAAGAACACTGGAGATAGCCATTTATGCAAAGTATAGCTTCTTTGGAGATATATCTATGCATATCTACCTATGCCTATATCATTTATATCTGTATCAATATCCATATCTATATCGTTTATATCTGTATAGAATATCTATAGGATAGATATAGATAGATAGATAGATAAATATAGATAGATCCTTCCCAAGTCCTCTTTCCCACTCCCCTTGACCTTTATACTCCCTGAGTAGATGCCCAATGGTGTAATTTGGACAAAAAAGGGAAAAAAAATAAATCCTAGGTGTGGCCATGAGATCTTCCATTGGTGCATTTCAGTTTTTCTACATGCCCTCACTCCCTTCAGCAAAAACAAACAAATAAATGTACAAACAAAGAAAAATGCTCAATTCTTCCAACCCAAATAAAAGATCAGTTGCATAAATTCTTACCCTGAGCAATTATAGTCCTTTATATACTTCCAAGTTAACTGTCACCCTATCAACTTTTCTGAATTTCTTATCTCAAAGATAGCCAGCAACTTTGTACTGCCCAGTACTATCTTCTACTTGCACATGTATTCTCTGTTAATCAAAGAGTAAAGCCTATCAACCCACTTTTCTGCTGGATACAAAAGCCCTAAGACTTCTTATTTTCTGTCTTTCCACATGTGTCTGTTGTCCTATGTTCTGACTTTGAGTTATTTATTGTTTGGCTCTAAAAATTCTCTGGCTGAACTTCTCATTTCAGTACTGTGGGTAACTCACATGCCTATCTTCCCAGCTCTTATCCATTTTGGGCCCATATTTCCAACCAGCATCTGAAGTTCAACATGTCTGCACGTGCTTTGATCTATTATATTCTAACACAAAAAATAAATAATTTAAAAATTCCAGTTATGATTAACTTCACTCCTCACATAACATCAGCATTTTAAGTTAGGGAAAACGCGTTGAGGCAACACATACACTTAGTAATATTTCATTGCTAATTAGCTTAAGTTTTTGTTCCCCTCTGAAAGCAACAATGCTGAGTCACTTTCATGACATGGTTCTTAAATTTGGCTCTGGGAATCTTAGAATTGGTCAAAGTTATATAATTTAATAAAGATGGTGGGAAATACAGGCTGTGTGTTTTTGTTAGAAGCCAATAGAGCAATAAAAGAGTAAAGCTGGAGCCTCCTTAAATTCTTTTTAGGAATTGGAAAAGTGGTATGCTACCATCAGGCCAAAAGTCAGTCATGTTTAATGGGGCTTTGAGTGACAAGAAGGATAAAATCTCTGAGGATTCTGGGAACCATGTGGGGTTTGAAGACTGACATTTTTTATCTCCTTGGCCCAGTAAGTTTGTATAAAAATAAATTTTTTTTGGTTTATAAAGTCTTTTATAGTTTACATGTAGGTGTCTCCTAAGAGCCTCACACACTCATTGGTGGGGTTTCTGGGAGAGGACTGGACACAGGGGCTCCATAGCTGACTTTCTGTTAGGAGGTGAGGCCTGGTCGAAGGGAGGTGGCAAACACCTGGAAGAGTGTATTTCTTTTCCTCTGTTCTTCCCTGCTCTCTTGGCTTTCTGGGACCATGGTGTGAGCAGTTTTTCTCTACCAGACCTTTCCACTGTGACTTCCTGCTTTGGAGCTGGCCGACTATGAACTGAAGATACGAGCCAAAATAAACTTCTGCTCCTTTAAGTTGTGGATGTCAGGGGCTGTGTTCCACAGTGAGAAGGTAATTAAGACAGATTCATAGAGCAAATAATAAAGCAGGGGGAAAAACTGCATTCAGCACACAGATGAGGACTCCCGCTTTACACCAGGTGTTTTACTTATCGTAAACTTTTTATTTGTCCACAGTGGCTTTCTGATATATGAAATCACTGTTATTCCAGAGGGAGATGATCTTGGTTCACAATAATCGTGTTACTAAGGCCTTTTTAGGCACGTTTACAATAGGCTGTAGGTATGGATAGCGCTGGGAACCAGAGGAAAGAGACGCCTTTCCTATGGAGATGCTAAGTATGGAGAAGGATGGAAGCTAGAACACAGTTTGCTCAGGGCTGGCTTTTGTGACTGTGAAATGCTTAAAATGGCCCATTGCTGCTTAACTTTTGTTTACCTTATGAGTATTTTCAAGTTCAGAGAAATGTAGCAGCTTCTTACAGATGAATGGGTCACAGAGTTTCCCTGGCACTGATCAGCTTCATTTATCATTATCAGGCCAGGCCAACCCCACAGACTTCCAGAACAGGCAAAGAACCCTGTCTACAGGGACAATGTTTATCTGCCCTTTCCTCCTCTTCTAGCTTGGCTTCCTGGCAGGTTACACCAGGGATATAAGCTAATGGCTTTCTTCCCTGCAAGCAGTTTATTCACATGTAAAAGGAGCCCTTCATTTTCTACTGCCCCTTGGTTGCTATGCTTGGGCAAACATTCCCATGCAGATACCATTATATCCCAGTGTGAGTGTTGCCAGACAGAGCTATGGGTACCTAGGATATATTGGTGGAGACAATTTGTGTGATGTGTAGCCATGGAATGCATCTACAAGAAACTAAAATCATGCTGGATACTTGGGGATAAATTAGTCCTTAAGGCCATTGTAAAACCTGTTAAGACAATTGCTTTTGAGCTTCCGTGTTAAGATATATGTTTGCAGGAATAAAAAACACTGCATGTCCAATATGATGACTTCTTACCAAAGTCTGTGGATGGGGGTGGTCAGGAGAAGAGAGAAAGGGGAAGAACGGATCAGAGTACACATTCTTGCTTTTCTCAATGTAGAATAATTGTTACAAGTATGAAACATGAGGAATATTTGGCAGTACTCTACACTAGTAGCATAAACATCTTGAAATTTCTTATTGCTTAATCACCCAAACAGACCTAGGCTAAAGTTTCAGGTTGGTTAAATGAAAGTAGCCCATTGGGAAGTGGCTGGTTCACGCGGGTTCAAACTTCAGCAAGTGGATTAATCCACTGGTGAGGTCATAATGTGATGATAAGTGGGAGGTGACAGGCATAAGAAGCCAGGCCTATCTCAAGAGAGGGGATCATGGGGGCACAGCCTTTGCAACTATACCTGCACTTTGCTCCTTCCCATGCAGCTTGTTCCTTCTCTTGCTGTATTTGGCTGCCATGAGGAGAGCACTGTTCTTCTCCAAAGCCTTTCTACTACGAGGCTCTGCCTCACCACAGGTTACAAACAATACAGCAAAGTCACTGTGTCTGAAACCATGATCCAAAATAAAATTTTCCCCCTTTTAGGAGTTTTTCCCAAGTATGTGATCACAGTGATGGAAAGTTAATACAGCCTGGGGAGATTTTAAAGACAGAATTGTGATGTAGACCTGATCATAGAAAGTCTTCTGTGATTCCCTTAGGAGCCCATTACTACCTTTTCTGACTGCCTTTCTGACTCCTCCAGCAAGGATTAACAGGCATCACCCCCAGGGAGGCTAGAATTTCTAGGGGCTAGGGCTCAGGGCAAAGAGAAATTCCATAGATTAGCAACGACCTGTATTCTGCAAACTTTCTTTAGCAGTGTAAGCGGAGGGACGGTTAAGGTGAGGGTGTGTCTCTCTGCCACCTTTCTGCCATTGTCCACCCTTAGCCTGCCCATCTTTGTCTTCTTGCGTGGTGAGTAGACTACAGACTAGGATAGAAAGTCTTCATCTCTCTGTACTTCCATGGGGCTCTTGCAACCAGCACCTTGACTTTCTTCCCATCCAACCATCTTTCTGGGTGTATTGGATTCCTGTCTTCCAGTCTCTGTGGACTGTGCTGCTGCATGTGGCCATATATCACATAGACTGCATGTGTATCTAGGTTACAGGTCCAAGAATTCCTTGCCATCAGCCTACCACCTGTGGCCTAACCTTTCCGTAGCTCTTCTTGTCAAGAGGCTCTACCTTCTGGAACAAGGAATAGTGTGTTGGTCACCTAGGCTGATGCTATGCTAGTCATACCTGATTCTCATGACTTCAGAAACCTGAATATTCACAGGAGGAGGGTGATGTGCCCAGGCCCAGTCCTCAGCTAGAAATTAGGAGGGCTAAAACTGGAGTCTGATGCACTGGTGCGCAACTCTGCAATGTCCTGAGGTCAGCCAAGAGGCAATGTCTGTGATCTCTTCTCTGTGTATGGGGCACTCTGTTTCTCTTGGGTCCTGGGACTCACCATGACACGTGTGGCCCTGAGTTCTAAGACAAGCCTTGCACGAGCTTTTGTGTTCCACTTCCCAAGAGTATATTCCTGCTTCCTTTTCTGGCAAGTAGGGGTGGTGGACGCTGACAGTAAACTTGGCTTCATACAGTGAAGCAGCTCTGTGGGTATTGGCTTGATAGTAAACTGGGGAGGTTTACCTAACTAGGACATGGTTTTAAGGTGGAAAGACTGGTATAAAGTTTAAACTCTAAGGCCTATATTTAATTCCTTCTCATCCTGCAAGCAGGTGGCAGCTCTCTGCATAGTGTCTTCTCAGAATGAGCAAAAGCAGATACAGGCAACTCTTTCCTGGCTGCCTTCTTTAATACTTCTTTACATTTTATCGTGCTAGAAGTAGGCATTATGCTGCTCACTTGATCTTTTCTCTTAGGTAGACTGATGCTTCACTGGCTGTCCAGACCGGTGTGCGTGTGGGGAGATGATCACTGGAGGATGTTACTCACTGACACCTTGCTCTTGGCCCTTTCCCAAGTACTTTAAGCAGCATGTCTTTCTAAAAAATGTTTTCTCTGTTCCTGATGCTATATGGGAAAGATTGATTTGTAGATGTTTGTTTAGTATCCAGCAACATTACTGAGCTTTCTTTTTTTTTTTTTTTTTTTCAGGTTTTTTCAGTACCGGGAATCAAACTCACGACCTCGCACTTGCCAGGAAGGCACTGTGCCACTGAGCTAAATCCCCAGCCCCTACTGAGCTTTCTTGTAAGTGATAGTATTTTCTATATTCCAGTTATAATTGTGTTAATTGTGTCAATCATTTTCAAACAGGTAAACGTTTTCCTTTAGCTTTTCTATTTTAGATTCTAAACTGGTGATTCTCAAGCAGTGCCATTTTGTCTTTCAGGCAATATTTAACAACACTTGGAGACAGTTTTTTTCTTATGCTCTAACAGGTAGAGACACCATCATCTAGTAGTCTATTGCCGGGGATGCTGTTAATCATTTTACAATTCACAGCGACGTTCAACAACGTCTGGAGAAAGGTTTTCTTTTGCTCTATTGGGAGAGCTATCATCACCTAGCAAGCAATTGCCAGGGATGCTGTTAAACCTTTTACAATTCACAGAACCACACACACACACACACACACCACAATGCATCATCTGACTTAAAATGTCAATAGTGCTGAACTTCAGAAACACAAAGTAAAAGAGGATAAAGCAGTTTTGTCTTTTTGAGACAGGGTCTCGCTGTGCAGTTCAGGCTCACCTTGAGCTCACTTTGTAGCCCAGGCTGGTCTCGAACTCACAATGATTCTCCTGCCTCAGCCTCCGGAGTGCTGGGATTACAGGCGTGCTGCACCACGCCCAGCAAAACAGTCCTGTCTTATTCCTCATTTTAATGTGGTTATATTAGTAAGTACAAAATTCAGTGTAAATTAGTTTGAGTATAAAAATGAGACATTTACTCAAGAGCACTCTGTAAACTAGTACAGATATTTCTTGTTTAACAACCTACCTACAGGGCTGGGCATTTAGCTCAGCAGCACAGCGCCCGCCTGGCAAGCACAAGGTCTTGAGTTTGATTCCTGGTACTGGAAGAAAAATAACAACAACAACAACAACAACAAAAAACAACCTACCTACTTAATAACTGTTCAGGCTTATGACCTAGGTGCGCTGTTTGGATTTAGGGATTGTCACTCAGATTGCTGACCCATTCTTTTTTGTATAGTTCTGTACCTCTTCTTTATAGATTCTCAGTGTCATTTAGTACAGTACAAGCTTCATGTGTAAAGGCATACAGTACTATAATTTTTATTGATTGTACTGTACAGTATATTACTGTAGTTTTATGTTCCACTATGCATTACATTAGAGCATGCAACAGTTTAGCTGAAAACTAAAGCATTAAATTTGAGTTTCTTTGTTCTGAATAATATAATATACATGTTACATAAATTACTCATTTAGTGACCAACTCAACTAAAGAGCTAATCACAGGAACCGAACTAGATCATTAAACAAGGAACATATGTAATTGTCCAAAGGTGAAAGAAGCTCATGATGGCAACCATTCTTGGGAGGGTGATTTATGGAGGAGGTATGACTAGAAATGAATCCCTGTATTTACTGTCACCTGGGTT
>NW_004955427.1:183817-203464 GCF_000276665.1 Chinchilla lanigera | reverse complement strand
GAGCAGCAGAACATTTGTTCTGTTCAATCTTGCAGAGTACATTAGGCCTAGAAAGAGTTTTCTGTCTTGTATTGAGTTTAATGTTTCTTTACCAGACTCTTCACCCCATCCTCAATCCATTCCTAGAAAGAAGTTCCCGTACTTGCTTGGAGAGAAATAACCGTGTATTATTTGATAACCCACAGTCTTAGGCCTATTTTCCAGAAACCGGTCATAATGGAGAACCTAAAACTGCTTGCCAAAATCAGTTACTTACACGAGTTTCACGAGCCTGAAAAGCTGAGGTTACCACGTCTTCCATGATCCAAATTAACTGCTCTTCCAGATTCACAACGTGTGATATGCCTTCTTCCGGATTTCCCATGTGAGCTATTTTGTCCCTCTATTGAAGAAGAACAAAAAGTCAGTTTCCTGTCTCTGCCACAGTGCTGTTCCTCTCTGCCTCCTCAGCCGGTGAAGATGAGGTTTGCATAGTGCAGTTGCTTGCAAACATTGCAGCACAGTGGGATCAGCCAAGAATGTTAAATACCGAATCCTGAATCCACTGCCGATCCTCAGAACTGATTTATAGAGGGTGAGTTGTGGGTGTCAGGACTTTAGAATAAGATCAGAAGATTTTGATGTGCTACAAATCAAGGGTCTCAAAGGTATATATACCATAGATGTATACAATCTTTCCATTAGAATGCTGGGTCAAATCAGTTATTAGCAGGCACTTATGTCTATTTATAAAGTAAAGCTACAGAAAGTTCATTTATTGAAGCTATATAAGCAGTGACATGATACCTGTTAGGTTTAGATTGTTTTTTGCAATGTCTGCTGCAGGAAAATAAATTTGATTTTGAAGAGAAAGCTGTATTAAATACTCTACCTGATCCTGACTCATGACTGAAATGAAATGCTAGATGCACTGGGAAGCAGTCATAGCTGTACTCCTTCTAAAACTGTGCAAACAGTACATCGTGTTATGACAGATCCTTGGGCTTCAGCTACAGAAAATCTGATTTTGGGGGCTGTGGATTTAGCTCAGCGGCAAAAGCGCCTGCCTGGCAAGTACAAGGTCGTGAGTTCGGTTCCCGGTACCGGAGAAAAACCAAAAAAAAAAAAAAAGAAAATCTGATTTAATAGGACAGGAGTGGAGTCAATAAATTTGCATTTTCATCATCCTCCACCTGTTAGTACTGCTGACTCAGAGGGTGTACCTTGTTCAGCTCATCGAGAGAGCCAAACAAGCATTTAGTATCTAAATTTACCCAAATACATGTTGATATTTTCTTCTTCTAAAACTCAGTCCTAAGGAGCCTGTGCAATACCGTAAGTAACCTAATTAGTTAGGCAGGAATGAATTATTGTGCAGACCTTACAATGCCCTCATTAGGATCAAAATTATAGTCACCTGAATGAGTGAAACACTGTTAATACCATTATGTCTTCTTAGAAATTTCAGGGTATCCCTTGATTGTTCCCATTTCTCTGTAGCCATATCCTCCAAGAATAGGGCAAAGGGAGGCATAACTTCTGGTTCAGTGAAGTAGTAGGCCTGAAACATAAGTGAGAATGAGAGGGAAACCGGATTGAGAGAAGGCGATTTTTAACCTGGGAACCCTGCACAGACGTACTGTGCAACTCGGTAATTGTCCATACAGTGACCGTCATGGGTCATATTTGGGAGCTGTTTGTTCTCTGACCTTCAGGAAGCTGAGGCTGTCTTCCTGAACTCAGACTACCTCAACTACCTCAAAGATCAGTCACTCAGATCCCAGTGTGGTCGTGGTTAATCTTTGCAAATGATGGCCTTTTAACCTACTTGCTAGCACTTCATCTATTAATTGGGTAGACCCCTGAAAGAATTCCAGCATAAAATAACTGATATTTTAAACTCAACCTATTTCATTAATTCTAATATTTTTACATTAATTATGAAATAGCATACAGGCTTCCATTTGTTCTCTCCACCACCACTCTTTGATACACATAGAATTTTTGGAGAGAAGTGTGATTCTCTTTATCATACCTCAGAGTAGAAAGCACAGTTCTAAATCATTGTGCCTCAGATTGGCAATACTTAGTCACTGATTTTCTGTTACTCCTTTAAGCAGACACAAATATGGTCTTAGCCATTACTAAGGAAATAGAAAATGTATCATCACCCAGACCAGAACTAAAACCTCCCTCCAGGTTACCCAAAAGCCCATACTAACCAGAGTCAAATACACATCACTGATATACATCTGGTAAACTGCTATACGGTTAATACCATTTGCACATTCTTCAGGAAAGGGCTTGCGGCTCTGATACGCCATTTCAGCTTATAGAAATCCAGCCATAAAATGTGCCACCCACTCACCTAGAGGACTTCTTAAATACTGCCAAGCACATAGGCAGCCCACTTCCTACAGCCAGGTGAAATTCAATCCAGCTGAGACTGACAGCTATTAATCTACCAATAAGAGCCCTGTTTTTGAATGAAAGAAACAATCACACCATAGAAAAATAATGCTTTTTTTAAAAAGGGAGGAAGGGTTTAATTTTGCTCATTATCCTACACAATGTTCTGTGTTCTTCTCTTTTTTCTGATTATGATTTGAAAAGGCTATGATATACTTCCTGAATATAGTAAAGTATTGACTGCTTGTATGAATTACCTCTAATTTCTCCCATTCTTAAAAACTGTTATGCAAACCATGCTAGAACATGCTTGAATCTAAAAAAGACTGGCTAAATTACAATCTCTATTTATAAGGGATCTACAACTCCTCCGAAAGACATCAAAACACATAATAGATTTTAAGGGATAATACAAAGGAGTTGTGAATTATCAAAATCATTTAGGTGTGGGAATTAGGGCAATTTCATTAATGAATTGGCATTTTAAAAAATTAGCCTTAGAAAGCATGCAAGAATGTGGGAAAATGGAAGTGGAAGAAAGCATTCCACCTGGAGATGGCACTCAAGTTGCAAATACAAGAGGAGGTGGTTGTTTCTCTAAATTAGGGTCAGATTGCTCCAGCTTGGAACATCTTAACTCTTTTCTCAAACCATTTCCGAGATCCCAGGATGTTTTTTGGCTCTTTGGGGAGCAGGAATCGTCTTACCTATAATGATATTTCTAAGCTCTAATCAGGCATGTATAGATATGTGCTGAATCAATATTGATGAAATAAAATCATATTTTACCTCTAAATATTGCATAAAAATTTCCATACCTCTGGTGGACCTCTAGTTTGGGCTAAATCATGTCTGGTTTGACTGAAGTAAAAGCAACAGGTCTCCAAAAAGTCTCTCTGTAAGAGGCACTGTGGAGTGAGGCAGCCTAGGGGAGGACAGCTCTCCCTTCATAAAAAGAGCCAGGGTTTAAAGCTTGCAGCAACCACAAAGAAAAGGTCATCAAAGGGAAGGGCTGAGTAAACGGCTTAGGATTTGTCACATTTAACTCTGGCTCCACACAGTCCCTTGACCCCAACTCAGTGTTTTGGAATTCATTCTTCACCTCAGCAATAAAGAGTCAGTGCTCCTGAAACAGTAGTTTGCATTTTAATTACAACACATGTTCTGCACAGCTGGCCTGGTGCGGCGCATTGTTCACAAAGCTGCCAGACACTGCCTGTCCAGGGACCATACTCTGAGTATCAAGATTTTATGCACACCGGGCGTGGTGGCGCACTCCTGTAATCCCAGCACTCAGGAGACTGAGGCAGGAGGATCGTTGCAAGTTCAAGACCAGCCTGGGCTAGAAAGTGAGCTCAAGTCCAGCCTGAACCGCATAGCGAGACCCTGTCTCAAAAAAAAAAAAAAGAGGTGAGGATGGCCAGGGATTTAGCTCAGCGGCACAGCACCTGCCTGGCAAGCGCGACATTGTGAGTTCAATTCCCGGTACCAAAACTCCCCCTTCCCTCCCAAAAAGGATTTTATGCACTACATCCTTAAAAAGCTATTTCAGTAAAAATTTTGTAAGACACCACTGGCAGTGCCAAGGCAGCTCTAACAAAAGAAAAGGGCACATTCTTCATAGATATTTGAACTGCCTTGGTGTACAAATTCTCAGGACCCCGATGGCAGCACCCTGCGGGGAGACAGCTATGCTGAGGTCCTCTGTAATATCTGGCCCTTGACATGCAGATCAGGGAAAGAGGAAAGAAAATGATAATGGATCCGATATGCAACTGGTTTTTCTCATGGTAAGTGTGAAATGTTAGTCAAACTTCCTCTCTTATATATTATATAGTGATCTTTTGAGATTAGAGTTTTCCATGAAAAACAGCCACGTACCAGTAAAATCTGGATTATGACTGTTATAATGACCCTATCCATAAGAAGGTAAATCTGTAAGCTATGGATTTTATGTACTATAATATATTCTGACAAAAATTTCTGGGTGATCTATAAGATGATTCTGTACAAACATTCCATGATTTTACCTTGGCATTTGGGCCACAATATGTAACTGAGCATATATAAATAAAATATTAGTTATAGTGTGGTGAAATATTAAGAAATATTGCTATCCACTTAAAAATAATCTCACAAATGTGTGGGAAGAAAAGAAAGTACAGAAACGGGTTATCATCAGCAGAAGGGTGCTAGTGTTGTTAGCAGAGTTTCAGGGCAAATGCTTTAGCTCTGGGGGTCTCAACGTTCCAGGCGTGGCACCCATCCCAGAATGCCAATCAGGAGATGAGCAGAGGTGAAGGGCAGCAAAGCAGCTTTTAAATCAGCCTGGCCATTCTGGGTAGCATAGATAAAGTGTTTGCAGCATGAATTCAGAGGGCTGACTGAATCTTTGGACTTTTACAGAAAAGGGGGACAAAGACAAGGGCTGGGGTTTGGCATAGTTGGCATGTTTGCATAGCTGGTCCTGCAGGTTATCTAAAGTCTGCATGGTAGGCATCTCATGACTAGTTGTGTGAGTTCCTAGGAGAGTGGTCATTTCCCAGGGGGCAGTGCACTTCCTGCTAAGAAATAAAGCCTCCTATTTTTCAGGAGGGAGCTTCAGTTCCCATCATAGGGAAATTGGTCCCCCTTGGGGGTGGCCTCATCGTGGGGTGGACTGTGAGGCTCTGTTTTCCCTGAAAGTTGAGGTGGCTACAGATTTCAGAAGATGACTGGAAACTTCTAGGTGCCACTCCAGGCATCTGGAACTGGATGCTGTAAGAGGTGGCAAGTAGATGTCCCCGCCAATCCTGGAAATTACTTTAGGCACACATCTCATGGTCTTCAGTCTTGAAGGGGGATAAGATAGGTTAGATAAATGTAGGACTAGTAAGCCGTGTAACACAGACACTCTCAGAGATGAGCAGGTGTCTATCCCAAAATTTTAAAGTAATAAGGGAAACATATGAAATGAAAGCAGAAATATATCATTTGAAGGCAGAAATGCCAAACTTTATCCTGCTTTTAGTTACCCACTGGGCAACTATAGGCCTTTCCTCTAAATTGCTATTACAATACGGCAACTTTACAAGTCATTTTTTTTATATTTTTGTATTTTCTCAATTTTAAAAATTTATATACATTCATCTTGAGAAAGGAACTTATCACATGCCTTTCTAGAGAATTAGCACAATGCCTTATAGAAGTGCTACTGATAAATTTATTATGTATACTTTCTTCTAATGACAAAGGTAATGCACAATCATTATGCGATATTCCAATATTAAATGTATTTAGAAACTGAATGCCCAAAGCAAGCACTTTCCTTCCAATGTCTATATATTTTAAGAATGTACTTTGGTTTTGAATACTATTACCTTTTGGTAATTAGATGTTACCTTTGAAATAAGGATATAATCAGTGTTGTTATCTAATGTCTATGCAACTTCTCCCATGAAATTTACAGGTAATACAAAAGTATTTTTAAAAATTATACAACCTTCTTTCTCTCTGTCTCCACCTCTTTGTCTTTGTCTCTGTGTCTATCTCTGTCTCTGTCTCTCTCTTTCTTACTTAACCCTACTTTCTGTCTTTACAGAATTCCTACACCATATCATTTCACAAAGAAACAAGAACTTTTTTCCACAACGAACACTAACCAAGACATTTCTTTCTTTACGTGTATCTTTAGTCCAACATTCATCATTCTTTTTTGCTATGTTTATGTGCACACATTTCTATTATTCCTTTAAAACCTTCACGGGGAAAGCACCTGAAATCTGAAGTATCTCTGTATCCCTCAAAACATTTTATCTGCTGCTTTGCCCATGAAAGCCATTTGGTAAATGATAGTGACTTGAACAATTTGAAAGTAAACAGGAACCTGAAAGGTTAAAGCTGTTAAACAGCAAAAAGAAGAGCAGGAAGAGTCAGAAATTCTTTCACTTTTAGGAGAGCAGATTTCAAGGATTTTGGAAAACTGAGAGAAGGCAAAACATTTCACATCAAAAGTCTTTAAAAGGGAAGGCAGCATTTAATACAAGAGTGGGCAGAGTGTATCAAGGACCTCTGCAGTGGACCCCAAGCCCCTGCAAGGGTTATACTGCCCTGAAAAAAGAAAGGTGAAGAGACAAATTGGTGATGCAGCGGGGATCTGGGGTGGCCAGTGGTTCACAGGGAACAAATGAACCCGAGGCAGCCAGAACCTCGGTATTTATTGACCACATTCACATTGAGGAAAATGGCGAAGAGATTATTGGGTGACTCAGAGGGTGGTGGTGATCTAAAACCAAGGAGGGTCTTATGTTGATGAGGATGGTGGGGGAGAGATAGCAGGTTACTAAGGAGTTTATACTTTACTTCGTTACTACTGGGTCTTCAAGGAACCAGGACGTCTTCAGCTGATGTAATCGCCCTGGAGCATGACAGCATCACAGGACTGTTGAGGCCTGAATTATCAGGGGCACATGGAGTTGTTTCTGCATAGCACAGCTAACTTGCATGGCAAGATACTAGGCCTCAGACAAGCCTTAATCACAATTTAATTATGAAATGATTTTTTTCCAAAAAATTATATAGAATTGCCTTCAACAGAGTGTCTTTAGTAAATGAATGAAAGAGTAAATGACAGAAGAAATGTGTTAAGACAACTAAAAGGAATGGTAGGCCTTAAAAGCTAGAAATATCTAAAGTAATGTGATGACAGAAAGAAATAATATCTACAAAATCCATGTGCCTATGGAATATTCAGCTCTCCCCACAAACACCTGGCCAAACTCTGACTCCAGGCATAGCATGGCTATTACATCCTCTAGAACATTATAAATGACAGATAGACACATGGATTGATGGAGGGACCACACCCCTTGGGTATGGGTCACTGTGACGGATGGATGGAGGGATGGAGGGATGGATATAGAAAATCATGTTTTTTACAAGAAGATAAATAGATGATAGATAGAGATATATTTTTCTTATTTTACTTTTTTCTGTTTGTTATAGGAATTTTCACATTTCTGTTAACTACCTGTGCACCTGTGTTTTTGTCTGTCACTTCTGAGCTTCTTTCAGACAGTTATGGGTCATAACCTAGTATCACCAACATGTAGCATCTAACATGGAACAAGACATTGTAGGGCATCAAAACATGTCACTTCCTG
This sequence comes from Chinchilla lanigera, assembly GCF_000276665.1. Taxonomy (NCBI): domain Eukaryota; kingdom Metazoa; phylum Chordata; class Mammalia; order Rodentia; family Chinchillidae; genus Chinchilla; species Chinchilla lanigera. The sequence continues at coordinate 195,935 of NW_004955427.1, read as the reverse complement.
ATTACTGAGTTAGTAAATGGCAAAACATTTACAGAATAAGCACAAGAAGATGAAAGATAAATTAATTATAGGAATGAAAGTGTAAAAGAATATCAGAAACTACCAACTTTCATGTGAATCCAGGTTTATGAGAAAAAAATATACTTTTCAGTTTTGTTTAGACAGTTTTTACTGTTTATAAGCATTATTTTTATTTAATATATTTATTATTAGTATAATACAGATTTATGGCAGTACACTGTGTTTAGACAGTTTTTACTGTTTATAAGCATTATTTTTATTTAATATATTTATTATTAGTATAATACAGATTTATGGCAGTACACAACATTTAATGTCTAAATGACAATAATTAGCATTTCCATCTTCTTAAATATTTATCATTTCTTTGTACTGAGCTTTAGACACCTAAATGTTACTTCTTTATGCAATACACAATAACTTCTTATAAACTGTATTCACCCTACTGTAGTGTAGAACTGCTTCTATTTAACCGTATTTTGGTTCCAGTTATCTTATCTTGATCTAACTCCCTTCTGCCTTCCTATCCTAGTCTCTAGTGGTGAAAATTTTATGCTTTCCTTCAATGAAATAATTTTTTCAGCTTCTACATATGAGCAAGAGTATACAGGATTGGTCTTGTCTGCATTTTTACACTTAACATAATGTTCTCCTCTTCCCCCCACGTTGCTGCACTTGGGGGTTTTGGTGGAAGAGCTGCCTTCAGAAGACACTAAGGCACTTCTTTATTTTTTTTAATTTTAAAGAAAAAATAAAGCAACAATGAAGACAAAAATAAAACAACACAAAAACAATAAAACAACACAGGATTTTAAAACAAGATGATAGGAATTAACAGTTTTTGTTATATTACATACTGTTATCTTCAACAAAGTTGCTCTGATTGCCAGATGTAAGAATGCAAGATAGGTCAAACCATTAAAGACAATAGCAAGTACTTTAGAAAAACATTAGTAATGATACAGAGATTCACTAAACAAGATGGTAGGAATTCAACAATGGTTGTTATATTGCATATTGTTGTCTTCATATTAGTTGTTCCAATTACTAGATACAAGTGTGCAAAATTGGTCAAGAAAAAAAATTTAAGCATTAACTCATTTTCAGAAAAACAATAGATATCAGCAATACAATTATCCAAGCTATCCATATATATATATATATGTTAATTATGTCTTCTGCAACTTTGTATGTTACAGTGACCCATACCCAATTATTGTATGTTAATTATGTCTTCTGCAACTTTAATGAATTTATCAGTTCTAATGTCTTATTGAGTCTTTAGTGTTTTCTGTATAGAAAATCATGTTTTTTACAAAAAGATATAATTTAATCTATTCTATCCAATGTCATTGCCCTTTATTTTTCTTGACTAACTTCTCTGGCTAAATTTCCAGACCATGCTATTATGATTTGGATACATGTCCCTCAAAAGGTTCATTTTGATCAAAGCTTGGTTGCTGATGTGTTTCTAGGTAGAGATTCAATCATAAAGTCTCTAAATTTACCAAATGATTAACCCATTGATGACACGATAATCTGATGGCATTACGGGAAAGTGATGGGAACAGGAGGAAAGGCCCAGCTGAAGAAAGAATATCATGAGGTTGTGGCCCACACCTGGTTCCTGGGTCCTTCTTCTTTAGCTAGTTCTCTGCTTTCTAGCTGCCATGATATAAGCAGCTTTCTTCTACTGTACCCCCAGCTATGCTATCTCTGCCTTGCCACTGGCCAATGACAAAGTGGATCCACCCTACAAGAAATGGGTCCCTAGCGTACCAACTGAAAACATGAGACCAAATAAATTTGCCCTACTCTGTGTTGTTTTCCTTGGGTATGGGGCACTGTGACGGAAAGCTGCCTAACACATATGCTGAACAAGAGCTGTAACAGTAGACACGGTCATCTTTTTCCAGTGGAGGAAACACTTTCAGCTTTCTCCATTTAAGAAGGCATTGGCTGTGGGATTATTGAACATAGCTTTTGGTGTATTGAGCCACATTCCTTCTATAACTAATTTGTGGAGAATTTTCATCATGAAACAATGTTGAATTTTATCAAGTGTTTTTTCTGCATCGTTGAGATGATCATACATATTTTTATCTTAATTTTCTTGATATGATACATCACACTTCACCCCTGGAGTAAATTCCATTTAATCGTAGTATATAATATTTTATTATGTACTACCAGATTTAGTTTGCTACTATTTTGTTGGGAGTGTTTGCATCTATGCTCATGGAGGATATGGATCTGCAGTTTGTTGTTGTGTTATCTTTGTTTGATTTTTGTATCAGGCAAATGCTGGCCTGGTACAGTGAGTTTGGAAGTTTCTCAAATTTTCAGGAAAGTCTGAAGAGAATTAGAGTTAGTTTGGCAAAATTAAGCAATGGAGCCATCCATCCCTGTTCAACACAGTCTGTCCTGCTTAAGGTGGACTCACTTTACGTGTATTTGCAAAATCAGAGCAATAATGAAGGGTTTTCTTACAGAGAAATGGGCCATAGTGGTTCCTTAGTATTAATAAAGTTCATTTATCATCACCAAGCCCATGAAAATGCCACCACAGGCATCAAAAAGAGGCACACAACCTATCCTCCAGTGATAATTCTTGTCTTGTCTTTCCTTTCCTCTTCCAACTTGGCTTCCTGACAGGTTACACTAGGCCTGCAAGCTAATGACTTTTCTTCCTTACAAATTTATTTGTATCTCATTCCAGGCCTTACTCTCCATTAACTCTGGTAGCGAAGTATGTACAAGAGTGCTCACCCAGTGGACAGGTCCCAGTGTGAGAGTTGCCAAATGCAATTGTGGGTGGGTAAGATACACTGCTAGGAACAATGGGGTGGTGCACAGGCTTTTACCTGCCCATCGGTGTATCCAGACACTGGAAAAACCCTTGGGGGAACAACGATGAGCGTCTTAACTTACTATGTGATACTAGAAGCTAAAATCATCCTGGATACTTGAGGGACAGTTTTGCCCTTCGTGAAAAGTGTTAAGACAAGTATTATGTGTAGGCACCACATGAATAGTATTATGTGTAGGCACCACATGAATAGCCCTACAGACCATGGAGCACATGATAGGCTTGCAGGAACCAAACACCTGAATATCAAATTGGTTAGCTTTTTGCCTCTTTTACTTGATGGGGGTGGGGTGGAAATGGATCAGAGGGTGGATGTTTGCCCTCCCTAGTTTACAGGAGTTGTTGCAAGTATGAAACGTGAGAGATTTTGAGTGGCCTAAGAGAGTAAGGCAGGTGTCTTTAAATTTCCCAATCACACCTGGTCAGGAGTTTCACACCACTTAAGTAGAACAGTCAGTCTGCATTTTACTATTCAAAAGTCAACAGGTAGGCACGGTAGAAGCAAAGCCTGGGAAGATTTTAAGGACAGAATTGCGACGCAGATGTGATCCCAGAAGTTCTCCTCCTAGGATTCACTTAGGAGACCTCTGCTACCTTTTTCTGACTCCCTTCAGGACTCTTCCAAAAGGAGTTTCCCAGGCTCTGCACCCAGGGCTCCTACAAGCTGTAGAGGCTCCAAAGAGCTAGAACCCAGGGTAAAGAAACAGTTCATATATAAGAAGCCAGGAACCACGTTTTGCAAACTTCTTTGACACTGGAAGAGGACAAGTAGCCAACTTGGGGTTTGCATGCCATATTTCTGCAACTGTCCACGTCAACCTCACAGCCTTACTTTGTCTACCTCTTGTGCCTGTGCTTCCAGCCTGTGTCTTCCACCTGCAGAAACACCTGTTACCACTCGTCAGAGCCTCTGTGCAGTGCCGTATCTACTCCTGTTGGTGTCTCTGCAGACGGAGACATATAAAGTCACTGCTTAATGTTTCATTTTGCAGACATTCAGTTTGGTTCAGCTCCTAATGTTCAACAGTTGGTAACTGGTTGGGGGTGACAGAGTGTGTACTTACATTACAGAAAGCCCTGGATTCAATTCCAAGGCCAGCCCGCAACAAAAATCGGTGTTAATAACTCAGGGACCAAAGTTAGAACACAGAATAGTTATTCCCACATCACATTGTTCAATCACAGAGTGACTTCGTCCTTTATGGGCCGAGTAGAATTGCAGCAGTGGTTTTTATTATAGAGGACATTAAATTCTCCAGGGCAGTTTTTCTAAACTGCATGCCTGAGCTAGCAAAATACTTCATAACGTGGTGATCTAGCAAAGGTACTTAAGTTGCTCCTGTAGGTTTAGTACAACCAATGTTGAGATTCACCACCTTCCCCTGCATAGTATTTTGTCATTCACTACCCTGCATATCATTTCTCTGTATGGTTTTATTTCTCTCTTTTTAATTTCCTACTTTCTCTGCTTTCTGCTTTTGTATCTTCATTCCTACCTAAGCCATACTGGCCAACGGAACTATGAAGTATGACTGAAATATGATAACTGGTTAAATTTTTCAAAAAATGTTATAAAAAAGGACACATGAATCCTCCTAACAATATTCTCCTTGCTTCAGAAATACTCATCCCATCATTCTTGTCACTTTCCAGGCCATTCTGGACGTCTCCTTTTGTGTCTTGTGACACAAATGTAGAGAAAGCTGCTTCTGAGTACTGTCCAACAGAAGCTGTGTCAGTCAGTTCAAGGCTTTTAGTGCCTTTTTATTTCTTTTGCATTTAAACTATTGAGGCAAAATTTAAAATGATTTTTAAAAATAGGCATTGTTTGTTTGCATGACATTTTCTATTTAGGGCTTCTTACTATATAGAGATCATCAAAAGAATTACGTTCAAATCGTAAACTTTCTATAAATTTACCATTTCCTGAAAAAACTTCATAGGAGCCTATTTTGGTAGAGACAGAGGGCAAAAGCCTCATGGACAGATTGATAGTTCCATACACTGGCTCACGGGGGTAAGCTTTAACATGTTTTAATTTTTATCCTCAAAATATTCCCTTTCACCATCCTTTCCCTCTGCTGTCCGTGCTATAGAGCTACCTTGGATTTACTTATAGTATCTTCCTTTGGCAAATAAAGACCCGACTCAAGAGAGCCCAAAATTTCACCCCAGTGGATGTCGTTCCTTGAAGACTCTGATCCTCTACACCTTGTAAAAGTACCAGTATTTCTGGGGGAGGAGCATGACTTGATTCAAGAAATGTAGTGTTAATGTTGAAATTTTTTACTTTGTTCACTAAAGTTCCTAGAGTTCCATATAATTCAGGTAGATTTGTGTTAAATTCTTGGTTACTTTTCAGATGTGAGTATGTGCGTTTTACATTGGTGATGACCATGGGAAATCTGTGTAAAGTAATTTTATTTTTAAACCAGGGCAGAAAGTACAGACACTATACTGGCCATAGTCAAAGAGTGCTTTGAACTGAAAGACCACATTGATTTTCATGTCTCCCTCATCCCTGCTTTGACCCTGCGGCAATTTGCAGGTGTGATGGCCTGTTTTTCAGAGCTCATCATGGAGAGTGGGGGGGCATCGGTGGCATCTATTTTGATGACCTTGACTCTGTATCCCAGGAGGAGGTGCTCTGCTTTGTGCAGAGCCCTGCCCGGGCTGTGGTTCCTTCTTATGTTCCCCTTGTAAAAAAGCACTGGGAGGACTCGCTACACCCCAGAAAAACCATGGCAGCAGCTTAGAAGAGGACGGTGGGTGACAGGAGAACAAACCATCTTTTTGTGTACCTGGGGGAAGTGGAGCAGCTGTACTCAGGATGGGTGCTGCACTATGTTGGGCGGAAGTGTTCTAACGAGCATGTTAATGTGCAGCCTAATATTGTTTCATAACTAGGTGAATATTAAAAATGAAATTTAAAACATTACATAAAGTACCACTAAAAATAAAGTATCTTTAATTCATCTACATTGCAAAAATACAGTGTCTTTAATTCAAATTTAATTCAAATAAGGTATTGTTAGGTCATCTATATTACAAAGTCTTAGTACACACGTGCTTAGTCCTTGGTGAATTTAATCCAGCTCATTCTTTCAGTCTTTGGGCAGTGACAAGATGTGGGCATCGCTTAATGTTTTTGGTTATTTGTAAGTTTGAATCATTCCTTTTTATTCATCTTAAAGCTTTCCTTTAATAGAAATTATTTATATACTATGATAACATTTTTTCACTTTGGGAAAACAAAGCAGGGAAAAACAAGGGCAGTAGTTAATTTGCAAAGGTCAATTAAACTGTAGTTTGTAGGCATATCAGAAAGAATAAAAGTATCAGAAAAATTCATAAAAAGGATCAGAAAGACTGGAGGTAGATGAAACCTAGTGGTAGTCAGGCAGGCTGCTATAGAGATGTTGTAGAAAAAAGGGCATTATTGAATCAAGAAAGGAGAGAAATGGGGATCCTGCAGTTCATTTTGGAAGAGCCTTACAGTGGCCTTTGAGTCATCATTACAAATCAGAGAATCAGCTATCCCTTAGACATCATATTTCGGCAAGGTAATATTGAGTAAAAAGGTAACTAGAGATAAAACTCCTGCTGGGCATAGTGGCACATGCCTCTAATCCCAGCACTTGGGACGCAGAGGCAAGAGGATTTCTGTGAGTTCAAGGCAAGCCTGGGCTACCAAATGAGTTCAAGGCCAGCCGGAACTGCATAGGGAAACCTTGTCCCAAAATGACAAAAAAAAAGTTTAAAAATTCGAAATAAAATTCTTTTTCATGGTCTTAGAAAAAAATTAAAGTGATATACTTAAAAGCATTTGTGAATTCTGGGTGAAATCCTCTGTTCAGACTCTGATGTTCCCTGATCTGTGTCCATTGCATTTACTATGTAACCTTTTTGTTTGGTAGCTGCTCTATGTTGGGGTAGAATCTAGCCTATTGTTTTAGGCGGGGATCGAATACCCTTTTATACATGCTGTTCAGATGGAGAAAGCTCAATGGACTCTAAGCTGGTGTTGTTTATGCCAGATCCAGCTGGCATAAAGGCCCATTTTATGTATTTGTTAAAGACTGTTGAAAGGTTTTCCTCAGCAGGCCTTTCATGGTGGCTGTCATCTCCATTTCAGATACGTAGATATGATCTGCTGCATGGTTGAGAAACAAAGTTTGGCCTCCTCACTCCAGGATGCAGGATTGAAAGCATCTTGATGTCTCTAGCTCTGAATGCCCAGTAAGCAGGAAACTCATCAAGATCTTCATCTGTCTACCCCAATGTCCTGACCCTCAGGAAATATAAAAGTCAACAATGACAGTGTCTTACCTAAGACTCCACTGATTTTGATTTTATCAATTTTATTAGAAAACCATGGTCAATAATTAAGGCAAATCAAATTGGATTCTTTACAGAGTGACAGAATAGTGACCACTTTGTGTGTAACAACAGGAAATAATACAGAAGCCAGAAGCGGTATTTGAGAGGATGGGCTGACCAGCCCCACTGAATTTCCAGGGGAAGAGTTATGCATAAGAATTATACTAGCATGTACCCAGGAATCATCTGAGCTGCATACTTAGTAAAACTCTAGTTTATTGTAAAAGTGTATTTTGTTCTGAAATATTAGCCCAAGTGTGCCAAAGAGTTACTAGGAAACTTTCTGTAACAGCAAATCATTTATTAAGAAGTCCGGTGGGTATAAAGCACATTATTAGATACAGTGGAAACAAAGATGTTTAAGTTTCTTATTCTTAGAATTTTATTCCTTTAATTAAGAGTTATGTGTGTCTTTAGTTATCAGTTTCTATTGTTACATTTGTTTGTTTCTGTTTGGGACAATCCTAGATGGGAATACCTGCCCTCACCCTCTGAGAATTCAAGGAACCTGAAATTCTGGAAGTTCTGTGCCATCCGAGGGCCTGGGTTCATCGGCGAAGCAGAGCAGCTGCGGGGCTCGGAGGACACAGGTGTGTGCCCTGCCCCATGGGCCAGCACTGTTGTCGCTGTGTGACACTTAGCTCCCTGTGCCTTAGAGCTCATCGCTCTCCTCCAGGCCCCTCCTCCTTAGCAGGAGGGTGCTCTCAGGGATGGGGATGAGGCTGCTCATTACAGTCGATTGTTATACAACTCATTTATACTTTCAGTATAGTTTTAGGTGACCAGTTTACAACGTTTGACTTTGCCTTTCTACATATTCTCATGAGGGAATAATAATGCTTTAATACACTATATACCAGAAGGCCCCTTGTTTTATTTTTGTTTCATGTATTTCTTAAAGTTTTAGTTCTTTTTCTGTAGATATCTGATATGGAATACATTTTATCTTCATTAATTCAGTGAAATTGGACTTCTTGGTAATTTCAGAATGCAACTTCATGTAAATGTTTTACTGTGACATTGCTGAAATGTCCAGTATAATTGCTTATAATGGTTTTTTGTCCAGTATAATTGCATATAATACATTTTTCAATTTTAAATGTTGTATCTTATAATGGAATTTCTATGTATTACCAACATACAATCTATGAATAGTAAAATTTTAATTGTCCTTTGTAGGAAACTTGTTGGTTTCTCCTTGTACCCCAGAGAGAAATGGCGGTGGGTATGAGGAAAATAAAGACAAGAGACCATAGGTGAGGTCAGGTGGAGTTACCTTTTACCTGATAGGAAGAGGACTCACTTCTACAGTAGTGGCCTTTATTTTATACTCGGGCAAAGTTAGTATCAGGAGAGGTAATGTTGCCTAGCGACTAATGACTGTAATTGTCCAGGCAGGATGCTTTTTTCAACACTGAGGTAACTTGACTGCCTGAGGCACTGTGGCTCTGTCCTGCCCCCACACATACGACCAATATCCAGCTCCAGCGGCTCCCAACATTTCTTTTCTTCCACTATGACCTTTACTTTATTTTATTGCTTAATTGCATTGGGTAGAACACCTAAGAGATTTGTAAAAGTCATGAAAGCAAGTTCTTGTTCTTGATGTTGAAGGAAAAATGTAAGGATTTTTGTCATTTTCTTAGTTAATTTTTTCATTGCCAAGACAAAATACCATACACTCAAAGTTTAAAGAGAAAAAGTTAATTTTGGCTAACAGTTTTTAGAGGTTTCAGTTCATAGTTGGCTGGCTCCAAGGCAGGAGGGGATGGCAGAGGGCAATCACAGAGGAGAAATAGTCCATGGAAAACAGGGCAGGCAGAAGACTGCAAAGCAGCAAATTTGCAAAGCAGTAATAGCAGAAGAATCCAGCCTCTCCTTTTTATACTTTCCAGTCTACGCTCCCTTTGGGTGGTCCCAGTCACACTCAGGATGTGCCTTCCCATTATTTAAACACAGAATTGTGCCAAACCTATCAGTGGACGAATTTAGTGATCACACACCCCTAATCCCAGGATCACACAATTAATCTCAGTATCACACACTTAATCCCAGCATCACATACTTAATCTCAGCATCACATACGCTAGATCCAGCTACCTCTGAAAAGCCCCACCTATGACTGCACGAGGCTGGGGGCAGGGCAGGGTATAGACACAAGCCATAACAATGATGTATGTTTTTAGACCTATATTTAAACCACATTTGGAAGTTGTCATCCATTTGTAAGGAATTTTTTGAAAGATAATTGTAGCAAAAATGCAGCTTTAAAAAATAATGTAGGGTCTTCTGAGCGTCACTTTGGACCTCCTGAAATTTTTTTCTGGTGCCCTGTATTTGAGACCAGTGACTGGCCTAAGAGTCGCAGGTGGCTCATCCCTGTTCCCTGTGTGAACTCTGAGGGCTGCAGGACCCTTACAGAGGATACCAGGACACCCCAGAACCTGGGACTGGATTGTACAGACCCTCTTGGGAGCCAAGCTGAACCCCAGACAGCTTCAGCAGCCTGACTGACTGTGCCCTCACCCTTCCCCCACTGGTGTGGGAATCAGGGTGGGTCCCGAAAAGCATCTGGAGCCCCACACCCTTGTGGAAGCTGGGCTGAATCCCAGAGAGCTTCAGGAAACTCCTTGAGCCACTTCCCCCCCACCCCACAGCATGCGAGCCATGCTGAGCCCCAGAAAGCTTCAGGGGCCTAGGTGACCATGCCTCCCCACCCCCTGCACCCTCCTGGGAGCCAAGCTGAGCACTGGACAACTTCAGCAGTCTCAGAAGGTGTGATCTTACTATAACCCCACTGGTGTGGGAGCCCAGCTGAGACCCAGACAACTTTGGGGGCCTCAGTAACCATACCCCAGCTCTGCACCCTCTCAAGAGCCCACTTAAACACCAGACAAAAAAAAAAAAAAACCACCAGACAGCTTCAGCAGCCACAGTGACAGAGCTCTAACCCCTACCTCACCAGTGTGGGAACCAGACTGGGTTCTGGGCAGCTTCAGGAGCCTCAGTGAGCATAACCTGCCCACACCCACACCCTGACAGAAGCAGGGCTGAACTCTGACAGCTTTGGGAACCCTACATGGGAGGCAAGCTGAACCCTGGACAGCTTCAGAAGACTCCATACCATTCAATCACCTCTTAAACACTGGCAAGGGGGCCAACTGAGCCCCAGAAAACTTCAAGAGCATCAGCAACCATGCCCTGCACCCACACACCATTATGGGGGCCACACTGAGCACCGGGGACCTTCGGGTCCTTGCCACACCACACCCACACATCACAGAACTGAGACTGAGCTCCAGGGAACCTCTAGATCTTTGAAAAATGACAAAATGAAGGAAGAAAATGCAATCTCAGACCTCTATCCCACCCAGAACAAGTCCAGGAGACATTACCACAGAAGAGCTTGGAAGTCATACACCTGAAATTTCTGAAATGATAGCAAATAAAGTAAAGAAACAATTCCATCAGGCCATAGGAGACATCAGATCAGAAATAATCTCTAAGGAAATAACAACAATAGTGAAAGAATTGCTCAGCACATCTAAAGAAGACATAAATAAGAAAATAGAGGAGCATAGAAAAATAATGGAATTATGGAATTAACAATATAGGAAAAAATTAAAATGCATGAAACAGATTCAAACAGATATCCCAGAAATTAAAAATTACATGGAAAGCTGGCAGAACTGATTGAACGGAACCAAAGATAGACTTTTAGACTTTGAAAACAGCATTGCAGCTAACGATCATGAAAGGGAGGATCTCTTAAAAACAACAAGGAACTGGGAAATAACAATTCAACAGCTGCAAGATGATGCAAAGAAAAACAATGTAAGATTAATAGGTGTCAGTGAAGCAGCAGGTGTCAACAGAAATGACAAAAAGACTACTTGCAGAAGTAATAGCGGAAAATTTCCCAAGCATGGAAAAAGAATCTGATACACAGGTAAGGGAGGCACACAGAACTCCAATTAGCCATAACCAAAATAAATCCATACCCAGATATATAAAAGTCAAGATCCCAGAAATTCAGCAAAAGAACAGAATATTAAAAGTTGTTGGAGAACAGAAACAGATTATCTATAAAGGAAAGCCCATCAAAATCATGGTAGATTTCTGAACACAAACCATCAAGTCAAGAAGAGTTTGGAGTGAAGTATTTCAGGTCCTGAAAGAAAACAGCATCCAACCCAGATTGATGAACCCTGCAAAACTATCCTTCAAAATTAATGGAGAAATAAAATATTTCCACAATAAAGAACAACTGAAGCATCATATTATCTTACTAGTGTAAGATCTGAAAGAGTGAATAAAACTAGGAGATATGATAAACATAGTGAAATGAAAGGAAAATGCTCAAAAGTAAAGGGCAACTGGAGTGAGGGAAAAGAGAAAGAAAAGAAGGGGAAATTACATAAGTGTGTATATACAGGATAGCTAACATAGTTGTACTATTATCATCTAATGCTCTACAGAAAGGAACAGTTAATGATTACTTGTTTGATCAATCTTGTATATCTCTATTTGTTTTCCTGAGAAACCACTTTGAAGTTTTCAATAAATATTACAACAACCATGGTTAATTTCCTACAACTTTGTCTGTAAGTCTATTTTGTTTCTATTGTTCTTATGCTATTTTGTAAATGGATGTCTGTCTGTCAATATGTTTTCCTTCTTTTATTTTTTAAAATAAAAAAAGAACTGAAGTAATTCATGAGCACTAAACCAATGCTACAAAGAGAACTTAAAGATATTCTAGAAAGAGACAAAAATGACTACAATTTCAAGAACAACAACAGAAAGGAAGCACAAGCAGAGCAAGCAATTAAATAGAGGGAAAAAGGA
>NW_004955427.1:180841-182091 GCF_000276665.1 Chinchilla lanigera | reverse complement strand
GAATATAGGTGCAAAAATTCTCAATAAAATACTAGCAAACAGAACGCAACATATCATCAAGAAGATTATACACCATGACCAAGTGGGATTCATTCTAGGAATGCAGGGATGGTTCAATATATGCAAATAAAATTAATATAAGACACCATATCAATAGCGCCAAATACAAACAACACATGATCATTTCAATAGATGCAGAAAAAGGTTTTCATAAAGTACAACACTCATTCATGATAAAAACAGAAAATAGGAATAGATGGTATTTACCACACTCTGATAATAAAGCCATCTATGCCAAACTATGGCTAACGTCACACTAAATGAACAAAAACTGAATACTTTCACTTTAAAATCAGGAAGAAGACAAGGATGTCCACTATCACCACTCCTACTTTATATAGTTCTGGAAATATTAGACAGAGCAATTAGACAAGAAAGAGAAATAAAAGGAATAAATAGGAAAGGAAGAACTGAAATTATCATTATTCACAGATGACATCATATTCTATATATAAGACCCCAAAAACTCCATTAAAAGGCTTATAGATTTAGTAACCAAATTCAGTAGCAACTGGACACCAAGTCAACAATCAAAAATCAATAGTATTCCTGTACACAAACAACAAACTGACCGAGAGAGAAATTAGGGAAGCCACACCTTTCACAACAGCATCTAAAAAAATAAAATACTCAGAAATCAATCTAACAAAGGAAGCCAAAGATCTATATAGTGAAAATTACAGCACTCTGAAAAAAGAAATCAAAGAGAATTTCAGAAAATGGAAAGATATTCCTTGTTCATGGATAAGAAGAACCAACATTGTGAAAATAGCCATACTCCCAAAATTATTGTACAGATTCAATGCAATCCCCACTAAAATATCATTAACAGACTTCACAAATCTAGAGAAAACATTCCTAAAATTCATCTGGAACCAGCAGAGTCACAGAACAGCAAAAGTAACCCTGAGCAACAAAGGCAAGGCAGGAGGTATCACAATTCCTGACTTGAAATTACACTGCAAAGCTCCTTTCATAAAATCAGCATGGTACTGCCAAAAAACTGACCTGAAGATCAATGGAACTGATTAGAAGATGCAGACATAACTATAAACATACTCAGGGACCTTGTCTTTGACAAAGGGGCCAATCATGTTCACTGGGAGAAAGACAGCCTCTTTAGTAAATGGTGCTGGAAAAACTGGCTGTCCACACATAGAAGACCAAAACTAGACCCCTGTCTATCGCCA
>NW_004955427.1:163861-178440 GCF_000276665.1 Chinchilla lanigera | reverse complement strand
TTAATGCCCATCAACTGAGGAATGGATAAAAAAGATGTGGTATTTTTGTACAATGGAACATTACACAGTTATAAAAGATAAACTCGAGGCTTTTATAGGTAAATGGATGCAACTACAGACCATTCTCATAAGTGAAATAAACTGGACCCACATCTGTAAACATCATACTGTCTCCCTAGTGTAAGAACTTGAAAGAGTAAATAAAACCCAAAATGTACAAAAGATATTATGAAAGTGAAAGAAATTACTCAAGGGATGGAACAACTAGGATGAGGGAAAGGAGAAAAAGAAATAAAGAAAGAAGGGAATAGATAGATCGACAGATAGATAGATAGCTGGGATACCTGTGCTGCTGCTGATGTCTAACGGTTTATTGAAAGGAAGTGTTAATGCTTAATTTTTTGACCAAATTTGCATGCTTGTATCTGGTAACCTGAATAACTAATTTGAAGACAACAATATGCAATATAACAAACATTGGTGAATTTTACCATCTTGTCTAGTGAAACTCCATATTGTTTCAGATGGGTTTTGTTCTCTTTAATGATTTGATCAATCTTGCATTCGTACATTATCAGATGAATTTAAGAGAAAGTTCTTTGAAGGTAACAATACGTAATAAAACAACCAGTGTTAATTTCCTTCATTTTGTTCCGAAACCCTGTATCATTTTTATTGTTTTTGCAATTTTTTGTTTTTATCTATTTTGTTGGTATTTTGCCATTGCTCTTTTTAAAAATCTCTTTACAACAAAAATTTAAAAAATAATAATGTAGAGAATTTATCTGTATACTTTATTCAGTGGCCTCCAATGCTAATGTCTTGCGGAATGGTACAATATCACATCTAAGACTTTGACATTCTAACATATTGATATTATTCAGATTACTGTAGTCTTGTACCCATTTGTATATACATGTATTTGTGTGTTTATTTCCTTGCAATACTATGTTGTGTGGATTCCTGTATCCTCACTGAAGTAAAGACAACAAAGCAGTTCTAACACTGGAAGCATCATTGTCTTGCCCTTGTTAAAGGGACACCTTCTTTTCTCCTAGCCTCTTCTTTTTCTCTTCCACTATCCCTAACCATTAGTAAACACAAATCTATTCTCCATTTGTAAAGCTTTGATTTAAAAAATGTATAGAAATTTAATAATGTAGTATGTAACTGTTTAGGATTTGCTTTCTTGCACTCAGAATAATTATCTGGCGATCATTTCTTTTTTATATATAAATAATTCATTATTATTTATTGCAGTTTGTTTCTTATTATCTTGAGTTGCTGTGAGTGTTGATGTATAGGTTTTTGTGTGAATATAAGTTTTCATTTCTTTGGGATAAATGTTCATGAGTGCAATTATTGGGCCCAATGGAAGTTTTACAAGAAACTGCCAACCTATTCCCCAGTGTTTATTTTTCTCACATATGAATGTCAAAGTTGATCAAATGCCTCTTTGTTTTCCCACTTTAATTTTTATGATCTTTCTCTTTTATCCTGCTACTCTGGTAATTTATAGTGATTGATCATGGAATTTAAGGGAACATGGCATTCTCACAAATGGCAACATTGTTCAGACTGAGATACATTTAACACATATTGTTGGACTGAAATTGTTAATATTTTGTCTAAAAATTTTGGCTGTGTTAATTAGAGCAATTATCTTGGAATATTTTTCCTCTACTGTGCTTCCAGGGTTTTCGTATCAGAGTTAAGCTGTTTATTGAATATATTGAGATGTGTTTCCCCTTTTTATACTATGTGATTATACTCTGAATGAGTCTGTGTAAAACTGGTGTTTTTTAAAGTACTTGCTAACTTTTCCATGACAAAAGCTGTGTATGTGTAGTCACAATAGCAAAAGCATAGAAGTGTATGCAAAATATGCAACTGAGGAATGGATAAATAAAATGTAATGTACTGATGCAATAGAACATTATTTAGCAATTAAAAAGCTGAAGTTTAATACAAGCTATTTAAGAATGTTTTGTTGAGTTAAAGAAGCCAATCATAAAAGATCACATGTTATATAGTTCCATTTGTATTAAATGGTTAAAATAGTCTGTGTAAACAAACAAGTAAACTGGTGGCTGCTTAGATGTGAGGGGGTTGGGAAACATGAGCTACCATTCAGGAAAACCCTAAGAAAAATAACAGTAATAATAGACCAAGTTCTCGTACCAGCTCATTGTTTGTAAGATGATTATAAAAACAATAAGAACTGGTGGGCTCGAAGGAGGGTGTTTTGGGAATTTCCATATTAATGTTATCAAAAAACATAATGATTATGTTCTCTGAATCCAGTCATTATTGTCATAAAGAAAGATGAACTAGGACAGAAAAGAAGTTTGAAAACAGTAATGGCCCCAAATTTCCTAAATATGGTGAAAAGCTCCAGTTTACAAATACAAATTCAGTAGTTATAAGTAGTGTAGAAGCAAAGAAAACCACACTTTAGAATTTCATAGTCAAACTGATGAATACCAAAGATGAATATTGAAAGTACACAGATATAAAAAGACATATTCATTCAAAGGTAAAAACAAGACACAGAATAGTTGGCTTCTAATGGAGACCAGAAGACAATAGAATTACCTACTTAAGTCTTGAAAGAAAGAAAAACTATAAAGTATGAATTCTATATCCAGTGAAAATATTTCTCAAAATTAGTATAAAATAAACTTCTCTTAAGAGATATAAAAACAACTAATTATTATCAGACTATAAAGAACTATTTGTTCTGTTCTTATTTTTGTGAAAAACAACCAAATACTTAAAAATCATAACATTTGTTACTTATTTTATAATATTTGCATATATAAAATGTATGATAGGGGCTGGGAATTTAGCTCAGCAGCAAAGCACCTGCTTGGCAAGCGCAAGGTCGTGAGTTCGATTCCTGGTACCAGAAAAAAAAAATTAAAAAATAAAATGTACAATAATGACAACACAAAGATGGAGGAAGGGCTCTATCGAATTATACTGTTGTAAACTTTTTATCTGCAAAGTATTATAATATTAACTCTGACTAGACTTTGTTGATCTAAGGGTCAATTTGTAATCACTAAGAGAGTCATTTAAAAATACAAATTGGAGTGTTATAGGTCAGTGATAGTGTGCTTATTTAGCATGTGTGAGGCTGTATACTCAATCACAAGCATGGCAAAATTAATAATATAAAGAGGTACATCTAAAGATGTGCTAGGTAAATTAAGATGGAATATTAAAAATATATTCATTAATTCAAAATAAGAACAAAAGAAACAAAGACAAATAGGAAAAGTGTAAAGCAAAGAAGAAGACAGCCTCTTTTGATCATCTCAAATAGAAGGGAATTCCTCACATTTTTAAAGACTCCAAACATTCTCACAGATTTTTTTAACGTTGTACCTTAAATGATACTAATCAATTATTCTTATCTTCTACTAGATAAATGTTCTTTGAATACAAGGACTATTATAGTTTAAATATTAACTATCCCTTAAATACTCATGTATTAAAGGAAATACAAGGTAACAATTTTTAAAGTTGAGAATAGAAAGTTGATTGGATTATGAGGGTACTGACCTCACCAATGCATTAGTTGCATGAGCTGTTAGGAAGTGAGGCCAGTTGGAAGAAGTAGGTCACTGAGAGCGTGTGTTTGAAGGGAATATCTTCTCCCAGCCTCCCATCCCTCCCTGCATTTCAGCTGCTCCAAGGTGAGTATCTTCCTCCCCCATGTGCTGCGGCCAGTGTGATGGTCCATGTAATGTTCTGCTTTGCCTCAGGCCCAAAGTAATGGAGCCAGCTACCCATAGACTGAACTCTCTGAATTCATGGACAAAAATAAGCCTTTTGCCTTTAAAGCTGCTTTCTCAGACGTATTGTTACAGCAGTGAAAGTGGTGGCTAACACAAGCATAATGAGAAGAGGTGAAAGCTTCAAATTCACTAGATTCACTTTGTGTCTTCTGATGTCATGTTTGTTCACATTGGAGTTTTAAAAATTCAGTAGCCAAGAGTAGGTTCGAACCATTTTACAAGTTCTTGTTATATTTCAAATACACTTTTTCTCTTCAGGCCAATTTATCTACTCATTTCCACATAGGGCCTACTATCTTCTATTTCTTTGCTGAAAGAAACTGTCAATAAGTCATTGATTGATCAATATTGCATGTCTCTATCTGTTTTTATGAGAAACCACTTTGAAGATATCAATATGTAATACAACCAGCACTGTTAATTTCCTACCACTTTGTTTGTAACTCTGTATTGTCTGTACTGTTCTTTTGCTATTTTGTAAAAGGTTGCCTGTCTGTTAATGTTTTCCTCCTTTTATTTTTAAAATAAAAAAATAAAATAAAATAAAATTTAAGAAAAGTTTTAAAATACTGTGTTCTAGGAACTGTAGTAAACAGCTACCATGTTTTATTTCCTCTTACTAATATAAAAATCATGAAACTTTTTATTTTCACTGCCTCACAGGCAAGGAACATGGTTTGGCAAGATAAGGATTGAATAGTAGTTTCTCACAATAAGTGGAGTCAGGTGAGTAGACAATTCCTGGACCAGGGAATTTGAGCTTCATTGTCAGGTAGAAAAGAAAGTGAGAAAGGTTGGAATTGGGCAACGTTACTCCATAAATCTACAGAAAACTGTCTGTTGTCTCAGTTGTAGATCTGCAAAAACAACATCTAGGGCAAATGTCTCTTTGTGTTTAACTTGTAAAAGCCCTGAAAGGGTGTTGCATAATGCCAGGGGTGATTATGGCTAGTGGCTAGCAGGGTTCATGGTCTCTACTTTAATGTAGGACTATAAATAAAAGTGCCCTTTGATTCTTGCTAGACAGATATGAAGCATTGCTTCACTGCACAACTTCCAGGCCAGAGACTTCAAAGTTCTGAAGTTTGTTTTTGTTTAGCTCTAAATAAAACCTTTTTACCCCTTACATGTTCAAATTTATCTTTTTTATGTTCCAAGGAATTTTTATTCACATATATTAGACCTGTTAAATACACAATATTAGAAATTGTCTGAAAATATTAAATACCATTTATTAATTCACCTAAAATAATAAACCATTACATAGCATAGCCTATTATAATAAATATGTATTTTATGTAACTGATTTCATAGTGTATAAAAACAAATAAATAGTTACAGTGAAATTATTTTACAACAAATCATTTTGATAGCTGGCTTAATAAAGGAAGCCAGATCTATGAGTATTCTATATTTCATCTATTGCAATATCATTGATCTGATAGCATCAAGGAGACTTCATTATACATTTATAAGCAACTGTGAGAGAAAAAGAATTATCATAACAACAGACTTGACCTATGGAGTCCTGGATTTTTCTCAAAAACTATGCTATAGCGATGCTAATAAAGGGACATTGATTCTGAGTAAAATGGTGAACTGCTTTACAGTGAACAGGACAGGAAACAGCATATGTAGAACTAGTTGGTGCCTCTGACTGTCCTTGTGGCTCACCATTATATTGTCACACTGCCACACTTGACACTGACAAGACTCTTCTCTACTGTCAGAAGTAAGGGCATGATTCATGATCTCAGTCATTTCAAGAAGCTTATACAGATGGACAGAGTTAAACATAAGTTTGAATTATACTATGGCTTATTTTCTCCCTATAAAGGTGACTGAGATTATGGTGCCAGAATTTTAGAGTTTTACAAATTAACTAACTGAACTGTAATTTGCCTTAAATTTCTCAGCACTCTAAGTATATAATGAATGCAAACATTATAAAAAGAATCTAACAGATACTCCTTAAAAAGAATTTTGCAGCAGAACCCCCACAATACTTGCTTAACTACATGTGAAGTTAATTATTCTTTTTATCATACATGCGTGCAGTTTTGATCATATCTATTCCCCCATTATTCTGTGTATCAGTCAATGTTTACTAGAAAAATTGATATAATACAAGATACACAAATATATAAGAATTTAAAAGATTAACTTACAATGGCCACACACAGAGTCAGATAAGGGAGGGTGTAGAGGGTCTGTCTACACACGGGAGATCGAAGGATCTAGTTGAAGGTCTGGAGTTCACTGCAATGTCCCATGTGAGTCCGTATCAAGCCAATGGGTCTGTGATGGAAAGCTGAAGAGTCTATGCCAGAGCTAAAAATTCTGCACTGGAAGCCAGGAGATGATGATGTACAAGGTGAAGGTGAAGACTGAAGTGCCTCCTGAAGAAACAGAAGCAGTTCTGTCCTTCTTCCTTTTCCCTTTATGCCATCGAAGTGACAAGCTACCTTAGGGTGGGTCTTACCTTAGGGTGAGTCTTCTACACTCTAGGTGTGGAACTGCAGAGCCAATTTAGTTGGCCTTCTCTTACTCAAACTGACACAATCAACCATCTATCACATGCTGTGTTATAGATTAGATCTCAAATGCTCCCCATGAGGCTCACATGTTCAGAGTTGGGGCTCTCAGAAGATGATTGGACCATGTGCTATACTCACAACTGTGTTAACCCACTGATGTGTTCACAGCTAAATGTACTGTTAAGAGTGGGGGCTAGAGGGAGGAGGGGTCACCGAAAGCGTTACATGTAAAGGTGTATTCTCATCTCTCTTGTCTTCCTCTGCTTATTTGATGCCATGGATTGAGTAGATTTTCTTTGTCAAGCCCATTCACCATGTGTGCTTTGGAGCTAGCTGACCACTGAATCCACTGAAGCCATGAGCACAAATAAACCACTCTTCTTTATGATGTAGGTATTGTGTATTTTATCCCAGTGATAGGAAACTACTCTAATTTCCATTATACCCTTCTTTTCTCTTTCCCATAATCCCTTTCTCTTGTCTAATTATAGTCTCCTTTCTACTTTCATCTCATCTTTTTTTAGATTCCACATATTTGGGAAAACATAAAATACTTGTCTTCCTGAGGCTGGCTTACTTTGCTTAACATGATGATCTCCAGTTCCACCCGTCCTTCAGACGACATAATTACACTCTTCTCATACCTTCACGATACTCCACTGAGTACATCCACCACCTGTTCTTTGCCCATCCATCTGCTGGGCACTCAGTTGGTTTCCATGTCTTGGTTGTGAATTGTGTCCAATTGAATATGGGTGTGCAGGTATTCTTATAATATACAGACGTTAATCCATTTGAGTGTACACCAAAGAGTGGTACAGGTATAGGTATAGCTAGGTCAGACAGTAATTCTATTTTTAGTTGTATGAAGAATCTTTAGAGTGATTTTCACAGTGGCTCATCTAATTCCCATTCCCACCAGCAATTTAGAAGTGTTCTGTTTTACTTGCATCTTTCCCAGCATTTATTATTTGTATTCTTGATGACAGCCATTCCTACTAGGGTGAAATGGAATCTCAATGTATTTTTTATTTGAATTTTCCTAGTGGCTAAAGATGTTGAAAATTTTTTTCATATACTTATTGGCCTTTTTGTACTTTTATTCAATTTATTTGTCCATTTATTGATTGGGCTATTTGATTTTTGGTGTTAAGTTTTTCCAGTTCTTTATATATTCTAGATATTAATCCTGAGTGAGAAGACTAGCTGGCAAATGTTTTCTACCATTCTGTGGGCTTTCTCTTCACCCTATTGGTTGTCTCCTTTCCTGTGCAGAGAATTTTTAGTTTGATGTCGTATTTGTTGTTTATTGCTATTATTTCTTGTGCTGATTGAGTTCTATTTAGAGTCTTTGTCCTATTGCTGCAAGTGTTTATCTTATTTTTTCTAGCAGTTTCAAAATTTCTGGTCTTATGCCTAGGTGTCTGATTTATTTTGAAACGATTTTTGTATAGGCTCAGAGTAAAGGATCTAGTTTATCTTTTATGTATTAGCATCAAGTTTTCCCACCACATTTGTTGTCTTTTCCAAAGTATGTTTTTGGCTTCTTTGTCAAGAGTCAGCTTTTTGTAGTTGCATGGGATTGTTCCCGTGTCCTCTATGCTGTTCCATTGGTTTGTGTGTCTATTTTTGTGCTGGTACCATGCTCTTCTTGTTACTATGCCTTTGTAATATACTTTGATAATATACAATATCAAAGTATAATTGTGATAATTCCAGCCTTGCTCTTTTTGCTGAGGATTGCCTTGGTTATTCTGAGTCTTGTATGTTTCCATATGAATTTTAGAATGTTTTTGTAGTTCTGTGAAGAATGTTACTGGAATTTTGATGGGGATTGTATTAAATTTGTAAATTGCTTTTGGTAATAGAACCATTTGGACAGGGATAAGATATAGTGTTGAAAGCCATGCCTCTGATGACTTTCTTCCTTCCTTTCATCAGTTTTGCTTATCATGCCAAAGCAAGAATGGTGGAACTGCCACAGTATGGGGAGGAGGCTAGAGAAGAGAATTAGAGACAACTGTCTCTGGCTCTGCCTAGAGCTCAGCATCGTCCTGTGACCGCCAAGTTAGCAGGCGTGGCTGTAAACATTATATCCTATCCCTGTCCAAATGGTTCTATTACCAAAAGCAATTTACAAATTTAATACAATCCCCATCAAAATTCCAGTAACATTCCGTAAGCACTTGTTATAATTGTAGTGTTATTTATTTTGAGAGGTCATGTCTGACACATAGGCTGACCTCAAATTTGCCATCCTCTTGCCCCCACGCTCCTGGTTACCTGGGACCACAAGTCTGCACACTTCACCCAGACAGCACTGCTAATGTGGTGGTCACAGGACAGTGCTGAGCTCTAGGCAGAGCCAAAGACAGTTGTCTCTAACTCTCTTCTCTAGCCTCCTCCCACCACTGTGGCAGTTCCACCATTCTTGCTTTGCCATGATAAGCAAAACTGACTTCTTTCAATATCTTTTATTTCAGACCCTTCAAAGCTGCCATAGTTTCTGGGAGTCTATCCCAATATCTATAGATTCACTAGGAGAGATGGCCATAACATCCCTTTCTCATCCTCTGATGCTGTAGAGAGCAGTCCAGTTTTGCCTTGGTGACTGTTGTTTATAGAAGTCCTCTTTGCAGGACCAGATGCCTAGGGTACTCAGAAATCTATAGTGTCATAAAACATAGGATAAGGTTGCAACAGAATGTTTTAATTCAAGCTCTTCTCTATTTTGACCTCTTAAGAAGTGAATTTATAAGGTTCAAATTGCTATTAAAATCACTGATGTAAACAATCCCAATGCTTTCTGGAGATCTTTTCTGAGACTGGAAGAAGAGCAGCATTATACCTGTGCTTCCTTATGTCTATCTCCAGCTTCAGCCCTTCTATTTCATCTTCACATTGCTTCCAGAGTGATCTCTTGCCTGTGTAAAAGGACATTCTTTAGTTAGAGAAAGCACTGAGGACACACAATGATTTGTTTATTGTTTGTTAGGGTTTCTTAAGATAAGGCTTCATTGTATAGCCCGACTGGCCTTGAGTTTACGATCCTCCTGCCTCAGCCTCCCAAATGCTGGGATTACAGGCGTGTGTTGGATTATAGGTGGAGAAGGATAATCCTTTAAGTACTCTTTCAATGTATTGCCTCAGGCGTGATCAAGCCATGTGATTGTTTAGTTCTGGAGGGAGTCTAGCAAAACCATTGGTGGAAAAGATAAGATTGCAAAACCTGTGTCCTTGTGGAAAGCCTTGAGGTCAACACTAAATGCTTTACTGAGACACGCCCGAAGGAATGATAACATGATGTCTTACTAAGTCAAATCTCACACTTATGGTAATTGAGCTGTATTATCCTTGCTAAAACGTTTGGTGTCTGTCCATTTGTACTAGCTACGACCTTGCTTCTCACTCAGTAAAAGGTGACTGCGATTGGAAATTACAGCTGCAGTTCAAGAGGCTGTAAGGCCCTCATCCCAGAATTATGCCTCTCTTGTTTTTCTTGTTTCTCTTTCTTTTCTTTTCATCCGTGGGTGCCTCGTTCTTTGGACCTGTCACCTTAGATAGAAAAAGAATACACATCTGACACTTGCCAATATGAACGATAGACTATCTTCCATCTCGATGTGTTTTGATGTGTTTTGACTGAATTCTGAGTAAAATACAAACCCTTGGCAGAGCACACAAAGAACAGCCCTCTCTTGCTCCATTCTTGACTCTGCACCTTTGGTTCCTGCCACTCCCTTACAGTTCGGGATGAAGGTCAAAGCCACCAAATACAGTGTCAAAAAATTCTCCTTTTTATTTTTAAAACAGTCCTGTGTTTCCCAAGAGTGGTTCTCAGGTGCTCTGCAACAATGTTAGTGAACATGTTTATTAAAAATAACACTTGTAACAACGGAGCTAATATTTATTGTCTGGTATTTCTGTTTTCAGTAATTCATTTAAACATCACCACTACTTAAGGGGCATGAAATACTTATAACTTCATTTGATGGATGAGGACACTGAGCCACAGGGTTAGGTAAGCCCAAGTTTACAACTGGCAGAGCCAAGTTTCAAACTACCTGTTGGGCTCCTTGAGCCATGGTCTAACCATGGTCTTATAGAGCTCTCGTTTAAAATGCAGGTTCACCAGCCTCTCCACAAGCTAGGAATATGCATCTTTAACAAGATTCCCTGATGGTTTTGTTACATACTGGTTTGGGGACTAACGGCTGTCTTCTGCTATACATATATGAGTGTTACACAATTGTGGTTGAAGTATCACATGTTTTTCATCTGCTTCTTACAGAACCACCAAGATTCATGACATACTTATTTTAATGTTTGTAGCATGATAAATGATTTCAAAGACAGGTGGCTGGTCTTTGAGTGCTCTGCCATGATAATTTATTTCCAGTCAATGATTTCATTGGCTAATAAGACTTTAAATTTATTTTTGTCACAAAAATTTATATAAATCAATAAATTGCCAGATAACGGTCTCTATCATTTACTTCCATTTCTTTTAGAAATTCAATAGAATATTTAAAGCCCACATTCCAACACATGTACTCATTAAGAATGGAAATTCAAAGCCTCAGTAGACAATAACTGCTAAGTGGCAAATATCAAAACCACTCTGCAAGAGGCAGATTTTATTCATATCTATGGTAGCTTTATGATATCATTAATTGTCTTTATGATATCATTAATTGTCTTTATGATATCATTAATTAATTATGATATCATTAATAGGTCCTGGTCAGTTTATTGCTGCAGAAAGGGTGCTTTTAGACTTAAGGCCATCATTTTCCCCCCTCTTGCCCCTTTTAGATACAAGTTGGAATTGAGAGAATCAATTAACTATTTAGTGTGATGTGCATAAACCCTCTGTTAGTCAGGCTGTTGTTTATCCTTTAGCAGGAAGCTATCCAAGATGCTTAAATTAGCGCCAAGTGTAAATAAAAGTACCCAGAATGAAGTTGCCGAAACAAGGTTGAAGTTTGCCCTTTCTGACACACGTGTTTAGAGGCCATAGTACAGAGTACACCATGTAGCTTTTCCTTCCTCAGTCACTGTGTAAATACTCACGGTTTAATGGAACTTTCATACTTTTGGTCACAAAGTGGTTTCTAAAAATTCAAGCATCATATTCTCATTAGTATAGAGAAGAATTAGAGAGAAGGTAAAGGCAAAAAGTAAAGGACAAGAGAGGCAGACACTATCAGTTTTTCCCTTTTATAAACCTTTCTTTAAATATTTGAAAAGTACCTATATATCCGTGAGAGTCTAATTAAAAAGTTATTTCTGTTAAAGAAAAAACAAACTAACTACAATCATATTACATGCTTAGTCTACATATAGCTTTAAGGCAATTCTTTTTCATTGGCACACGTTTGCAACACATAATGATTACACTCTTTGTAAGGAGTTGGTACATGCCTGTAAAACACCTTAATTCTTTTTTCATTTCCTTCTCCTTCCCTGGCACCCCCTCCCTCCACCTATGTATGTAAACATTTGCCTGTAATCATCTGATGTTTAAAATCTAAATTCTAAAACAAGAGCAAAGTGAAACATTTCAAAAATTCCTCTTATTAATTAACACCAATCTGCATAACCCTCACCAGAATGTCTAAATTGGGCAGGAGCATGTCAACACAAACACATATACTTAGCATACTTTGTTACTGATTAGCTTAAGTTTCTGAAACCTGAAAGCAACAAAAATGAGAGCCTTTTTGATAATAAATCTCTTGCATTTGGCTCTGGAAATGTGAGAACTGATGAAAAAACACAATTTAGTAAAGATAATGGAATTATAGGGTGTAAAGATAATGGAATTATAGGGTGTAAAGATAATGGAATTATAGGGTGTGGATTGTATTGCTAGAAGGCGGTAAAGAAACCAGAGGGATGAAGTTGGGGTGCCTTGAAATTCTCTCTAAGAACGGGAAGAATAATATGCTACCAGCAGCGTTAAAATCATGGCATGAGTAACGAAAAGGATAAAACTCATAAGGATTGATAAGCAGGTCGAAAATCATAGGACAAATCATAAGCCAAAGGTAAAATGTATAAGGATTCTAAGAAGCATGTGAGGTTTGAAAGCGGCATTTATATTCCTTATGCCTATTGAGTTTATATACACTAGTCAGAATTTACGGCTTGTAGACTCATAGAGAAAATAATGTAATATAAGGCAGAAAATTGAGTTCAAAAGTAGATGAGGACTCCTGATTTATACCAAGTGCTTCACAACTCACTATAAATTTTTGTTTGTTTCCACTAGCTTTGTGATATATAAGATTATTTAGAGAGGAAAAAAACCATTTTTGTTCCATACTGACATTGAGATTTAAATGTAAATAACCCACTTAGGAACAATTGGAACTGGCAGGAAGATGGTTTCAGCTTATATTAGCCACGCTATTAACGCCTCCTCAGAAACCTTCATAATAGATTGAGGTAAGGCTGGTGCTATGAACCAGAGGAGGAAAAAAAAAAAAAAAACCTTTGTACAAAGACATAAAAGACTGGGAAGGATGGAAACCTGGAGCTAGTACACAGATTGCTTAGGGCCAGCCTTTGTGACCAGGAAAAAACTTAAAGTGGTCTGTTGCTGCTTACCTTCTACTCACTTAATGAGTATTTGCAGAATTAGAGCAACACTGAACAAGTGTGTCTTACAGATAAATGTGTCATGGTGTTTCCTTTATGTTAATTCACTTATCATCACAAGGTCCAACCGAACCCCATCACAGGAATCCAGAGGAGGCAACAACCCCGCCTGAAGTGATAACTCTTATCTTTGCTTTGCACTTCTAACTTGGCCCCCTGGTAGGCTGCACTGCAGCTACAAGCTAGTGGTTTTTCTTTTGTACAATTAGTTGACTCATTACTCCATCCAGACCTTTACCTTGGCTGACTCTTGGCCGCTAGGCTTAGGCAAACATACCTACCCAGCTAGCATCTTGTACCAGTGTGAGCATTGCTGGACACAGCTGTGTGTGGCTATCCAGCTCCTGGGGGAAAACTGGGGCACAATGGTGAGTGCCTCACGTTACTACATGCTACTAAACATTAAAATTGTCCTCGATATTTGAAAGACAAATTAGCCCACTGTAAAAAGTGTTAAGATAACTATTTTTATGTCTATGCACCATCCCTTTATATGGAGGAACCATAGAACTGAAACAAGAAAGCCCTGAATATGAGATTGGTTAGCTTCTTAACTCACTCTTAAAGTGGGGGTGGGAAGTGGGCTTTGGGCAGAAGGGAGACAGGGGAAGAGTCGTCAAAGTGTGAATGTTTGCCTTGACTATAGAAGTTGCTGCACATACCAAAGTTTAAAAGTAATGGAGGACCATGTAATAGAAGATGAGTGTCTTTATCTTTTTCAAGCGGGAAGGGCATCAAGAGATGGAGGGGGAGCGGGTGCAAAGAGAGGGAAGAAGGAGAAGACGTGTTGTGTACATGTGCCAACTCTCCACCGGATTGCGATCATTATGCAATGCAAGCAGGTACTAATAAAAGCTGCAAGATATTTCCCAATCATATCTAGTCACGAGGAAGTAAAATGGCACTCTACATGCCCTATTTTAAATATCAAATAAGCAGGTAGAAGAAACTCTTGGGGAGACTATAAGGACAGTAGTA
Source organism: Chinchilla lanigera (assembly GCF_000276665.1). Classification (NCBI taxonomy): domain Eukaryota; kingdom Metazoa; phylum Chordata; class Mammalia; order Rodentia; family Chinchillidae; genus Chinchilla; species Chinchilla lanigera. The sequence continues at coordinate 164,459 of NW_004955427.1, read as the reverse complement.
CGACACAGACTTGATCCCAGAGTCTTCTCCCAGGATTCCTTTAGAATTCCTCTACTACCTTTTCTTTAGAACATCTAGGCAAGGAATTTTCCACTTCTGCTCCCGAGGCTACAAGCTCCTGAAGCTCCAAAGGTCCAGGACCCAGGGCAAATGAACAGTGCATGTATCACAAGGATCGGTATTGTTCAAACCTTTGAAACCCTCAGGCGGCCAGTGGCCAGGCGGGATGCGGCGTCTCTTACACGCTTTTGCTCCGTGCATCCTCTGCCTGGCAGCCCTATTTTTGTCTTTTTGGTGCGGCTGAGCAAACTGCAGACTCTGGGCTGTACGTGACGAGACAGCCTCTCTTATCTCTCTCGGCTCACAGGGGCTTGTCTCTCTGCCCCTCCCACCGACCCTCCCGGGCGCGGCGGATTCTTATCCCAGAGCCCAGGCGCCTCCGCCCGCGCCGGACTGACAGCAGCCGGACTACAACTCCCAGCGGCCTCCACGCCCGCGAGCCGCCCCTGCGCACAGCGGCTGGCGCCGGTTCGGGACGCTCCGCTGCGGCGCGGTCTCCCGCGGAGCATGGCCGTGCAGCTGGGCAGGCTGGGCTCGG
>NW_004955427.1:161037-163570 GCF_000276665.1 Chinchilla lanigera | reverse complement strand
GCCCGTGACCGACCTGCGCGAGCTGCGGCGGCGGCCGGGCGACGTGCGGACCAGGATGGAGCTGCTGATCCTCGAGACGCAGGCCCAGGTGTGCCGCGCGCTGGCGCAGGTGGACGGCGGCGCCAGCTTCTGCGTGGACCGCTGGGAGCGGAAGGAAGGTGAGCGGGCGGGGAGCGCCGTGCGAGCGGGCTCGGACCTGGGGTGCGGGTCTGCGCGGCTGGGAGGAGCCGGGTGAGCACGGCCGCAGCGGACGGCAGCCCTCGCGTGCAGGTGTGCATTCGGACCTCTTGTCGGGAAAGCGCTGGGCGCTGAGAACACTGGTAACTCCGTGAAACACTGAGGAATATTTGCAGCCGACAAGCTTGTACGTCCAAAGGTGGTTACTTCTCGCACATTTCGTTCACTAGTTAGGTGCCTTTGTTTGCTTGTTTCCCTTGCGAGACAGAAAAAGGAACTCAGCTCCTCAGTAATGAGTATCTGCCAGCCTCCTCCATGTGAGGGTCGTATTGTGTCGTGAGTCTCCCCACTTCTCTTTGTTACTGCACAGGAAAGATTTGGTTGCTTTTCAGTTGCTGAATCAGTGTATCTATCAGGTGTCACGTTAGGAAATACTTCCTTTCAATGCCAGAATGCTTAAGTGCAAATCCCAGTTCTTACAAGGCGCGTACTAGTGACCGTGTTGTTGCCTCTACGGTGAGATTTCTCATAGTGATCATAAACGTGAAGGGTCTCTGACTTTTCCTCGCTGCGAATACAGCACATCTCGCCAACAGATTTTGAGCTGTGATTTTTCTCACATTTGTATAAAATAAAGTTCAGTCTGATTTTCCTAGTGTTTTCTATCTCGTTATGTGTTCCATTGCAGGCCACTGAACCAGGTCCCAACCTTAGGTATGAGCCTAGTTGTATAACTTTTAGAAGTTACTTAACTTTTCTGTGTCTCTTTCCCCATTTATGAAGTGAGATGAAACATACTGTATAAAAGCATAGTGTGAGATTTAAATGAAGTGAATAATGTAAAGTACTTAGAGGGGTTATTAGAAAAATGAATGGCATTTGGAGAAATTGAATCTTTTTCCAAGGGCATAATCTTAACGGACCATGTTTTGTCTTTTGAGACCTCAGTTTTCTGATCTGGAATGTACAGAGATTGCCCTACATCACTTTATGTCCCCCATCAGGCCCTGAAAGCTTTTAGAAAAACAAGCCAAACATGAACCTTCAGTAAGCAGTGGCCTGTGATGATCCCAGTGCCCTAAAGCGAGAACTGGTACCAGTGCTTACACACGAATACTGATCCTCAGTTTAAGATTCTGTATTCCTTAGAAGTTTGAATTTCTACTGTCTTTTAAGTGCCTGTGAAGAAAACTAAAAAGGCAAACAGCAAACTGAGAAAAAACATATTTTCTTACAGTATGCAGCTCTTAAATTTAGCAATAAAAGAATTTGCTTTCTGCTCACTCCTATTTTTAACCATAGTTTTGTTTTTTATAACATAACTTTGTGGGTTCCATTGTGTATAATAGTACTGGGAGAGGGTGTAATCTGGTGATTTATTCTAGGTGCTTGTGTAAGAATGTAGAGGAAATATTTGTTTAGCAGTGTGGCTTAGGGTTAGTAGTTGCTCAGTGTCAGTGTCTTCTATCATAAAGATAAGTAGTTATCTAATTTCTTTGTACTTAAAAATTTTCTGTAGAATATTTGGGAAGTAGATAAGGAAAATACCACTGAATTCTACTACTTTCTTGTAATGATTGTTTTCATTTTGGCGTACTCTTACACTCTCCTTATTTCCATTTCTGTAAATAGGAGGCGGCGGCATCAGCTGTGTACTTCAGGATGGACATGTTTTTGAAAAAGCTGGGGTGAGCATTTCTGTTGTTCATGGGACTCTTTCTGAAGAAGCAGCAAAACAGATGAGAAGCAGAGGAAAAGTTCTGAAGACTAAAGATGGTAAATTGAGATTATTTTAACAGTTTTTAATAATTGCTGCAACTCTTTTTTTCCACAAGTTTTATTGTTAAAATAAAGTCATTTGAATAGATGCACATACCAGACATGCATGTCCAAAATTATTTTGTGAAAATAAAATATATATTAAGAGACATCTTTTTTTTATTTTTCTCTTTTTTTTTTTTGAGATAGGCTCACACTGTGTAGCCCAGGCTGGCCTTGAACTCACCATGTAGCCCAGGCTGGCCTCAAACTCACAGTGATCTTCCTGCTTCAGCCTTCTGAGTACTGGGATTACAGGAATGGGCTACCATGCCTGGCTAAGAGACATACTGGAAAGCATCTTTTGCAAATTGATTCAGAAACCACATTAGAGGTAATTTGTGTGTTTCAAGTTTGGTGATTGAATGTATTTTTTCCCTGTTTTACTTTCTAGGTAAATTGCCATTTTCTGCTATGGGTGTGAGCTCTGTTATCCATCCCAAGAATCCTCATGCTCCTACTATCCATTTCAACTACAGATATTTTGAAGTAGAGGAAGCTGATGGTAAGTGTCTCAAGAGTTATAGAAAGTCTTAAT
>NW_004955427.1:109524-160537 GCF_000276665.1 Chinchilla lanigera | reverse complement strand
AGTTCATGGCTGGGAACAGCAAAGCAACAAGAGCACAAGGGAGGTGTGGCAGAGAAGAGCAAGCCTCTTTCCCTCCCTTACATAGTAGGCAGGCTACCCCCACCCGGGGGGCGTATAGCGGGGCGTATAGCGCTCATATAATCTCCATGCCCTCCTCTTGCACAGGCTCAGGATGGATACACAGTGACACCCTGGCTCCCTGCTGAGTCACATAGTTAACCTTCTGAACTTCTCAAATTGACCCAATGAACAACATCCCAGAAGGGTCAGGACATGACCTTTTCACCCCAAGATGCAGAACTGCTGAGTCATTTAGCCAAACCTCTAGACTGCCTAAGTTGGCACAGTGTATCAACCATAACAAGCCACCCCTTGTCAACTTGGCAACCAGACACATTTCTTTAAACCAGTTTCCAGATATAAAGACATTATATTACATTAGAGCCATACCATTTCTCACCCCAAGGACTCAGGCTCATCCCTTTATGGAAGAGGCATTTAGTCCATCTGCAAGAGTTGCCAAAGTCCGAACAGTTTCAGCGCTGCTGAAAAGTCCAAGTCCCAAGTCTCCTCCAAGATGTAAGGCAAACTCTTAGTTGCAAGCCCTTGTACAAATGAAAAGTTAGACACTTCCAACATTAAGTGGCACAAAATAAGCATTTCATCCAAAAATTACAAACAGGGTACTACAAAGGAATGGGACCAAAGCAAGTCCAAAACCCAGCAGGGCTAACATTATGTCCTGTAGTTCGATGTGCGGCATCTGAAGCAACTTGTGGCACGTTGTGAGCTTCAGAGGGCTTGCATGAGTCCACCCCTATGGCACTTCTGGTGGTTATAGCTCCCATGGCTTCTCTTAGGCCCGCTTTGCTCCTTCCTTGCTGCTTTCCTCAGACAATCCACGGTCCCGGCTTTTCCAAACTTCTAAGGTCTCCAGGGCACCTTTTGCTTCACACTCACAGCCTCACACACTGCCCCCTCAGGGGCACACTGCCTGGCCTCCCAGGCCTTCTGAAATCTGGGTGGAAGCCTCTTTAACCTCAGAACTCTTGCATTCTCCACGAACCTAAAGCCAGGGCCACGGGGATGATGCCAAGGTCTGCTGCCACCTGGAGCAGTAGCCAAGCTTTCCTCTCTCTTGGCCATAGGGGTTGAGTGCCTGGATCGCTGGGCACTCTGAATCCAATTCTGAGGAGCAGATTTTCTTTGCCGCCACTGCTGCTGTTCTGGAACATGGTGCTCGGCAGCTTTCTTCTCAAGGCAAGGTCTTTCACCTCTGCAGTTTTGAGGCTGCAAAGGGTGGAGACTTGCTGCTTTTTGTGATGCCCTCAGCCATCTTTTCTATTCTCCTGTTCCTTCTCAGCAATAGAGATCTCCTCAGCCTTTGCAGTCCCCAGCTTTACTGGAGCTTCCTTTCTGACCAAACTCACATTTTAAATCATCCTGCTGGGCTCTTTGCTCTTGATTCTCAACATAAATCTGGCTAAAAGCCCCCAACAATAGCCATGCCACTGCCCCAACATTCAACTGCCTTGAAATTTCTTTTGCCTGATTAATTAGTCTACTGCCCGTAATCTCAGTCTTAGGCAAAGTCTGGACACGAGCAAAATACAGACAAACTTTCTGCCAAGCCATAACATACATCGTCTGGATTCCGGCACCCAGTGCAGTCCTTCCCAGCAGAAACCTCCTGAGCCTGGTCTTTACTGGCAGGATTTCTGTCAGCCTTCTGGTCTTCTGAGCTCTGACCTGAATCTCCCATACGGAACAGGGGAAGTTGTTCTAGTGCTTCTCTTTCAGGTGACATCTCCGAACCTTTTCAAACTCTTCCTACAAGTCATTTCCAAAGGCTCTTGAACCACATGGTCAGGTATAGTCACAGCAATGACCCTACTTCTCTGGTACCAATTTCTGTATCAGTCAGGGTTTACTAGAGAAACAGATACAACACAAGATATACAAATGTACAAGAAATTACAAGTTTGGTTTACAGTGGTCAGCTACAGAGTTGGATGAGGAAGTGTGCAGAGGGTGTCTACACGCTGGAGACTGAAGAGCCCATCCCCAGGCCTGGGGCTCAGTCAGGAGACTGATGGGTCTGCAGCGGAATGCTGAGGAATCTACGACGAAGGCCAGAGAGCCTACACCAGAAGGCTGAAGAGTCCCAGGCAGAAGCTGAACAGTCTGCACCAGAAGCCAGGAGTTGACCAAGCTGAAAGTGAAGACCGCAGCTCTTCTGAAGGAGGCGTATGAGGGCTTATTCCTTGGCAGATTCAATGGCTTATGCAGTACAAATGAAAAATAAGAATACATATTCATTAAATTTGACCTTCGTCCAACACAGAAGGAATCAACTAATGAACCCAGTGTTCAGAATGTACACAGGGTTCATTATATCTGAAAGAAAGCATCACATATGAGTTGAAACTGTGAACTTGATTTTGGAAAATAGCCTGTGCATTCTTAGCTTTGCTGGTCACCATGCTTTATGCAGTTGATCGTGCCTCATGTGCATGTCGTTCCAGTCTGTGTCTTCCATCGGCAAAACCTTCTGTTACCACTCGTCAGAGCCTCTGTGCAGTGCCATTGCTACTACTGTTAGTGTCTCTGCAGATGATGACATATAGAGTCAGTGCTTAATTTTTCATTTTGCAGACTTTCAGTTTGGTTCAGCTCCTAATGTTTAAAAGTTGGTGACTGGTTCAGGGTATAGGTCAGTGATAGACTGTGCACTTCCCATGCAGAAGGTCCTGGGTTCAATTCTCAGCCCCTGAAAATGTTGGTAACTGGTATTGACAACTCAGACTACAGTAAGCACACAAAATAGTTATTCTCAAGTGGTAGGTTCCTCTCTCAGCAAATGTTTTCATCCTTTACGGGCAAGATAGAAGGGTGGCGGTGCTTTGTATTATTGGCAACATCAGAATCTCCTGGGGAGTTTTTGCAAACTACACATGCCTAGGCCAGAAATTTGCTTTATAAAGTTGTGATCTAGTAGATGTATTTAAGGTCCTCATATGATTTCATTATACATCCAGCTTTGAGATTCACTGCCTGCATTACCTATATGGTGTATCATTTATTACCTTGAGTATCATTTCTCTATCTGGTTCTATTACTTCTCTTTAATTTGCTACTTCCATTTCTTTGTGCATTTATCTCTTTTCAGTTAATACCTCAGTGACCTTCAGAGCTAAATTCAGTTAAATGGCACCTATCTCATACTTAGTTAAGCTGCTGTATTAAGTTTGCAGATATAATTAATAGTATCCTGAATGTCAAAGTCCACACTGAATCCACGTCTTGGTTTGTGTAGGTAACAAGCAGTGGTGGTTTGGTGGTGGATGTGACCTCACACCAACCTACTTAAATCAAGAAGATGCTGTCCATTTTCATCGAACTCTAAAGGAGGCTTGTGACCAACATGGTCCAGATCTCTACCCCAAATTTAAAAAATGGTAGGTAAAGGTATTGAATGCTTCATAATGGAGGATTTCCCTTTCCTTTTGTGTGTCTTCAAAGCAGCTACATGTAATGTCACTGAGTACCTTTGTCAGCTTATAACGACTGAACTCTTACTTTGTTCAGTGGAAGACATAGAATAGCAGTTTTAAATGGCTTAAATAATTTGCTTAGGAATATTTGGATGTCTGTAATATATATTGTGTAGCATCATCTTTTTTGATTCCAAATTTTTAGAATGTTTAAATATAAACTATAAGATGATTAGTGCCTGAGAATCAAAGACTCAGGTATCTATCCTAAGGTGAAATGTTAAATTCTCATCCCAGGTAAGAGTTACTGTCCTGATGTTGATTTGAGAATGTGTGAAGGTATAGGGATGGTTAGAGAATCTTTAGGGAGAGATATTAATGTTCCAGAGATTTTAGACAAGAACAGTGGTAGTGAAGATTTTTTAAATGAAATTCTAATGATAGAATAAGAAAAGCCACAAGTTGTGAAGAAATACAGTATACTTGTTAAAAATCACAGTGATTCCCAGTATAAGTTGTTTGAAATAAGAATAAAGAACTCAGTTCTGCTCAAAGCTAATTGGTATTCTTAAAAAGGGAAAAACAGAAAGGGTTTTATCTTTTTGCTTTGTTTTCGGAGCTAATAATTGTGGAATGTTGATCTTATCTGTGCAAAAGCATTCAGCTCACCTCTAAGGGCCTCAAAAAAGATAAAATATTTGCATAGTTTTTCTTGATTTACTATTATGGTGAGAACTACAGGCTGTGGGTCAGTATGTGTAAAATGTAGGGTTTTTCGCTCTTTCACAGCTCAGCAACCTAGTAGGAGGTGGACTAGTAGGGTACATGGTCCCCTTTTTTGGTTTCTCATAGTTACTGAGATAAGGTTTAGCAGTGTTAGTTAATAAAATATTTAAGATGTGTCTCTTTCAAAGAAATAGTGTATTTCATAAAGTTGTCAATTTCATAACATTATGGAGAGAAATACCGAAATTATGTGACTTGGATTAAAGGGGAGTTTTCAAGCTGTTCAGGGTATACTTTTTTGGATGTACATGTAAAGGAAAGGCAACATGTTACACCTGAGGTGATTTATACTGACGTGTCAGTTTTAGTGTTTTGGTGTCTTTTTTTTTTTTTCTTTTTTTCTTTTGAATTTAAGCTTGAGCTTAAGGTGCTTTTTTTTTTTTTTTTTTTTTAAGGAAAGCATTTATTTGAACAAGTTTTTCTGTTTAGGGATTTTTACCATAGAGATCATTAAAAGAACTATTTCCAGGTTGTAAACTATTCTACAAATTTAGCATTTTGTGGAGGATTTCTTAGGAAGCCTGTTTTGACAGATATGGAAGGCAAAAGACTCAAGAACCAATTGGTAGTTTCGTGTGCTGGTTCATGAGGGTAAGCCTTAATATGTTTCAAGACGTATTCTCAGAATATTGTCTTGTACTAGCCCTTCCCTGCGTTGTGCCTGCTATGGATCATCATATTTTACTGCTGAGAGATAGCTGGGGGTTGTTTGCAGTACCTTCTTCGGTAAATAGCTAATTTCTGGTTGGTGTCATGCCTAGAAGACTAATCGTCCTGCCTCTTACGAAAGCAGCAGTGTTTTCAAGGGAAGCAGCTTCATTTATTTCAAGATTTACACTAAAAACCTTGAACTCTATTGCTCTTTTCCCTAAAGTTCTGAGAGTCTATATCCTTTAGGTAGATCTCAATGAATGCCTAAATTACTTTGCAGATACGAATGTAAGCATCTTCTACATTCATTGTGTGTGCAGACAATGTGTGTGAAGTCCAAGTTTCGATTTCATACTTGGACACAAAGTGAAGACACTGTCCTGGCATTAGTCGAGGAGACTACTCTGAGCGTCAAGGTCCACATTGATTTCCGTGTCTTTGTACTCCCCTTTCGTCCCTAATCTGAGTTTTCTGCTTTTCCAGGTGTGATGACTACTTTTTTATAACCCATCGTGGGGAGCGGAGGGGCATCGGTGGCATCTTTTTTGATGACCTTGACTCGCCGTCCAAGGAGGAGGTGTTCCGCTTCGTGCAGAGCTGTGCCCAGGCTGTGGTGCCCTCTTACATTCCCCTTGTAAAAAAGCACTGTGAGGACTCATTCACACCCCAGGAGAAGCTGTGGCAGCAGCTCAGACGAGGACGGTGGGTGACAGGAAAATAAACTGTCTCTTTTCATAACTGGGAAGTAGAGCAGTTACTCTAATGGTGTGCTGTCTCAGGCAGCGTTACAGTAATCATGTTCATGTGCACACTACTTCTATAGCTGGAGGAATATTAAAAAAGAAATTAAAAACTCTGTATAGAATACTTTATTCCAAAAATCAAGTTTAGTCAGTTCGTCACGGTAGACATGTAGTGATTGCTGAGTTCAGTTCCACTTACTTCTTTTAGTTAGTCTTCAGGCAGTGCCCTCCACACAATGCTAAGCTGTGGGCATTATTTAATTTTTTTGGTGATTTGTAAATTTCAGAATCGTGCTCTTTAGAGATGCAACAGTTGTAATAAAAACAATTGCAGGAATTATTTACATTTAGTAATAAGTCTTAGTACTTTTGGAGCACTTCCTATGTGTAGCCCCCATGCAGGCATTTTGCATCCCTTTGTCTCACCAAACCTGTGAAATAGGGGTACATGTCAGTGTTCCAGGTAATAAAATGTATAAAGGCAAGTCCCTTGCCCAGTATGACATAGTTGGCAAATACAGGATCCCAGGTAGTGAACTAAATCGAAGTGAGCACAGAACTTAGTCTTTCCAGTACACAAAGGCACTTAAGTAGGGGAAGTAGTTTGTACTTAACTGTGATGCTCACCTTGGCCCCCTTCTCTTGCATTCACTGTGGTGAGTTAGCTGGGTGAGTTATTTTCAGCCATGATATTTGTGAATGAGTTCCAAATGTCCGTTCTTAATAGATTGCTGTTGGCTATACTTGGCCTTCGGTTAGAGAAGTTTTACGCTGTGTTCATACTAGTAGTGTGCGTTCTAGGTAGTAAAATAAAATCTTCTACTCTCAAGAGGACCAGGAGGAGCTATGTGTCATCTACTCCAAAAAGATGCCATTTCTTTCTAAAATTGTTTCTGTGCCTTAAAGTTCTCAGCTTGATGTTCATTCTGTTTATTTATGGAAACACATAACCCTCTTGTTTAGGAACTGCTGTATGTTGAGCCATAATCTAGCCTATTGTTTGGTGGGTAGAATACCCCTTTATTTATTTTGCATTCATTGTCCAGATGGAGAAAGCTGAGCTGATGTAGTCTGTGCAAGGTCCAGCTGACAGGGGCAGCGAGGAGAATGCCCCTTTTAAGTATTTGCTAAGGACTTTTGAAAGATTTTTCTTAGCAGGCCCTTTAGGTTTTCTGATGTCTTTATTTCAGATATGTAGAATTTAATCTGCTATATGATCGAGGAACAAAGTTTGGCCTGTTTACTCCAGGATCTAGGATTGAAAGCATCTTGATGTCTTTACCTCTGACTGCCAGGTAAGGAAAAAACTCATCATAGCAGTTGTCTGTCTATTCCAGTCCCTCATCCCCACAAAACATGAATATTAACACTGGCATATCTTACCTAAGACTTCTTCGGTTTAGATTTTGCTGACCTTATGAAAAATTATGGTGGATAATTCAGACGAATTAAATTGGGTTTTAGAAAGGCTGACAAGATGTATGACATAGGTTTGTGTGACAGCAAGAAAATACAGGAGCCAGAGGTGGTGTTGGAGAGTGCCAGATTACGTGTAAGAATTATGCTAACATCTACCTATGGATCATCCGAAGTCCTACACTTTATGCAGCTCTCATTTACAGTAGAGTATTTTAGCTCTGGATATTAATATTAACCCAAGTGTGTGGAAGCATTAGTATGAAACTTCTTTTTTCAGCAGCAAATATTTTTTAAAGGTCTAGTCAGTGCAAGGCAAGTCAGGTATAGCAGAGACAGCGGTATAAGACTTGCTTTACTCTTAGGATTTTTTTCTTCATTTATTTTAAGAGTTAAGAAAAGAATGTCATTTGTTATCACGTCTTACTATTTATATTTTTTTCCCTTCTGCTTTGGACTTGCATAGATGGGAGTACATGCATTCACCCTCAGAGAATTCTAAAGAAGCTGAAATTCTGGACGTTCTGCGCCATCCTAGGGACTGGGTGCCTTGATGCAGGCAGAGCGCTGTGTGGGGTTTGGAGGACACTGTTGCCGCTGTGTGGCTGTTAGTTCTCTGTGCCTCAGTGCTCTGGTCCTGCCCTCTGGCCCCCTCTTGCCCTGTCCTCTGGTAAGATGTTCTGGATGCTTTTAGTGATGTGTCATGGGATGGCAGGTTTTCAGAGTTAGTTAATGTGGAATTCATATTTTTAGAATCATTTCATAGGACTAGTTTACAGAATTTGACATTGTTTCCAAGTTATCAACATAAGGGAATATAAAGGCTATAATGTGTACCTGGAAACTCATCATTTCACTTTTTTATTTTTTAAAGTTTTAGTTTCTGGCACAGAAATCCGTCATGGGATATGTTTTACCTTTATTAATGCAGTGAAGTTGAGACTTCTTGGCAATTTTAGAAAGGAATTTCAAGGTAAAATTTGTACTTTTTCTTTTTTTTTTTTTTTTTTTTTCTCCGGTACTGGGAACCGAACTCACAACCTTGCGCTTGCCAGGCAGGCGCTTTTGCCGCCGAGCTAAATCCCCAGCCCCTGTACTTTTTCAATATTGTTGTCTCTAATCATTTTTCTTTAGAGGCCTTAATATTGTAATATATTCGTTTTTATAATGATAGGTATTTGGAGCCAATTGAAATTTTCTTATCTCTGCATGTACTACAATTCAGTGATTTCTTACAGATTTTAACTCTAGTGACACCACTGTCATTTAAAAAACAAACAACTAGGGCCGGGGATATAGCTCAGTGGCACAGTGTCTGCCTGGCAAGCACAAGGTCCTGAGTTCACTTCCTGGAACCAAAAAAAAAATTCCTTCAGAAAAGGAACACTGAAGTTGTAATTGTAATTTTTGTGGAATAATTTGTTAATCTTGGAATTCTCAGTACTTTTGAAAATGAAAGCTTATGTCCCAGGATTCTGATAGTTTAGAGTTTTCTATTCCAAACATTTCTATGTGGAAGTTTTGACTAAGAACAATCCTAGGTTCTGAATTTAGGAATTGTTTGTCATTTGGAAAATGAGAAATTCAGATTAGTGATTCTGTAACTTCTTTGTTCTTAAGAAAAAAACAGATTTCTTAATATATGACTTGTTTATTCATATAATAATGTGAATGTATTACTTTACTTGATTTATGATTTATTGAAGTTTGTAAGAAACTGTGTCCTATATATTTTTAAGCATTACTGTGAAATATGTTGGACATATATGATTATATGTGGCTCTTTTAAGTACCGGAAAAATAGATGAATTCTTTACCTGTTTATAGCAGATCCACTAATAAATTTTATTATGAAATAAAATAACATAAGAAGTGTTTGTATTCTTTTGGGGGAGGATAAATGATACAGGAAAACACAAATACTTCCCAGGACACAAATCATAGTCCTTCATTTCTAGGTGTTGAAGAGAAATATAAAGAAACAGGAGTGGTGGTGTAGGTCTGTAATCCCAGCACTCAGGAGGCTGAAGCAAGAGGATCACGGTGGGTTCGAGGCACGGTGGGTTCGAGGCCAGCGTGGGCTACAAAGTGAGTTCAAAGCCAGCTCAAACTGCATAGTGAAACCCTGTCTCAAAAAACAGACCAAAAAAAAAAAAGATCTGTACTCAGTTTTCGTAGTAGTTTTGTTTTCTTGGTTTGGTTATTTTTTGTATCTGGGACTGAACTCCGGGCTTTCATAATGAGCTACACCCTTTGTATTTTTTATTTTGAGTCAGGGTCTCTGTATGTTGCCCTAGTGACTCGAACTCAGCCTCTCATGTACCAAGATTGAGCATTCATAACAACTTCATACCTAATAGATAAAAGTAAGCCGCTCAGGTGACCGTGAGCAGATGAATGCGTAAACAGTTTGTGATACGTACGTACAATGAAACACTGTTCAGCAGTGCAAAAGAATTACTCATTGATAAATGCAGTGCCTCATACAAACATCAGAACCACTGTGCACGGAAAAGAAGCCAGACATAAAAGTATATATGATGCATAAGTAAAAACCTTAAAAAGTGAAAGCTTTAATTTGGAAAGTAGATCAATGGTTGCCAAAGGCTGAAGATGGGAAATTGTGAAAGGAAATAAAAGAATATGTTGTTGAAGCGATTAGAACGTTCTATATTTTGATAGTGGTAGGGGTTACTAGGTTCTATAGATTTATCAGTACTCCAAACTTTATGAAGTTTTATATGTGAATGATACTTCTAGAGAACATATTGTGAACAGTTGTGCCTATGTAGGCATTCAAGGGTAAGTGAATTTCGAATTGATGTCTGTTTTGCGTCTGTTAAACCAGGCGCACCTGCTAATGCCCTGAACACCCGAGTCCCGCTGTCGTGCCTGTGCACCGTGCTGGTCATAGGACTATCTGGGGAGGGGCATGTAAGTGCTGTGGAGCAACTGTCTGCTTTATACCAGTGTCCAGCTTACCTGCTATAATAGTTTGATTTTGTTATGACGCAACCAAGGATGGGTGATTTACAAAGCAAAAAGGTTTAATTAGCTTATAATCTTGGAAGGTAAAAATCTTAAGTTTTGATGACCCCGCAAGTACGGTCTCTGGTGAGTGCCTTGGCTGCCACAGAACATGGCAGAGAAGTGGGAAGGCAAATGGTCGTCTGCCAAGGGTGCCAAGCACATTGGGGGGTCTTATTAATAGTTACCTGCTGTCGTTATCTAGGTGATCAGCCTTAATCACTGTAAGGGTAGTGGCCCCCACTGACCTGATTATTTCACAGTAGATCCCATGTCTTACAGATGCTACCATCTCAGCACTATATACTGAGGACCCAGCCTCTACCACATAAACCTTTGGAGCAAAACAGTGCATATATTCAGCCAGGTATTTGAGATAAATGATTCTGCATGCTAAGGAGTACCAATTTTTTTTTTTTTTCCCAGTACCAGGAATCGAACTCACAACCTTGCGCTTGCCAGGCAGGCACTGTACCACTGAGCTTAATCCCCAGTCCCTGGAGTACCAGATTTGAAAGGCAAATAATGTGTTTCTTTGGGACTTATCCTTCCATCTGTGTTTTGTTGTTAAAACTGATCAATGCTGGAAGGACCTGCAGATTTTAAACTCGCGTGTCTGTGCCTATTCTAGGCTAAGTCAATGTAAGGTCCACTCTGAACTGCAGGTTACAGGGCCTACAGGTACATCAGATCGTGTATTCTACAGAACAAGGCAGAAGCTTGTTTTCTGACCTATTCTTTGAGGACACTTCTTCCACATTTCACTAAGGACAGTTCTGGATGTAAGGGGAAGAGAATTAGAGCCCAACTGTCTATGGGAGAGGTGTTGAGAAATTTGTGGCTTCAAAACTTACCCCTAGGTTTTCACACTCAAAACCACAAAATAGATGTTACTCTTTTCTTCCTCATTGTTCTAGTCAGTTTTTGTTTCTTCCTTTGAGACCCTCCCAATTTCCTTCTAGTTGGCACCACCCTGGTTCTCACAGTATCTCTCACCTAAGTTTTTCCAGTATCTTACCAGCCTCTTGTCATTCTGACCTCCATTCCTTTCTTTAAGAGTTATTTACAGTAGATACTGTGAAAGGGAAAGCAACTGCTCAGAAGGAAAGAACCACTGGGATGAGGGAAAAGACAAGGGAAAGATGCGTATATGTATACATAAGAGAGCTAAGACAATTTTCCTGTTAATTTCTGTTGCTTTTTAGAAGGAACAGTTAATGTTTCATTGTTTGAACACTCTCACATGCCTGTATTTGTTCATCTGCGTAACCAACTTGAATATAATAGTATGAAATACAATAACGATTGTTAATTTTCTATTGCCATGTCTGAAATTCTGTATTGCTTTTATTGTTTTATGTTGTTTTGTTTTTGTCTGTGTGTTTGTTAATACGTTTTGGTTCTTTTATCTTTAAAATAGAAAAGAAAATTTCTTAAATAAGATATATAAAAAAAGAATTATTATCCCAAAGTCCATTATCACTATCCTGAGGAAAGATTCAGGGAACTCCTACTAAAAGGTTCTAAGCTCTGCCTCACATTCAAAGCAACCCACCATCTGTCGCAGACTTACACATTTTGTCAATTGCTTCAATGTGGGACTGTTTTTATAACTTGCCCTGAATTACATACCTTCTGGCTTATGCTCCTGGCATGCTCTCTCTGTTGGAATCTCGCTATTCCTGTCCTTCTTTTCATGTCCTGATCAAATACCCTCTAACAACCCCTTGGAAACAGTCCCTTTTATCCTTTCAGCACTGTTTAGTGTTGCTGTCATTACAGTCTCTATTTACATAGTTGTTCAATGTACACTCCACTCTACAAAATATTTAAGATGAGTTTTTGTTTATAATGCCCCCTTATGAATGACTTGTTGAACTTTATTTTCCAAAACTATTTTTCAATATATTGTGGTTCCAAACCTAGTGTTGCTTATCTGTATAACCATCTGATTTGTAATTTGTAAAAGCAAAAGTCACCAGTATACTTTTCTTTTTTTCTTTCTTTTTTTTTTTTTTTTTGTCTTTTTGAGACAGGGTTGTAGCTCAGCAGTTCAGGCTGGCCTTGAGCTCACTTTGTAGCCCAGGCTGGTCTCGAACTCACAACAATCCTTCTGCCTCAGCCTCCCAGGTACTGGGATTACAGGCGTGCGCCACCATGCCCAGCTATATTTTTTGTTAAAGGCCATATAGATTTTGTTTTCAAGGATATAGTTTTCCTACCACAAGCATTAGTTAGATAGTTGAAGCCACACATTTTAAAATTTAATTATTTCCAAAGAGACACACATGTTAAATTCTAATTTCATAATAAATCTTACATAGTACATTTTAGTTAATGAAGCTTACATAGCTCATTTAAGTTAATGAAGTGACTAATTCCTTTGTGTTGTTACCTGAAACAAGTTATGCACTGTACAACACAAAACTTCATAGACCTGTTTCTACAGGTGGTTTTAAACAATGTACACACTTAACATGTGCGAACAGAGCAAAGTAATTAAACCACATTCCATATTCTCATCAAGGTACCTGCTTCTACCCACTCAACCAGTATTTTAAAATATCTTTCACCTATTAATCCCCTTCCACATTTCAAAACATGTTTGGACATCAAATTTGACAAAATTTAACCCATGATGGTTCCAGCGAGCTGACAGAAAGACAGCCACTTAGGGAAGCAGATGGACTTTGTAGTCATTTAGAATTGTGATATCATCCCTTCACGGATAGATTTACTTATAGAATAATTGGAGAACTATCAAACTAAAGTTCGATAACAGAGGCAGGTTGAATGCCTCTGTTATTTAATAGCAAGTAAGTAATGCAGTGCAAATCAAAGTGTTCGTATTGATTTATCTGTGCTTAGGTTAGGTCATTCATTTTCCAGTTCAGTGGGGCAAAACTTCTAGAATTTGTGATACTTTCAGTTCTTGGCACTCTAACCACGAGTATGATATGCAAGTCTGAGCCACCTTAACATCTTGTTGTTCATGTTGTAGCTTAACTTGTTTAGTAGGTACTCTTAACAAATATTTTAATTGCTATCTATTACAACAAAAATTAACATCTGCTGGAAATGGTTTTTTTAATATGTATTTGATTTTATATTATGCGCCACTGGTAGTGAATCTGTGGCGCACGTGCTGCAGGGGGCTGTTTGTTATCACTGAGAGCTCTAAAGGTTCAGTGTCACTGTTAGACACTATTCCCTGAAGGTATACATAAAAGTAATGTATTTCTAGGAAGCAAAGAGCAAGGACCTACTTTCATATTTACCTCTGCCTCTTTGCCCCTATCCACTTTAGTGCTAAGAAGGAGACGTGACATTTTTCATGTAGTCACGAAAGCCAATCTTAACTGACACCTTAGCCTGTGCAGCAGGGGCAAGACCTCCCTCTTGTGTCCTACCAGGATCTATGACTCATAGACCCTTTAGATGTGAGAAAATGGTCGCTGCTGTATGTCACTAAAAGTGGAGTGGTTTGTTAAACAGAAATCTATAGTTGGAACATGTTCAATGCCATTAACAAAAAACTAGGGGAGTGGTTATAATGAGCTAGAAATGCCTACAAACCCTCTGTACTAGTACTTAGGAATGTGAGACTACAGCTCAGCTTAGAAGTGCAACCAAAACCATAAACTTACCTATTGTTTTTGTAAAGGTGGTAATTGAAAAAATAGATAAAGCCACCCAAGGATGTGTATGCAGCCTGATAATAAAAGAGGACACAGTAAAGAAGCAGGTCAGAGAAAGGACAAAAAGTGTCAGAGAAGTAGGCCTAGAAGCAACTCTCAAACAAATGGGATAGGAAGAAGGAAATCAAAGGCACAAATTGGATGTGATTATAATAAGGGTAAAAACATCATAGCAACTGTTTGAAAATAGAAGATGTTAATATGGTACATACACTATTTTAATACCTTTGGAAGTAAATTCTGAGTTAAATTCACGTTGTAAGAATGATCCTGGTTTATTAACATTGATAAGAAGGCCTCAGGTACTAAAATTTAGGTAATAAAATTATTTCTGTTAATGTATCAGGTAGGGTCTCCATTTTCTTAAACTGTTTAACCATGGCATCTTTGAAAGAAACAGTAGGTAGAGCAAGTTTGCTCACGAAAATCTAATCTGGTGTCTTGGAGGATGAAGAGAGTAGATAGTAAAATGAACTCAGTAAGAAAGATAGGGGGAAGAAAGGAGGGTAAAGGAGAAACAAAGAGAAAATAAGACCTAAAAAGAGGAAATAGAAAAGGAGAGAACACGTGAGAACTATTTGAAATCTATGCTTTTGTGAACTGCTGTGAGATTATCTGGAGGAGCTGTGACAGTATTCAGCAAGCTTTGCTGCTTGTATATTGTCAGGGGCTCCATTAAGTTTTATTTTTCACTGTTACTGTTACTGGGATGTTCTGAAGTTAGCAGTGTCTACAGTTGCAATATGTTGGATATCCAAGGCAGAGTTCTTTGCATTCCTAGAGAGTCCCTGAATTGTTTTGCCTGGAGTCATGAGAAACAAAATGTGTACATTTTTCTGTGTACTTGATTTTCTATGTTATTCAACACGAAGGTATTAAATACTAAATAATGGTAGTTTGGCTCTCAAAGCATACTCTCTGCATAGAGTGCACATAGTACTGCAGTAAGTAAAGATAACATCTTTGGCATTTGAGTAACTGCTTTTGTGTGTAATTTACCGATATCCACAATATTAGTACAATATTGCACGATTTGTACAAATACAAAAACATATATTTTTTTCTTAACATTAGCATCCACCTTGATTTGTTGTTGTTGGCATCTTGATATGTGTTTCTTCAAAAATATTTCCCCCTAATATTTAAATTAACTTACATGCTTTGTGGGAATTTTGGCAAATAAAAATTTGAAGAAAATAACAACAACCATGTTTTATTTCATCACTCAAAAATAATCATGACTACTCAATATTTTGATGTATTTCTTTTGTGTCTTGATTTCTCCCCCTGAACTTTATTCTTTTTTAAGCATTTCTCCTTGCAATTAAAAAACTTCAAAGGCAGAAGACAAATGAGCTGAAAATAGGGGCTTTCCTGAAAGTAGGCTGTTGGGGTGGATGGACATGGCGGAGGGTACCTTATCCAGTGCCCGTGCCTTTTCTCCTTGGACACTTGACTTCTAGCTGGATGGGAGATTTAAGGGCTTTTTCCTGCAGAAAATAAAGATTTCCTGAGCAAAGAAAAAAAGTACTTCAGTCTTGGAGGCTTTGATATTGTTGCCACAAATAACAAACAGCAGGCTCTTCATTCGCCCCTAGATGGCCCCAGAGCTTCCACCCAGCTGCTTCGCGCCTCTTCATGCGAGTAGGGGGCTGAGGTCCTCAGACCTCTGCGGAAAATCTTCAAAGATGAAACTAAGCAAAGAGGCACAGATGGATATCTCATATACCCAGACAATATGACACTAGTGTAAATTGTGGAGATAAGTGAAAGACTGGAAAGACTTAAAAGTGGTTGCATTTATACAACAGGATAAGAGGTTGAAGATGAAATGAATTCATTTTTTTTTAGTAACCTCTACAACTAGTTCCTTTTTTGGATTTCTTTTTGATTGCACGTATAAGTAAACATACAAAAAAATAAAACCATGGTTTTTTTTTAAGCCCTTGAAACATCATTGTAATCATGTATGTTATCAAAAAGAATTTGCCACTCTGTTACATTAATTTTTTCATGAAGTGACGTTAACTTATCAGTGCTTAAAAAGATCTCTTCTTGGGGCTGGGGTTTTAGCTCAGTGGCAAAAGCGCCTGCCTGGCAAGCACAAGGTCATGAGTTCGGTTCCCCATAGTGGAGAAAAACCAAAAAAAAAAAAAGGTGTCTTCTTGTTTTTGACCTCACTGTTAATATTAATGATTCATACATTATCTTTAGGTACTTTTAACTTTAAGAAGTCCAGTTTGCTGTAACTAGTTTTAGATTTCAGAAATCCGATTTGTGCAAATCTTCAAAATAATTATCAAACAGTTCTAATAGTTCCGAAAGGTTCATAGAATTTTTTGATTGGTACCCAAGTATGTTTTCTTGGGTAAGCTAATAAGTAAAATCATTGTTTATAAGATGCAATCCTTTGAACAGATTTTGTACATCTCAAAGTACATGGGAAGGATACTTCAGAGGGTAAGTGCTGGATGATGTTGGAGATGAGTGACCTGACCGCTTGAATGGGTTTTGCTTGAGAGTTTAGAGTTACATTTAAATTAATGACCCCTGAACAACTGCACACTGTTTCTGGGGTTAGGTTTTCTAAACCCTGCAGCCCAGTGGCTGAACCATGAAAACATCTCACGAGTGCTAGACAAACTCGAGTGTATCATCTTTGTCCAAAATACACTTCAAAAAAGAAGATTGTAAAAAAAAAAAAAAGAATCAAGCAAATAAACAGATTCAACTTTATAGTCCCCACCGCAAAAAAAAAAAAGAAAGAAAAGACTAGTTTCTGTAGCCTTCATGTTTTCTTCAAATTATATTTTAGTGGCAATTTAAAAGAGATGCTAATAATGCTTAAAAACCTCAACGTAGTTTTCTATGTCAATAGAACAAGGAAATAAAACGAAAGCCACTTAACTAAAGAGCAAAACCCCACCACACCCTCTTGCTTCTCTTGGTTACCACCAAATTGGAGGGCTTGTGTTATTTGATGAGAAGCTGTTTATTTAAATTTGTAATTTCAGAAAAACGGAATTTAAGTGGAATATAATAATGCATAAATATAATGGAATGAATTTAAAAATAAGAAAAGTTAGCAAATGGAAAATAATAGGAAATTAAGGCTAGGCAAGAGTAAAGTCACTATCTACAGTCCTGAAGCCAGTCTGGCTTAGTGCTGTGTTCTTCATTTTCGTTGTTGTTGCTTGTTTGTTTGTTTCACCAGCTTCAAGTCCCTCTCTTTGAATTTAATGACTACAGCCAGCTTGTATTAGGGTTCTCGAGAGACACAGAACCAGTTACATACATATATATATACACATATATGTAAAGAGAGTTTTTTTTTTAAATAAAGTTCATGAACATGGAGGCTGGAAAGTACACAATCTGCAGCTCTAGGGTGCTGTAGAATTCCCTCTTGCTTGAGGGAGGTCAATCTTTTCTTCTATTTGAATCCCCACTGTTTGAATGATGCCCACATAGTCAGGCAAGGAAAACTGCTTTCTACCTTTTCTAAAAATACTGTCATAGAAACATCCTGAACATGAATATTTGACCATATCTCCAGGCACTATGGTCAAGCTATACTACTGCATAAAGTTCACCCACCCTTATACCACTAGAGCCTACCACTTGCCTTTACCCTATATTTTGCTTTTCTTTTCCTTCTTATATGTCCCCTATCCATTTAAGTAATCCAAAAAAACTTCTCTTACGTTTTACTCCTTTTTTCCTCACATCTTATACTAAAGTGACTGGTGAGGATCGTGCAAGGATGTTGGCCGTGCACTCATGTTTCCCAGACTGGGTGAAGTTTCTCTTCTTTCTAGAAGCCAGTGAGTGCTTATGAGCTGGCCCCCAGGCTCTTCTGGATTTCCAGTGTAGCTCTCCTCCAGTGGCTCCACTTTCTGTGGCCCTCACTGCCAGGTCTTTGTATAAATTCCTTGCCTTATTACAGGCCCATCATGAACCATTTCTGCTGGAGTTTTACAGTAGGAATTAACTTTGCTATGCTGGACTGTATTTTCTAATGTGCCAATGAAGCTTGTGCACAGGGTTGTGGCGTTAACAATCAGTTCCTCATGAGGGTGGGCGCACAGGACGTTAGTGGGAGGAGTTTCACCAGACCACATGGTCTAGGATGTCTCTGCTGTGAGAGAAGGAGCTGATCTGCCACTCCAGCTCTTGCTCCCTGGGGGAATAGGGAGCCTTGACCGCAGTCAGTGGTTACAGAGATGAATCACTCTCCCTGACAGAGTTCTGAAGCTTGTGAGGAAAAGTAACTCTCTAGCTTCTTCTTCCAGAAGGAAAGCAAAAACCTAACTGAGCTAAAGCTATGTAAAAACATTAAACAAATGACCTAGTATTTCATATAAGAAGTTAGACATATGACTGGGAACACTTTAAAGGTAGTAAGAAGTGTAAAGCAGATTTGACAGACAACTGTGGTCATTTTTCACATCATGTTTGTTTCCTTACAATGGAAAATATATATGGACATCAAAAATAATTATTTTTAGGGTAACAAGTGTGAGTAATCTTATGAGTAATCTGAGTAATTTGGCAAGTAAAAATCTATTCAATAACAGGCATTTATAGATGTATCAAAATATACATATTTTTATATGTACATGTTTTACTTGGGAGGAGATAGCATATTACCCCCTGTATCTTTTAGTTATTTTGTGTAGTTGTTTGGCATTTTCATTCTCTCTATTTTTTTCTCTGCGGTCAAGCACACCTTACCGAACACCACAGCTCAGCTGAGAGCTCGTGACAAGTGAACCACATCAGAAGTGGACAAAAGCACCTGTTTTCTGGTCCTGCTTGTCTGCTCACCCTGAGACGACCCCAGCGGCCCATCACTCTCACCCGTACTGATCTCACCCACCGAAGCATACTTAGTATCTAGAACACTTGTCTGATTCTCCCTTGACATTTGATGATTATTACTTATCACTTTGTAAATTTAAATCTGCATTTAAATGTCACATTTCCCCTCACATTAGCTAATGCTAATAGCTAACACAAATGGAAGGGTTACTATGTGCCAAGCATCATTCTAAAATTACAAGTTAATTTATTGAATATTCAAACTAATCCAATGAGGGACTTACTCCCATTGCATGCATGAGAAAAACTGAGGGGTAGAGGATGAATTATTTGCTCAACATTGCAGAACCAAAGTTTGAGCCAAAAGACAGCTCACTGTAAATTTCCCTGAGCCTCTGACTAGGGTATGAAAGTTGGGTAGGAATCGAGATCTTCCTTCACAACTCTGCTACTCCCAGCCCTTAGCCGGGATTTGCATTCAGTAAAGGATCTGCAAAAGTCTTTTTGGTGTTCTGTGAAAACAAATTCTAGAGCCATGGAGACACAGTTTAAAAAAGAAAGAAAGAAAGAAAGAAAAGCTAGAGAACTTATATTCTATGAATACTTTGATTTTCTCTTTCTCTTTTTAAATATTAAATTTAAAATTTTAGATTATTCTGACTTACCTTTAGTTCAGAATTAAAGAATGTTAATAGTATTGAGGCTTCTCTGGCACTGATTTTTTTTCAAAGTGTCAACCTGTGATTTGATGATACAACTATAGAAATATGGCTAGAAATTCTCTATTATGTAACAAACCACTTCCTGTGTGTGTTTATTCATTTCTCTGCAGCTCTCTATTGGTAAGGTCATGTACTTGCAACTATGTTACCAAATAAAGCATGGATATCACAAACATAGATCAGTAGCCAGATTTTTAGGTTATTACCCCATGTGACTCTGTGTAAACAATAAGTATTTTGATATAGTGGTCAGAAGGACCCGTATGTTAGAGATGTAAAACATTTAAATCAGTGCCAGACACATAATAAGTGTTTGCTATTATAATTAAAACTTCACAATTTCAGTACATATATTCAGGTCAGTCTTCTGCAATCAGAAGTTTCACTCAGTTCAACCTGAAAGATAACAAAGTGAAACCTCTATTCTCTCTTTCTTTTTTTTTTTTTTTTTGAGATATGGTTTTGCTATGTAGTTCAGACTGGCGTCAAAATTGTTGCAGTCTTCCTGCCTCAGCTTTCCAAGTGCTGAGATCACTATGCCCAGCTGATCCAAAGTTTTAAGGTAATAAAGGAGACATAAAAAAATAGAGGCAGAGATAACAAACGTAATTTTGCCTTTATTTACTGCAGGCTCAGCTTCTAAGTCCCTCTTACAAAGACCAAAGAGCCAATAAAAATAACTGGTGCACATTTTGTATTCTAGCATGGGCAAAGCTTACTAGGCACAAAACCCTGTAGTGGGAGCATAGGCCGGAAGGCAGTTTGACAACACAGATTGTAAGTGTGCAGTACACAATTCCGCTTCGAGGAATTTGCTGCACTAAAATAATTCCAGAAGTTTGCAAAAAAAAAAAAAGTCCTTTGTAGTCACATAGAATTGGTAAAAATCTAAATATTAACTACTAGGTAACAGGTTAAACTATGCGATCACCAAAACAGGATTTGATCCACACATATTAACACTGAAAGGCATCTAACACACAGACCACATGGATTTACTTTTAAAATGCAGAGTCCAAAATGCATATGGTGACACACACCTACAATAGCAGTACCCTGGGAGGTTGAGGCAGGAGCAAACTTGATATCTAGTTTGAGGCCAGCCTGGGCAATTTGATGACTTGACAAGATGCTGGCTCAAAATAAAAAAATAATAGAAAAGTGCTGAGGATATATCTCAGTGTGAAGGTTCTGGGTTCAATTCCCAGTACAGAGAAAGAGAGAGAGAGAGAGAGACAGACAGACAGACAAAGACAAGAGACAGAGTCCAGAACAGCGTATGTAATACAGTACCATTTTTGTTTTAAAATATGCATATATATATATGTATAATATTAAATTATGCTTGGCAAAGTCAGTAAGAGCCAGTGTTAGCAAATATTAAACATATTTATCATGTTTATTATGCAAGTAAATATCTGCATTAGTCAAATTTAAAAAGAAAACAGCATGCATCAATTTAGGCTATTGGAAAAAAATCAGGATATCAATTTAAATAAACAGGCGAACCCTGTAATAAGCGACAATTTTTGTAATTGTTAAAAGCACTCAACAAGGCAAGAGTTATCTGAGGGTTTGGGATCCAGTCCCAGCTTGGCCGGCTTTGACATTTGTGCTTTTATATGTCGTACATTTGATTTTGTACTCAGAATCTTGAATAACTGGATTAAATGGCTTAATCAGCCACAGTGCTCACCTGCAGTATTAAAACACATGCCCGGAACCCCACAGCCACTCTTCTCTCTGCTCAGGTGTCTCACAGATTTAAGAGGTGGGCCTTCAGATGCCCCATACTAACTAAAAGCAGGATAAGGTTGACATCTCTGCTTTCAATTTGTAGCTATTTCCTTTACCTTAAAGACTGGGTCAGATCATGTATGCAGATATGTTAATCTCTTGAGGAATGTCTGTCTAAAAATTGGTAATGTAAGGTTCTTTCCTCTAACCCTACCTAACCTTTAACTGAAGACACCCAGATCCATGATACTAAGTACGTCATTCTCAAGAACCCAGGGACATTCAGTTGCCAGTTTTTACAATGCGCTGGCCTAGACTCCCTGCAGTGATGCCTAGAAGTCTCCACTGCCTAAACCTTCAGTCACCTCACATTCGGGAAAAGCCAAATCTGCACCCAACAAAAGCAGGTCAACCCCCACCCCCACCCTCATCAGAGGAAACCATCTCTTGGGAACTGGGTTGCCTGCTTAAGCAGTAAGGACTTCTCTGGAGCCACCTTGCAGAACCAGTCCTGAGATAACTACGAGCTAGACAGGGGTTACCTTTCCCACCAGTCATGCAAACCCCCAGTCCTGGCTTCTGTTCCCCTCTTCTAAAACCACAAAGATTCTGTAAGTCGCTTGGAAACATTTGGAATTTGTCCTTTCCAGTTGTGGCCATGCTGATTAAAGATCCTCCTTGCTCTTCACCACTGTTTATTTCCTTGGTTGGCACTTTGGGATGGGTGGCCGAGGCCACTCTTTTGGGACCCCTAGACCCAGAGCTTTTGCTAACTCCGATAACAGCGGGACCAAGGTCATGAACAACGACAGTCCTTCAGCAGAACACAAATGTCTTCTGCAGTCCAGAGCTCTGTGTTCTCCCAACCTGGACACAGCCAGCCCGGCCACCCTTGTCTGACTGCAGCTCAGATGCCGAGGTCGAGGACGTCTCTCACAACCCCTATGGGCAACACTGTTTCCTGTCGCCTCCTGGGAGGCCTTCTGGAGGTGGGGCCGCGTGTAACCCCTGGGAGCCACTCTCGGGATCAAAACCTCTGCTCTCATGGAATCATCAGATTAGTTTTGAAAGGGAATAGTTTTAGTCCATCTTGAATTCTATACCAGAATACCTGAAACTGGGTAACTCATAAATAAAAATATATACTTCTCACAGTTCTGGAGGCTGAGAAGTACAAGGTCAGGGGACTTCACCTAGTGAGGACCTTCTTGCTGGTGGGGACTTCGCAGAGTCCTGAGGCAGTGCCCGATTGTCACACGGTGAGGTAGAACAAGCATGCTGGAGATAGTTCACTTTTTGTTTGTTTTTCAGTACCAGGAATCGAACTCACAACCTTGCGCTTGCCAGGCAGGCGCTGTGCCGCTGAGCTAAATCCCCAGCCCCCACAGTTCACTTTTGTACCAAAGCCATTCCCTGTGTCTACTAACCCATTTCATTAATTCATGAATGCAGAACCACCAGGATCAAATGACCTCTCAAAGGTCCCGCCTATTAAGTACCATTAACGTACGACTTTGGAGCAAATATATTTCAATTGTAACATTGTAAAAAATGTTCCACATACAGAGCATAAAACATAAAAAATCACATATGCCGAATCACTGTCAGGCTCCAACCTGACCTGACTTTCCCAACCCTCAACCTGCTTGCCAGCAGCAGCATTGCTCTCCACAGAGAACTCCGCTGAGCGTAGAAACTGTCAGCAAGCACAGGAGATGCAAAGAAGATAAGCTAGGACAAGGAATCTTGCAGGTCCTGGGACACCTGGGGACATCTGGAGCCTTCACAAAATTTACACCAGATGCTCCAAGGACTCTACCCACTCAGGTGCAAGACTACCAGAGAACTTTGACCACAGATGTTTATTTAAAATGTTCCCACCTAATGTCCTTTGCCTTTTTCCCATCCCTGTAAAACGGCACACTTCCCTTTGTTCCCTGTAGAAGGTCTTTTCGCCTTCTGTGTGTCTGCACTCAGGCACAGTAAATTCCATGCCGTGTTCCCTTTAGACAAGACTGGTGGTCCCCTCCCCCATGGTGCATGTTACAATTGCTACCATCTCTGGTTCTGCTCAAGTCTTCTCACCCAGAGACTCTACCCCGCCTGCTGGTTCTGCCATCTGCTGATCGGTCTCCTTTCATGGAAGCAGAACCTCCTTTAAAATTGTTGCAGAAATTTCTTGCTTTTTTGCATAAGCCTGTTATTGTGAAAAAAAAAAAAAAAAAAAAAAAAAAGACCACTGAAGAAATCTTTTTTATGCATGTACAAACATGTGTTTTACACACTTTATAATGTATTTTGGGCATTGTTTCCATAGCATCACGTATAGGTTGTGGTTTTTTTTCTTTTCAATAGCTGTATAACACATAACACTTCAGGAAGTTAAAAAAATTATATAATCAATACAATGTAAATTGATATGGAGACACTGCCCCGCCTTCCTGTTCTTTGATACTATGTGGTAGTCAGTCATAGAAGATGACTTCCAGTGAGACTCATCTCCTTCTATCCCTAAACTTTGTGTGTTTCTTTTCCTCCTTGAGTTGAACTGTGGCCTGTGTAACAAGAAGATACTGTGGAAATGACAATATATGACTTCCAGAATTAGGCTATAGAAAGTGCGACGACTTCGGCCTTGCTTTTTCTTGGATCACTTCCTTCAGTAGAAGCTCGTTTGCTTATCGATGGGTCTCTCTAACAGCCAGAGCCAGACTTCCGCGTGGTGAAATGCTCAGGCCTCCCCCAGGCTGGCGTCTCTCTAGGTGAGTCCCATTAGAATTGTGTCTTCCAGTTCCCGTCAAGCCTTCAGAGGACGGCAGCACACTAACTATAACGTGCTTTCCAATCAGCAAGACAGAAACTATGTGAGACAATAATGTTTATTAAGTTTGGGAGTAAATTTTAACGCTTTTAAGTTTTAGGGTAATTTTTAATGCAGCAATAAATACATTGTAAACAATTCCACAATGATCAGCCACATCTGCTGCTGTTTACACAAGTCTAAAGACAAATTCCTAAAAGTAGAATAGTAAACAATTTGAATTTAAAATTTTATTTAATAATGTCGTATTTAATTTAGCAATGTTTTACACTGACTGAGGTTGTTTTGCCATACTACTCTTGAACATTGTAGCTTATACTAGAGTTTTGACATCTTATAAATTTTAAAAGATTTCTTTTTTTCAATTTGAAAGTCTTAATTATCCATGACATTGAGCATTTTTCCCATGCTTAGGCCAGTGTGTTTACTGGCCATTTATATTTATATTTCTGTTAATTGCCAATTGACACTCTTTAGAGATCATTATATTGGATTGCTCATCTTTTTCCTGTCAGAGCTCCTTGTGTATACATTTTTTACATATTTTTACATGTGCACATGTTGTTCCCCACTGTTAAATTTTTGTTGTAACATGGTTTATGAAATTTTTTCAGGGTAGAAAATTTTCACTTGTGGTAGTACAGTATATCTTTTAAAAAATTTATTGAAAGAAAACCTACCATATTATCTTCTGGCTTATATGTTTTATGTTTTTCTTACAAGTAGTAGTGACTGGAAAATTGGTGCTGAACAACGGCAATAACAACCACCAAAACCCCCAATTTGCAGTATTTTCCAATTTTCAAAGTGTAAATACTCCCACATGTAGTTTCAAGCGCCCAGTGAGACTTCACTCAACATAGAGTTAGTTAGGAGGAAGCATGCATAAGTGATCCGTACTGGTTCCAGGACACCACTACACAAGTACTATATTTAACGTAGGGATGAGTGAGACTCAGCCATTTTCATTCTTTTTCTAACCAGCTGATGATGCACAGAAAGATTATATTTCTTTTTGAAGTAGCTGCACCTTTATTCTAACATTTACTTATTTTACTTACATTCTTAATATATTATGTACGTAAATGTGAGCTTTTCCTTCAACATGTTTTCACTATTAAAAATGTATAAAAAATACCAAGTCTTCAACAAGATGTGAGGATGGGTGGGGCAGGCAAAGGCATGCCTGTAACTCACTTAGAAAGTTGCTACGGTTTCGTCTTTTAGGCCTTTAGGTCCCATGCCCATAATGTCATCTTCTCTACTTTAGGTACTAAATGTTGTAAATGCTGACATTGTATGTGTGTGTGTGACTGTGTGTGTGTGTGTGTGTGTGTGTGTGTGTGAGAGAGAGAGAGAGAGAGAGAGAGAGAGAGAGAGAGAGAGAGGTTGGGTCTTGCTATGTTGTCCAAGCTGGCCTTGGACTTCTAAGCTTAAACAACTCTCTTGCTTTAGCTTTCCAAGTATCTGAGTGACAATGTGTCAGTATAGGTTCATAATTGCAGCAAATGTAATGCTGTGGTGGGGAAAATGATAATGGGGAGGCTATAGATGACCTCTGTATTGTCTACTGAGTTTTACTGTGAACCTAAAATCTTCTAAAAACAAAGTCTATTTAAAAATTAACAAAAAACTCATCTCATATCCTTTATTACACTGAAACAAAATGACCGATGAGGGAATGAGGTGCTATCTTTTCTAAGACACTGTCTTTTTACAGAGAAGGAAGCTGTTAACAGGTGGCGGACTACAGCTCTGCTTCAGACAGCAGGTGGGTGTGAGAGCTTACTGGTCTACAGCTTTCCCATAAACCATAAAGAGAGGAGAGGAGCGGACGTAAGAGGCAGGAGACAAAACCAAAAGAGCAGAGGACTGGAAGGCACAGATTGGGGTCCCAGTTGTGGCTGGGTCACTTCCTGGATGAGTGATTTGGAGAATTCCTTGAGACTCATTTTTGTCACCTGAGTAATAAGCTGAAGAGCAGAACATTTTTTTCTGTACTTTAATGAAGATAAGTGAAGGCAATATATGAGGACATGCTTCATTCACGAGAGTAACGCAAGCATTTTGATTGTTAGTTACAGTGAAGACAGGTGTGCTTTGGAAGCCTTCAGATTCTCACTGGCAAGGGGGTCCATCTTCCTGGGTTCCACTGATTTTGCTCTCTTTTTCCATTAACTCAGTGTCTCAATTTTCTCTAAGACTGGGATAACAATGTTTACTTGGTAGTTTTAATGATAAAATAGATACGCTTGTAAAGTATTTAGAAAAGTACCTATCCCAATAAATGCCCAACAAAATGTTCTTTCCAGGGGCTGGGGATTTAGCTCAGCGGCAAAAGCACCTGCCTGGCAAGCGCAAGGTCGTGAGATCGGTTCCTGGTACCGGAGAAAAACCTAAAAAAAAAATAAATAAATGTTCTTTCCTTCCAGAATCCATAGGGAACAACATTGGTGGCTATCTCTGAAGTTTAGCTCAATCAAAAGTCATGTCATACCTCACCGCCCCAGGAAAGACGAAAATGTTAAGTTTCCCATTATTTCTCCTGGGGCATTTATCACCTTCTACTCTTAGCTCAGCATTCCCACGATCATTCCTCAACACTGAGGAAGAGGGAAAAACTTCCTCTCTCCCCCATGAAGGTTCAATATTGAGTCAGTGAAAGAAAATGACAGTAAACACACTAATAGGAGAAAAAATTATGTGCATCTGTATGGAAGTTCCACAAAATATGAGATTTGAAGAAAGGTTGATAATGTTTTAAGAGCATCCTGAGCTAGAAAAACAAACATAGGGGTTAGCGCTTCTGGGTGTGTATGGGGAGAGTTGGAGACAAGTTATGGTTAGGATGAAGGGAGGAGATGTTGGTGAGTAAAAGTTGTCTAGGTCTGCAGATAAAAGCCTCCCAGGTAATAAAAGCTGTCTGGATCAGTCTTCAGAAGAATCGGTGGTAGTCTGTGAAAAGGCCTGTCGGTTGATGTGTAATTTCAATCTTTTTTCCTGTGATACAGTTCACCTTTCCCAATTAATGAAATTCCTGGGTATGTGACTCATGAGGAGTTCTTTTCGGGAGGAGTTATCTTTAGGCAGATGAAGCAACTTCAGAAAAAGAGCTCCCTGCACACTGTGGATAAAAGAGGACTAGAGCCAGGACGGCAGGAGAGGGTCAGACAGACTTTGCTCTGAGGCTGTTGCTGAGGCCTTCCCGTCTTGGTTTGGTTTTTCAGTACCGAGAATCGATCTCACGACCTTGTGCTTGCCAGGCAGGTGCTGTGTCGCTGAGCTAAATTCCCAGCCCCAGGCCTTCCCATCTTTAACTCAGAGTACTCAGCATGTCAAAATGCCACACTTTGGAGTATTGTTTCCTGAGCCCGGTGGCCCTTGGCTGGGCCCTCGTCACCATTAAAATTGTACCTGTTTGAAAGGAAGTAAACTATAAAGGGTGCTTTGGACAGTTGGAAGTGGAATCATGTATTTTTTAAAAAGAAACAGTTTTTAAAAATACAGAACAGTGGGGGTTGGGGATTTAGCTCAGCAGCACAGAGCTTGTCTGGCAAGCGCAACGTTGTGAGTTCAATTCCCGGTACTGGAAAAAAACCAAACACCCCCCCGCAAAAAAAAATACAGCACAGTGATCAATTTTGTTGTAATTTGCAATACACATTTAAGAGCATAATTCATAAGTGGGAACTGCAAAAGTCCTAGTTATTCATTACTGTTGTTACATTTTTTGAAAGGGTGTTTATTTTTTTCTTAATTTTTGTTTGACACCTGTCATCCTGAGCAGAAATAACTTCCTTTCTGCAGAGCTGCTGGGTTTCTCTGGGAGTAGGGGTTCTGAACCTTGCGTGTGATCACCTTCCTGACTTCAGTAATGAGATCAGTCACCAAGTTACCCTTTGCTCTCCAGTGATGGCTGCCACCTCTCGATTTCATGAAAAAAGATGGAACAAATGAGTCAGCCCCTAGCACCCTTCATGAATGGCACGCGATTCTCAGGCCAAGTGCAAACCTAGCTGTAGCTAAAGTTCCCCAAAGAGCCTTCTGAAACCTTCTTCCAGGAATGCAGGCGGACATCTGGCTTCTGTCTACTTTTCTCTCTGCCTCTTATTTGGCTTCCATTTAAATTTTGAAACGGTTAAGTATAATTTTTAGTTTGAATAAAAAGCACAGTGATATAGCGACTTGTGATTTTCCCTTTTAGGTGAGTTTCTGCATACTTGTGTAAAGACAAGACATTCTGAATAGTAGAAGGGGGCAAGTATTTTTGGTCTTTTAATTATTAGTCACCTTCTACTCAACAACTACAGTTTTAAGAAAATCTTTTTGCTTAGGTTGTGCTATTGATTTCTTCTTCTTCCTGAGATAAACTGCTTTTCAGTGACTGTTTTCATATGCCATGTTTTTTTTTTCAGTGTTGTTTTTCTGGTTTTTAAAAAAGTACAGTTCTCTTTGTTTTAAATACCTAATGTAGATGTACAATGAAATACTTTTTAAATCATGAAAGAAAAACAAATTATGAGACTGAAGAATTCTAAATAAACCCCAATTCTAAACTACTTTTTCAGTTGGCTCTGCAAATAATGATTTGCTTATAGAAGAGATCATTATTTATGTAGTAAGAATGGAAAGAGCGAGTTTGGATCTTTTGGACTTTTATTACTGTTCTTATAAAAATACTCCCTGGAAAAAAGGCAAATCAATTGTGTTTTGGAATTTGAGCACTCTGTCTTTTTTATTTGTTAGAATTCAGTGAGTGGATTAAGTCCGGATAAAGTAAATCCCTGAAGATAAGAAACTCTATGTAGCAGAGGATGAATCAGGGTGATAAAGAGGATACTGGAGAGACCAATCTAGCCTAGGATACAGCATAGAAAAAGTGATTTGGCTGAAGCATTCCTCTTTTTTTCTTTAATTTTAAAGAGAGAAAAACAATAAAAGCAGTGATACAGTTTCAAAACAGATGCCCATTTTTGGATTGGGTCTTGGAATTTGAGGTGTCCAAGACTTTTAATTCTTTATATGTTCTAGATAGAAGTCCTTTGTCTGAGGGACAATTGGCTGAATTTTTTTTCCCACTGTATGGGTTGTCTTTTCACTCTTCTAGTGATTTTTTTAGATGTGCAAAATCTTTCTAATAAGATGAGATCCCAGTTTAATTAGATGAGATCTAATAAGATGAGATCCCAGATTCTTTGAAGTATTTCCTGTGCAGCTTGGTTTTTGTTCATGAACTCTCTGCTCCTCCTATGTGTTCAAGATGTCTACCTACTTTCTCTTCTAGTAGATTTAGTGTTTGTATTTTAATATTTAGATCTTTGATCCATTTTGACTTTAGTGCATGGTGATAGAATGGGTCTAGTTTGTTTGTTTGTTGTTGTTGTTGTTTTTTAATGGGTCTAGTTTTAGTCTTTGGCATGTAGAAAGTCAATTTTTCCAGCACCATTTATTAAAGAGGCTATCTTTCTTCCAGTGAACATGTTTGACCCCTTTGTCAAAGATAAGGTGATTGAATGTGTTTGTAGTTTTTTCTGTATCATTTAATCTGTTCCACTGATCCTCAGGTCTGTTTTTTTTATTGCCAGTACCATGCTGATTTTATCACAATAGTTTTTTAACATAATTTCAAGTCAGGGGTGTGACAATTCCTGCCTTGCCTTTGTTGCCAAGTATTGCCTTTGCTATTCGAGGTCTCTTCTGCTTCCAAATTAATTTTAGGATTGTTTTCTCAAGATCTGTGAGGTATGCTAATGATATTTTTATTGCAATTGCATTAAATCTGAATGATAGTTTGGGGAGTATGGCCATTTTCACAATGTTGGTTCTTCCTAACCATGAGCAAAGAATATCTTTCCCTTTTCTGATATTGTCTTTGATCTCCTTTATCAGAGTACTGTAATTTTCAGTGTATAGATTTTTTGCTTCCTTTGTTATATTGACTCCTAAGTATTTCATTTTTGGGGGGATACTGTTGTGAAGGACGTGGTTTCCATAATTTCTCTCTCAGTGAGTTTGTTGTTTGTGTACAGGAATGCTATTGATTTTTTAACATTTCCTTTGTATCCAGATATACTACTGAATTTGGCTATCAAATCTAGAAGTCTTTTGGTGGAGTTTTTGGGTCTTCTATGTACAGTATCATGTCATCTGTGAATTAAATGGTAATTTAATTTCTTCCTTTTCTATCCTTATTCCTCATATTTCTCTCTCTTGTCCAATTGCTCTGGCTAATTTATCTTTTAAATAAATAGAATTTTAATCAAGTGAACCAATAGGACTTCTATCTGTTTATTGTGTCTATTTATACAAATTTTAAAAAATAGATCAGATCAAAGGGCTCAAATTAGGCAGCACTATGTGTGTACATTTGAGTATACCAATATACATAACCTACATATTGCAGGATTATAAGACATACCAAAGTAGTCCAGAGCTATGTTCTGTTTACCCTAATCTTACCTATTTCAGACAGATCCAGAGTTAATATGCCTGGGGAGTTAGGAAGAGCCTTCAAATAATGCCTAGCATACAGCCTAGAAAATGTTCTGTTTCAAATAGTTAATATTTGTTAAATAGCATGAAAGATAAACCCTACCATCATGTAATTATTTTATATTTCCTGAAACTAGTATTATGTTATTTATTGTGTATGACAAATATTTGAATATCTTATATTGTTTTAAAATATTGTCTGCCTTATGCTTTAAGTAATTTCTTTTCAACTTTGGTATTGTGGGATTTTATTTGCTCTTAAAACATAAGACAAAGATGGAATGATGAATGCCCAGTTGAACACCAGGTTCACTAGAAATTGGAAGGTCCCTTGCTTTTGTAAACAAGCACCCTCTAAGAGGACAAGCTGCTTTGCAGAGTATTTATAGTAAGCATGTCCTGCCTGAAGGGTAAATGTTAATTAGTTAGGACTATTTCTTAACACTAGTGATGTTATAAGTCTAACAAGAGCAAATGAGAAAGAATAGCATGGTTTATTAGTAATATTAGTTAATTACAGAGAAATAAGCTACTACTATGTGGTAATGGCTTATTGCAATATACCTTAACAAAGCTTATATGGTATACATTATTATCATTTTTAAAGGCCTGGAGTGACTAAATGAGGAAGGAAGCAGAAGCTAATTCTTTTGGCCAAAAAGGAAATCCAACTGCCATATTTTATAAATCCCAAAACTAGCACAATTTATTAGATACATTTGTTGAGTGTAAGAATGAAAGCGAAAGTACTTTGCCGTGTATTTGGTAATCCAGGCTGAACTTGCAGAAAATTTAGCTAATTCTTTTGGGTAGAAATGCACTTAACAGAATAGATACAACTGGAATTTTTAAATGAAGAAAAACACTAGGTAGAATAGGATTCCATTAAGGTTCTCATATTAAAATAACGCCATGGCAAGACTGAGGCATTTTGACCCTGGCACCCTCCTCCACCTCCTCCTTTTTTTGTTTAATTCTTTTTTGATTTTTATGTTAGGCAAACTTTCTGAAACAATGCTGGAGCTTTAAGAAGATCTTTAAGGCCTGCAGATCTGCTTTCTATTTTTAAATTGAGGAATTTAGTCCTGGGTTACTTATGTTTACATTGAGTATTTACAAAGAAAAATCAGCATTATTTGGAGTGAGTATTGGTAGAAGGATTTTTTACCGCCAGCTTATCCTCAGTCAGGATACACTTTAAAGAGGCTGGAGCCATGAAGAGAACTGAAAGACTGAGATATTCTCCAGTAACCTTGTACTGGCTTCAGGGGTACTTACTCTATTTATGCCCTGCTGTGTAGCTGCTTAAAGCTGGCCATCTGGTCTAGAGAGGGCTATGCACACTCTGTTTTCAGGAACTTGAGATTGCTCTTTAGACACAGACAGAGTTTCTGCTTTTAATCAGTCGCAGGCTACTGCACTGTCCCTTGTGATTCCCCTTTAGAAAACTCTCTTGAATTATTGTAAGTTTGTTGAATTATAAGTTCCTCCTAATATCGTGATATGTAATTTAATATCATGAAAGAATATGAGGAATTTTCAGTGGAGAGAGAGAGAGAGAGGGAGAGAGAGAGATTCTTCTAATGGATCACCCAGCACTGACAGCTTTGGACTGAAACTTAGCAGAAGGTGGAATGCAGCCCATGAGCAAGCTGTAGTGAGAGACATGGACTTTTCTGCTTGCCCACCAGGATCCACTGCCTGCAGTGGTTTGGTTTGCTATAGCTAGAAGTCTTCTGTCTCTAGTACTTCTCATTAGGATCATTTAATAGTTTAACATTTTTCCTTAGGAATATACCACAAAAAAACCCTCTTCTTTCCTTTGTAAGTGTCATTATCCTTTCAGGAAAGTTTCTTTTAATTCTGAAAATCAACCCAAGGTGTAGAGTAGTATACATAGAATAGTATCCCTACTCTATGCTCTTGGGAATTTAGAATCAAATTCATAATATTTCCAGTTGGGTCATTTGAATTCACGTAGTCCAACTTCTTCTTGTCACACCTAAGAACGTGAGGTCTTTTGGGGATTCCTTACTCAAAGCACTTGAGCTAGGGATTACTGTTAGTGTCAGATTCCATGAAATCCACAGGCTTGATGTCTTTGGCTTTGTCTTTCTGTCCAGAAATCTCAGGCTTAAGACTACTCAGAAGCCCGAAAATAAAAGTCCTGTGTGAGAGAGTTCTTGCAGAATAAAGTGGGAAAATAGAAAAATATAAAAAAGGGAAGATATTTTTAACTCTTGAAAAACTTTGAGGACTCCATTGTCTGGGAGGACTATGGGTTCACCATTAATCCTATAATAATCCGGCCCCCTAATTTTTTTCCTAAAAGTTTTTCCATTTTATATTGGGAAGCTATTTCAAGTAAAGAGTCAGTGGTAGAGGTTACACATGAGGCAACCAGCCTAGGGAAGCAGTTCAGTGCCTCTTCCAAATTTGCTTTAGTAATGCTATATTAAAAGTGGTGAGAATTTTCCCAGAAAAGAAATATATATAACAGAAGTTAAAATTGAAATTTCAGCCTGGCACCAACATGAAATAAATGCAAAGTTCCAAATAAGTTGCTAAATTACATTATGCAGATGAGACAAGCACAATTTTGGGAACATATTCCATAACTCTTGAATTCCTGTAGAGAATAAAGAGGAGGGTTTTGGGGCTGGGGATTTAGCTCAGTGGCAAAAGTGCCTGCCTGGCAAGCGCAAGGTCGTGAGTTCGGTTCCCGGTACCGGAGAAAAACCAAAAAAAAAAAAAAAAAAAAAAAAAAAGAGGAGGGTTTTGTAAGATTGCCTCAGGAGCAACTAGTAGCTGTACTACAAGAGTGGAACCTTTTCCACTTGGGAAGGTTACTCCTGTGCTGAACCCAGTGGTTCAGCAGGGACCACTTGGAGAGCTTATTGTATGTTTTCAGTATGTCAAGGACACTGACTTACTGATTTTTTCTGTGAAAGGCTTATGCAAAAATTGTCTCATTAGCACTTTGGTGACCCAGGCCGGAGTTCATTGCTATGCAGGAACAGAGATGTCTGACTCACTGTTTCCCGTGGACAAAGGGTGAGTTATAGGGATAAATGTTGTAGAGCCTCTCTGCTGGTAGACCACCAGGTATTAAAGAAGGTGGGAGAATGAAAAATATTTTTTAGTCTTGAGAGTGGGAGCAGTCTCTTGTAAGGAAATGTTCAAGGAACCCCTATCATTGTCTCACATGAAACATGGTCAGCATCAGCCATACCCAGAGAAACAGTCACTCGGCAAAGTATGGACTATAAATCCCCTTACCTTTTCTCCCTGCCCCCATGTAGGGTGGTCAGATGAAATACAAGGTGCTCAATTAAATTTGAAATTTAAGTAAATGATGGATACTGTTTATTATATGTATTTACTAAGCAATTTTTGGGACATATTTGTACTAAAAAATCATGTCATTAATCTGAAATTCAGATTTATCTAAAAGTGCTATATTTCTGTTTATTAAATCTGTCAACCTTATTTGACTTCACCTTTCCGGGAGCAGCTGATGAGTAGGTGAACGGTGAGAGAAAAGAAAGAACAAAAGCTGTTCTTTACTTTCTAAATTGATACTGTGTTTTTTTTTTTATTTAAAGCTCTTCCCAAAGACTTAGCAGTAAAGTCAATGGACCGGCACAATTCTTCAGGCAAGGGCAGAAAAATATTGCTTCACCAAATAAATTTTAAAGGGATTAGATAAAAACAAAAAATGAGAATTATATTTTGAGTATGCCACAAATCCTCTTTGTCAAATGATCCAAGTCTGTATTGTTTATTGATTGTTTCTTTTCTAGAACCCTAACTTTTAACTTCTCGTAGGATTTGTGATCTTCAGGATTATATAGGGAAATTTTACTTTTTTTGAGGGGGGTGGTTTTTTGGTACTGGGAATTGAACTCAGGACCTTGGGCTTGCCAGGCAGGCACTTGTGCCACTGAGCTATATCCCCAGCCTCTGGGACATTTTACTTTGTGATATAACTCTGTGGCATAGCTAACTAAAAGTCTGCACTGAATAACTGCCATCACTTTTCCTGAGAAATAGTGTGTGCATGAAGTCCTTAAGAGTTTCAAATAAAAGAAAATTCCACTCAAGTGAGTTCAAACAACAAAATAATGTCTAGGTCAGCATGTGGCAGGTCTAAGTGTAGGGAAGACTTAAAGATTGTTTGGCCTACAGAAAGGGTTAATTTCAATAGGGTTTAGTGGGAGAGAAAGTAATGTTGTACTGGCACCAAAGAGCATGATTGCCGGATTTGGCCTATCACATGCTCACCCTGCTGTGACTGCGGTCAAGGGATCGATACCTGGAGGAACTGAAATCTATCAAGGGGCTGAGAGCGACTTCAACTTTTACCAAAACACATATAAAGCTGTTTTGGAAAGTGCAGACAGATGATTGCCTGGATGTGAGAATGGGAGTTTTCCAGCATTTGCAGAAAAGAAAAAGTGTGAGTATGGAGCTAGGTCAACCAACAAGTGTCCACTACAAGTGGAACTTTAAATTTCTGTCGTTGACTGCATACCTAGCAAAACCACAAAACTAATAGTCTGTACCTTTGTGGGCATCAGCCAGACCCAAAGGACACAGGTCTAAGTGCATGAACCTGGGTCCCAAAGGCGTCTTGTTCGTAAGGGTTAGCACTTTAGCTGCATGGCCTTGAATTGTCCAAGAGCTAGGAGGAAAGGTAAAAGGCCATGACTGAGTGGGGCGCTCAGGACTTGGGGCAGCGGTTTTTTTTACCAACTGGAATAATCACAGACCAACATTCTAACAACTTTTATCATCGTTCCCATGTGGGCTAACCAAGCTTTTTTTTTTTTTAAAGATGAGATTTTGCTTTTAAATAGATGCATCATTTCTCTTACTTTCTTCATTTTAAGAATGAGTGGTTTGAATTAGATTATTTCAACAATTCCTCTGAGGTCAATGTTTGTGTTTTACTTTGAGTAACAATTTATATAAACATGACTTGAATTTTCTTATGTGATATGTCTGCCTTAGAATAAACAGTTGTTACAGATTTTAAAACAGAGAACCAAATTTTCATTTGAAATTTGGCATATTGAATTTAACTAAATTTCTCACTTTAGTTGGATCTTGACACTAAAATATTCAAATGCACAGTTTCTAAGACATGAAGCATTTCTTGCTGTTTCTCATTTTCTGTATTTTGCATGTACAAGTAAGAGAGAAGCAGCCATTTAACATCTTAAAAACCACTAGTACTGGAGCAGAGAGGCACAAAACCAGAAACAGCTAAAGGAATGTTAGAATTAGATGGCGACCATCATTACCCTGAGAAGGGGCTAGTGGCTGAAGTGACTGATGCATAGCTGCTGCTCTTGGCACAGTTGCCCAAAGTGGACAGAGAGGGGGCAGCCGCACATTTGACTTCTTCCTCACCAGGTCAAATATCTTCAGAGTAGGGATTTTACCCCCATGGTTCCCTTGCCTGCTGGTAAAGCAGGCACTGAAAGAAGCTTACTCAACCTCCAAGGTTTTGCTTAGCTGAAAATCTTGGATTTAAAAAAAAGACACAAAGTAGGAACTATTTCCTAAAATTAATGAAAAAACAGCAACAGTGATGATAGCGTTTCCTGTTCCCACCTTTTTCTTTGCCTTCTCTTACCCACTCCGTTCAAATCAGAGTTGATTATTCCAATTGGCGATGTTGTAGGCATCAGAATTATGGGCAAGAATTATGGGCAATGTTGTAGGCATCAGAATTATGGGCAAGAATGGACAATATAATAACTCTAACTGGAGACATGCATAAAATAGTTGTGATATTTGGGATTAATGGTCTGTCTGACAGAGTACTTCCAACATTTCTAGATCTGTATTTGTAGATTTGCCTGCACTTTGTCATAAAAGATGTCAAAGCCAAGAAAAGATGTTGACCTATCAAGAGAGAAATTCTTGCTTGTTGTGAGCATTTTCTCCTATCTTCAGAGAAAAGCCATGGGTCAATAGTTATTTAAGCCTTTCCCTCCTTCTTTGTATATAATTTGTGTTATAGTATCAGCATATGCAAAAACTTTTGAAACTTCTAAAGAAAGAGTCACAGGAGTAAGTACTGACCATTTTATCTTTTTAAATATGAATTTTTATCTATAGCACTAGATAAAGTTAAATAATAAATATAGTCATACTGCTTTCAACAAAATAGTCTCAAATATAATTTATAAAATTTGCCCTTTTCTTTCCAGGAAATGTCAGAAGGGACTATTAGCCAGTGTAGGGTTTTCACAGCCTATAGTGAGTTTGCCTCCCAATCATTTGGTGCTAAAATATTGCTCTCAGTTCCTCTCAGAAATTCATGGTTGCAAGATTCATGTATTACCTGTAAGTTATAGGCCTGTAGTTTCTAGAAAGATTTATATATAGTAGCTGGTAAAGATGAAGGCACTCTTGATCAGACAGTGACTGGTATCATTATTTTTGGTTTCAAGTCATATTGACTTTACATTCAGAAATGTCTGTCTTTTAAGTAAGATATCAGTGCTACACAGAAAAAGAGCTACACAGAGAAAGAACTGAAGTTGAGAAAAAAATATTGCATCAATCATTTCTTTAATTGTAATATAATAGAATGATCTAAAATGTTAAAGGAAAGCTGTAAGATTGTTTCTAAATGACTGTGACTGGAATAAACTCCCTATCTCTTGTAGCTATAACATACCAGAACCAAAATAAATTCAGTGCAAAAAATAGGCACATAAGCTTTTAATATTTAATGTTTATAAGATTTCTTCATCATAATTTTAGTCAATGGTATGATGTCCCTACTGTGTTTGGTTTAGTTCATCATTAATGAGTTCCTGATGGATAACAAAGAAAGATGTGGATGTCCAAATATGAACACGTTGGTTCCCTGGCCCCCTTTTCATCCCAGTGTTGGGGAGCTCTGTCCAGCTGCAGACACATGGCACCCGATGATTTGATATTCAGAAGGCAGGAAGACATGGGGAAAATAAGACCTGCTTGAATGCTGAAATGCTCATCACCATTTAAAATTTTAAATGGGTAGCAGTTCTCAAACTGCTGTTCTTAAGGAGTCAAGTGCTTATAAAGGTGACAGAGGACCTTCTTAGAAAGAATTCAAAGATTACTATGGGACATCTCAAAGCTAATGTGGGTGTTATACCTGCAGCCCCAAAGCACAGCAACATAAAGGTCAGGGGGACCTATAATTCAGAATTTATGTTTCATAATCAATTTGCTTTAGCTACTACTTTTATTGCTTCATTTTTCATGTAACTAAAGTGTTAACCCTTACAAATAAGAGGGCTTTGGGACCCAGGTTCATACACTGAGACCTGTGTCCTTTGGGACTTGCTGAACTAAATTTTAGTTTATAATACATATTATTTTTGGAAAATATAAGTGATAATACAATAAAATGGAAATTAGCTGATACTTAACTATCTACTAAAGAAAAAATGTCTTCTATGTAGGGTTTTAGTATATTTGCCTTCTTATACCCATGAAATAGTCATAATGTGATCATTCCTTGGATAGTGTTTTGTAGTCTACTTTTTCTTTTAATTTTATTTATATAATTATGATTATCTTTCCATTTCTGTATACTATTGTATTTTTAAAGGTGGTATAATATTCCATTTCAAGGATGTACACAAATCTTAATTTATTCTGTCAATTCTGAACACTTAGTTATTTTCACTTTTCTATTTTTACAAATAATTCTGCAAAAATTGTACA
Organism: Chinchilla lanigera; assembly: GCF_000276665.1. Classification (NCBI taxonomy): domain Eukaryota; kingdom Metazoa; phylum Chordata; class Mammalia; order Rodentia; family Chinchillidae; genus Chinchilla; species Chinchilla lanigera. Next base: position 122,395 of record NW_004955427.1, on the reverse strand, counting down.
TACAAATATCTTCTCACATGGCCATAATTATTATTCAGGGTAAAACATTATAAATTGGAATTGCTTTCAATATATATTTCTAAATTTCCTTTAGAAAACTTAATCAAAAGATATTTTTTAATTTTAACTTGGCTATCTTTGATTATTACCTTATGGGTATTTTCACATTTATTGACAGTATTTTTTCTGTTTGAATGACAGAAATGAAAACATTGTGATTTCAAATCCTAGGGATTGTATAGACAGTTCTGCATTAACCTTCAATTCTTTATTAATTTTCCAGACTTTAAACTCTTTTTATTAATGTACATGGGTCAAGTCTTCCTTACATGAATGCCTTTTCCATTATAAATAAAGTGGACATTTCCACCCACCTTCAAGTTTTCAAAATTTATATTTTTCTTTAAAAATGAAACTACAGGGCAAGTTTCATTTCTCATTTACTCGTTCTCTACCTGAGTTGTCAGTTTTGTTTTTGCTCTTAGCTGAGGTTAAATGAGAGGGCATTTTATCAAATCACTGTGTTTGGGCAAAGGTCTAGTAGATTTATACACTTTGCTTTGCACACCATTTTAGTTTGTCATTTGAAAATAAATTTAAATCTGTTCAAAATGTGTCATTGTGTTCACAATAATGTAAATCCAAAGAATCTTTAAGGGCATCGAGAGGATTTTTATTTGGGGATGCCAGTATGAACATTTCTTTGCAGAAGTATAACAGCATTTAGAAATAATCATACTGGAATGTCAGTTACATGAAATGACTTCTCTAGGGACTTTTTATATATCTGCTTTTACCTGAATGTCAGTACTTCATTCTTTGCTTAAAAAGTAACTTTGTGGATTGTACATACTGTAAAGAAATAAGTTCTACTTCTACCTCTTTAAATCTTAGAGTCTAATATAGTACCAGATAGATGATGGATTATTAATAGATAAAACTATTTGTGGAGCAAACTGTTTACCACTTTAATCAGTTTATGTGGGTTTTTGTAGATGCTGATATATTTAATGTGTGACATTTTATTTTGTTTTCTATTTATTATATTTCCTGTGTTTTATATTCTCTTTGTTTATATTTTGTATCAAGCAGATGGATATAAAATAACCATACTAAGATGAAATACTTTAGTCTGAATATTAGTAACAAAGGCCACTAATACTGTTCTTTTTCTCCTGCATACTAATGTGTAAATTTTAATCAAAATTGCTTATTCCTGGAAATGCTGTAAACAAAGAATGTTGACATAAGAAAAGAACTTAAAATAATAAAACAGTAACAGGTATTTGCAGGGGAAAATCCATGCTACATCAACTTTTGTGGAAGCCAAAAGGGAACATGCAGTAGCAGTAACTGTGTATATTTTGGTAGAATTACCACCTTACTGTTTTTTTCCTCCTAATAATGCCTCTTTCTATAATGAAACTGGATATATCATCTTCCTTGAAAGCTATAGTAATTACCTGGTCTTAGAAGTGAATTTGTAATTTTTCTTGGTACTACTTTACTTTTGTGAATGAGCTCTGTGGGGAAATGGAGGTGTACTCTTTTCTGGGGCATGCACTCACAGCGACTCATTTTTCACTTCTGAGCTGGCTGAAGAGAAAAGAGAGTGATTTGAGGAGTTAAGATGAATCACAGAGGAAGAGTTCTTCCACTCAGTTTACCATCATCCTGTACATTTATATACCTATTTAAAAATTAGCTTGTCACCCCTAGAAATAGATCACTCTGTTACACACATAGCTTCCCTTTAAAACCACTGTTACAACTTTTGTTCCCCACAGAAGAGACTTTGACTTCTTGGAGTGGACAGGTAAAGTGACTCTCAAGGGACATCAGGTTAGTATTACTCTTTCAATTTGGCCCAGGGGGAATAAGTGTGCGTTTGCGACCACATATATATATCTTGACAATATTTATTTTTAAATTAATTACAAATTATCAGAAGATGTTTTATCCAGGACTTACTGGCGCATTTTTCTGGAGTAAATCCAACAAAAACTACTACAGAAATTTTTGGAGATTACTATCCTTTTCTATTTGTCATTAAAGTGCAGTGGTAGCTTCAGACTGCCTAAGCAAATGACAAGTAATGTTACACTGTAGTGATTTTCTTACACATTTACTCTGGATTATTAAATTTTAATTTGTTTTTCTAACTTCGGATGTAACCTGTAAAGCATGATCATGTAAGTACTGCATGTTTATATTTCTACATCTATCTATATGTGTATGATTGAAGTTATTCAAATTAACATGTTGAAATACGGTTTTACAAATATGCCCAATGTACATAACTACAAATTTTACATAAACACTTCATAACAGGAATTTATATTTGGTACAGTAACATATCAATTTATTTGAGTTTTGAACTTTTTTCTATTATATTATCTATAAAATTGTGTCTATTTTTCCTTCTGTAATGGGCACATTGTAAATATGAAATATACCAAGATTTTCTCTGTGTTTACAATTATTATTCTTATTTAATTATTAAAAAGTCCAACAATATAGTTTCAATTTGGTGTGATCTTGAATATTCCTGGCAAAAGTGAAAGGCATGAAATTGAAGTAAGGCAGCTTCTCAATATTTGTTACATGAGGATGATTAAGTTATCATTTGGTATTCCAGGTTGTGAATTTTTAAGCAGCACTGAGAAATGAAAAATAGCAATCCAATCACATTTTAATAGCAAATTTTTACTTGATAGTTAAAGAAAAATCTTCTATTTTCTTAGCCTTGTAACATCCTTGATAATTCCATAGACATAGATATTACCAATTACATTTAGATATGAAAGAATAAAGTAACTTTCTTAAAGCCTGAACATTAAAGGTGAAACTAAAACAAAAAGCCAGAATTTTTCATTTTCTAACACATACCTTGGCTGATTTATTCAACTATTTTTTAAAAAGTAATACTTCTCAAAGGCACTAACTTTCAGGATTAGAATAGTGATTTTGCTGATTTGTTTTTAAAAAATGTATGTCTTTTGCCTCTTGTGTTTTGTTTTGATTTAAATTTGGAGGTCTACTTAATTATTTTGAAATTTGACTTTGTTTTCCTAGAATCTTTATTTGTTATGACTTACACAGTTTTTTCCCATAACCATTGCAACTTATTAAAGACTGTTAGAATATTGGTATTAACATTCACATGGTATTAAAAATTAATATGTATAAAATAGTATTTATATAAGGAAATAGTTTATTTAATAAAAGTTGAAGAAAAATTAACAAATGAACTAATTTAGATAACCAAGAATGGTTTCACCTTCTAAGTGTTGCAATATAAGGTGTCCAATATTTGAGATTTTTCTTGATTTGAAAAATCCATGGGTTGAAATTAAATCATCTAGTCTCTGAAGTGTTTCTAATTTTTTTCTTATTTCAAAATCTAATATTTACAAATAAAGTTATTCATTTGGGTTAACAGTGGAGATGAAAATATAGTGCACTTTTTTGATTCAAAATAGTTTACAATAGTAAATTTACTGCTGCAAGTCTTCTGTGGGTGCCACTAATAACATGTTTTTCACATTACAGTCTTTAAAAAAATATAGGTACAAATTGAATATAGGCATAAATTGACTCAATGAATATTTAATTATATTAGGTAATTCAAGAAGACCTATGGGTTTAGAAAAATGTCCATATTTTATGTAACATTTTTATTACAGACTTTTCACATTAGCTGAATATAGACCATCCTGTCTCCCTATGTTACTAACTCTCAACTTGAAATTATACAAGCAGATAATGCTATGGGGAATACCAGCAAAACATGTTAATTAAAATACCAAATAATTATCTCCAGGAGGGTTGACCTAAGCATTTGTCAAGCTTCAATTACATTAGTACTAACCTTTTCATTTGATAGCCAGATAATGGGGTAATTAAAAACATATAATTAAACAAAGTAAAATCTTAACTTATGAAGACTATGAAAACAAAGAACATAGTAAAACCCCATTAAAAGTAGTTATTAGAGGATCATAATGGAATACAACATCTCTACAAATATATCTTATAAGCAAATAAAGGTCAAACTTTGCTATATGCTTACTTGTTAAAATACTCTAAAAGACCAGATCATACAGTAGGTCCCAAATCACAAACTCACTACAAAATGATTTTACCCTCATGGTCCTTTTTGCCAGTCGCAAATTATTGTGATGGGCATCTGATGAAAGACAGTCCTGGAAGGTGTTAAGAACTTTAAAGATTCAGACTAGACTTGAGACCTACATTATCACTGCATCTCTCCAGACCAAAGTGGTTAAAAGTAATGCAATTTTGAGGCAAATGTGAGAGGTGGTATGGAGGAAGGTATCACTGTTCTTGAGAGGAAGGGCCTGACGGTGCATTGATGGCATGAAGCAAGCAACAGGAGCCTTTATCTAGGATGTAAAAGACAGATAGAACTTGTATTTTGCTCAGTTGACTTGTTGTCAAGGGTCAAGTAAGGCCACTGGGCTGAAAATGCACTTGGCCTAATTATATCACAACACGGACTTTTCAGTGCTCCTTTTAACAATTAACTCTTTCTTGGATTTATGAAGCAGTATGAAGCTTATTAACACTTTTTTCTTTCTTTATTGCTGACAAAAATTAATTCTGTAAGAGCACCAACAGAGTTTGAAATGTCATAGCTCCTTTTAGAGTGACACAGACCTCTTTCTTCGTCTTACAAAATCATCTGCATGGATGAAGTTGGAAAGAGCCTTGGAGAGGTGACTGTCTGATGTCTCAGTGTTGCTCCCGAAGTCGGAGCTCTTCAGGCAAGGGCACAAGCTGTGCATAATGGCCCGGCGGATGTAGCTGTCAAAGATATAGTAAATCAGAGGGTTAACGCAGCTGTTGGCAAATGCCAAGGGTCCACTCACCTTCATCCCGAGCTGAAGAGCAGCTGATGAAAAACGGAGTCCATTTTGCAATCCAGAAACAATGGCTAGGAGCTTGAAAGTATTAAAGGGCAGCCAGGAGAAGACAAAGGCTGCCACAACAATGAAGATGATCTTTATGGATTTCCTCAGCTTTTTGTTGTGCTTTCCTGACTGCTGGTAGTGAGCACACAGTTTCCTTGTGATGCAGCAGTAGCAGGTCACAATGCTCAGCAAGGGGACAAAGAAGGTGAAAATTAAGGTGACCAGAGCCCATGTCAATTTCATTGAAGTGGCTCTCTTCTCTGCACAGTACGGCTTATCCTCAATCAGGGTCAGCTCCCTGGACAGAAGAGTAGGCAATCCTAGAAGGCAGGAGATAAACCAGACGCTGGCACAGACTCCATATGCACAGTCTCTCCTTCTGAATTTCCTGGATACAGCTGGATACATGATAGCCAGGTAGCGGTCAACACTCATGCAAGTAAGCAAGAAGACACTACAGTGCATGTTGACTGAGATCATGTAAGAGCTGCTTTTGCACAGAAAAGAGCCGGTTCTCCACAGTCCTAGAGATGCTTCTTTATCCACCCAGAGAGGCAATGTGACAAGAAAAATGAAGTCAGAGACAGCCAAGTTGATGATAAAGATGTCAATTAGTCTTCGGCTGCCACGTTTGAAATGCAGTGCACCAATGAGGATTAGGTTGCCCAACACTCCAGTCAGGAACACAGCTGTGTAAAAGATGGAAAGGAACACAGATGTGTAAGGAACTTGGGAGCTGGTCTCTTTGATATGAGAGTTTGGGCTGGCAGCGTAGTAATAATCCAAATAAACTGAAGTTGTTTCCAGGTCCATCACTGACGATCAGACGTCAAAGCTGGTAAGTTTCCTTATCTGTGATATGTTGGTACGAACTTTAGAGATCTCAAGGGATCTTCTCTTATACAGACTCTCTTGGTCTCTGCCTCCCCCTTGCTCCTTCTTTCAAAGATCCTGGACAAGCATGAAAACAAATTAAAAAGTGCAGTTTCTACCGATCTTCAGAAAGGGCCCACAAGTAGCACCACCTTTGATTGGTGTTGGGTGGTTGTGGTTGTGGTTTTCTTTATTTGCACTTACCCATGAAACTGAGTTACTTTTCTGACTTTTTATTCAAGATATTTGAATTGTTTTTCTTAAATCCAGAAATTAAGAAATGAATTAATTTTTTACTCTAACCCCCTTAAAGACCTTTGATTTTCTGGTTCTGATTTTTTTAAAATTTAGTCTTCTGTTTCATCTTTAAGAACTGTTGTACCTTTAGAAGTGTAAGTGATGATGAAGATACTCTTATTTATACTACTAATGATTTATGAAGAAAATTGATCTTTCCTTGCTTAAAAAGTGAATTGGAAGTTTTCCATCTTGCACCTATAGTAAGCATCACGATTGCAATTAGAGCATGGGATTCTATTTATTTGCCTCTTTCATAAATAATCAACCTTGTATCATTCAATAATTTTCAAATACTCAAAAGGCTAAGGTCATGTCTTTCATGTGCTTTTACTATTTCAAATTTTTGATTACATTTAGAATAGCACCATGCACACAGTTTGTGCCTTGGAAATGTTAGTTTATTAAAATTAATTTAGAAAATTCTTCCTTTTGAGATCCTGTATAATTACAGGGATAAACTCATTTGAATCTTACTGTAGGCATTGATGTTATTTATAAAATTTACAAACATATTTAAAAAGCACAAGCTGCTACTTTTATCCTCTTCTTTACTATCTTAATTCACCTACTGAAGTTCCCTTTTGTAAACATTAACATCCTTGACTGGAGATTTTCTATATTAATTCTCAAATTCCCACCTATCAGATTCCAGATACTGATCCTGGTCTTCTTTACCTTTGTAGCAATGGTTGGATAGCTCTAAGCCATGGTTTTTTCATTAAGTCCCTCTACAGATCAGCTAACTTCACTTTGGAATTGGTGACGTGGCAGTAGATGTAAATACCCATAACAAATGATATCATAATAGAGATATTTTGAGAAACAGCTCAACAGAGGATTCTATCATGAGTTGTTCATATATGTTTCCTTTTATATTATGAAGGCTACATAAAATGTAATGAATTTGGAATTGACTCTATTGATTTTAGTTGTTTATTGGCCAAGTCACTCAGGGCTCTTTTGTACTCTTGTGTCTTTCTCCCCTTCCTTCCATCTCATTTAATGTCCAATATTCCAGTCTTGGGTTGACATTACCATTGCATAGAAGAATGCTTGCCTGTAGATAATACTACTGTTAAACATGTGGAGTACATTATGCGTAATTTTTATTTCTCCAATAATTTGTAGATTGAAAAGAATGATCTTGTCTGTTGCATTCTTCTCCCTTTCCTGATGTGGCTAATGTCATGGGTCTCTGACGTGGGACAGCACTAAGAAGTCACTTGGAAGTTGATATACAAGCTTGAGTTGCTTTCTTCTTTGTCCCTGCCTGCTCTGTGCTACTCCTTAATTTGATGGGGGGCATATCCTCACTAAATATAGACTACAGATCAGAGAAACTAATTAGCAACTTTGACATTTCTGGGACAGAAATCTTTCCCACTGGGTAAGCCTTAATTATTTAATAGAATAATTCATTTTGTCAAATAGCTTAAAGTAGGGCAATATTTACTTGAAAAAAATTGATAGAGTAATAGAATATTTAAACACTATGTCTATATGCATATGTATTAAAAAGTACCAACCATAAATATTCTTTATTTGCAATTGTATTTTAATATTAGAATTGTAATCGGAAATTCTTTTGGCATTTGAGAAAATAAGGTTGATTCTGATCCGGGAAAATTAGGTTGATTCTGATTAGATAGATCTAAAGAATTCAACATAACAGTGTAAGCTCAACAGGCTGATATTTTGGAGGAAAACATTTGACCTTCTTCATTGTATTGGGCCTTAAATATTTTAAGTTTCTACCCAGCAAAAAAAAAAAAAATCTTTCAAGTTTCTAAAGATGTTGGGTTGGTGATGTAAACTATCTCAAGTAAATCTGACTCAGCTAATTATTGAAGCAATTATAGATAAAATAGTTTTCTGTATCATATATGGCTATCTTGAAGTATAATATTTACTGACAAAATGCTGCAACATGAGACTATGTCTCATGGATCAATTGCACTAGGAGACTCCAATTAGGGTACAAATTAACTGCATTAAGCCAAAAAAGTAAAAATAACATGGTTCTGGGCTTTTAATAGATAGCTTAGCATACAATGCTAGCCTAAGAGTGAACCCACAGCAAATGCTGAGTAGATAAAATACATAAAGCAGGGGAGGTCATAGTTCTAAGTAAGCTAAGTACAATGATTATTTGTAGGACTTTGTATGCCCTTTGAAATACACATACAGATAATAACAATGAATACTTATGTATTGATCAAAACTCAAAACCAACAGAGTTGCATATGCATCTGAAAAAGCAGTATAAACAGGGTACTTACAGAACAGAAAAAGAATGTAAATATTAGTAACTGACTTATAGCATAGTCACCTCTTAAGAATTATTTTCCTGAAAAAATTATTTTCTTCACTAAACTCTGACAAAAGTAATTGTGTCTGTCTTTGAACTTTTAAAATGCTGCTTATAAAGAGGTTATTATTTCACAAGTTTCGCTGTCTTGGTATCTGACCTTCTGAGCTGATCGTGAGCTAGTTACAGATAGATCTCACCTTTTCTCTCTCCATTTCCATGTAGCAGTCTGTAGTCATCCAACTAAAGTCCTTGACTTTCAAAACCATTGCTTTGAACTTGCAGATGCCTGACAATATTATTTACATTAGAATCACTGGGAAACCTACTACAGGTTCCCAAACCCTGTCCTAGATTTACTGAAACAGAATCACTGGGGAAAGATGCAGTCTAGGACTTTATATTAAGCAATCCTCTAAGGTGAGACACACACTGTTTAGAATTATACTTTGTAGTTACATAAATTGACTGACATGATATGTTTTGCTATTACTTTAGCTATTTTTTTTTAAGTTTAAAAGTTGCATCAGTATTTGAAACTTGTGGAAGTCTTTCCCTGGACTTACAACACTTTATAAATTAACTAGATATCTGTCCTCTATCTACTTATCCTATGTTCCAATCTTTTTTTTTTTTTTTTTTTTTTTTTTTTTTGGTTTTTCTCCGGTACCAGGAACCGAACTCACGACCTTGCACTTGCCAGGCAGGCGCTTTGCCACTGAGCTAAATCCCCAGCCCCTGTTCCAATTTTAAAATATGTTTAGAGCTTGGTCCGGTGTTGAAGATGAAGACAGCAGAAGTTTTTCTCCACTGAGACATTTGCTCAAGCATCCATTGACTTAGACATCAATGGTGTTGTCCTCTATGGTACGGCTGAAGCTATGTTTTGCAGTCTCTGTTTCACACACAGAATGAAGATTTTGTGATAATAGTCACTTTGTTGGGTGTGATCCTTAGAATTATAATACTTTGGCATTTTCCACTATCTCTGCTTCTTATGTATTGCCTAGGCTGTAGATGTTGTATATACAAATTCCCTAAGGAAACACTAACACTATGAATCGATGACAATCTCACTTTGTAGTTACATTGTTCTTACAGAATTTTGAATCATAAAATTTTAGAGTTCCAAGTGATACTAGTGATTATCAGAACCACTCTTTTCCCAATGAGGCCACAAGGGCCCAGAAAGAAATCATTTATCAAAGACTCTCAGTGATGATTTTTTAAATTGATAACAATTTGAATATAAATTTGTTATTTACGTGTAGTTATTTCATGTTCTTTAGAAGTATAAACATTCAAACAAGTATAGTTTGTTAAACTGTGAGGCACTTGATGTTAGGAGTGGCTGAAGCTGGGAATTGGTCATGTGTGTGAGGGCAGGACAGAGCCAGAGTGCCTCAAGCAGTTAAACATCCTGCCTAGACAATTTAGTCACTAGTCACTAGGCAACCCTGTATCTCACGATACTAACTTTGCAAGAATATAAATAAACACCCCTACTGTTGTTGTGCAGGTCCTCCTACCCATTAGGTAAGAGGTCGCCTCCACCTGACCCAGCTCTTGTTTCTTGTCTATCATTTCCTCATACTCACTGCCATTCCTCCCCAGGGTGCCCCGAGAAACCAGCACAGTCCCTAAAAGTTGATAGGAACTGCTAAATGAAAAGAACCATTTGAGTTGGATTTTTTTATGTTTTTCCTTGACTAATATTTGCCATTGTTCTGTGGTGAATAAGTACAAGGAAAATTAAGGACTGATAGATTGTTTTGAGGATAGCTTTGGTTGAAACTCAGAGCTTCTATGTATTTCTAATTTCCTTCTATCTGAACTCTGAAAGGAGAACAATTAGTACAAAATATATAAAAAAAGTAAGAAAATCATAACATAGGTATATCTTACTTAACATAATTTTTCCTAATAATGAACAATTAAAATAGAATCATAATTAAGTATATTAGGGAATTTGGTATTTGAAGGAATTCTCATGTGAAGAGTTGTTTCATAAGCACAAAATAAAAACAAGTTATAATATCTGAATATCTACTTTTCAGTTATTAGATTTAACATGTAATGTAATTATAGCACCTTTCTGCGAAAAACTAAAAACATCTTTAACAAATTAAGCTAGAAGCCTAGTTCAGCTTTTGCTTTTAAACCTAAATTCCATAATCTGAACTTGGATGCACTAAACTACCTCTAACTTTTGTGAAAATATGTCACAGCAGCTACTCTTTCTTGAATAGTAAAGTGGGAAACAGAAGCAAAATTTAGCTCCAAAGAAAAAAATAAAAAATAAAAGAAATATTTTTAAAAGGGTCAGGCATATAGCTCAGTGGCACAGTGCCTGCCTGGTAAGTGCAAGGTCCTAAATTGAATTCCTGGTACCAAAAAGCAAAACAAAACAAAAACAAAAACACAAACAAAAAACCCCAGAAATTTAGCTTCCCTAATTTATTAAGGATTTATTCTACACTAGTTAGCACAAGCAGAAAGTATATAATATCAAACATGCAGAGATAAACCAGAAATATGGTCGTATGGTTGCTGAAACTAGGTGTGAAGAGGCAGTTCAGGTTTTCTGCGCTTAGCTGGTGAAGATGTTCAAAAGCTCAAACATATTGCCACTTCCCCATCAGAACTAGGGTGGTGATTCAGTTTTGCTCTGTGTATTTTGTAGGCATTCTAGAGACTTGAAGGGTGAATACACCAAAGTCCTTTACAGAAACATCTCCCTTCTGGAGTTATGGTGACTTACATATGCTATGAGCCAAGGCCTTGGAACGTCCTGAACAGGGCTAAGTAAGGAGAGCAGAAATGCTGCCCTGGCAAGTCTTTGTTACTCATCTGGCAGTTAGTCCAGAGATTCATTATCCAGTGAACAAGGACATCAGTCTGTCAAAATGGCTTATTTCCCATATCCAGGGGACAACCCAGGAGTTTTCAACCACTGTTTATACCGACCTTACTAAAACATTATAGATATTCAACAAATATTTCCAAATAATAATAATTTAATGATTCTTAACTAATCCTCAGATATTATACTAGGAATTTTTTATGTATTTCCTCCTTTAATCTTTACAATGATCATATGAGATAGGTGCTATTGTCAAAAATCTGTATTTTGGTGGGCCTGGTGGCATAGTCTTGTAGTCCTAGCTTCTCAGGAGCCTGGGGACAAAGAGAACTGCTTGAGCCCAGGATCAGCCTGGAAAACTAAACAAGATCCCTTTCAAAAAAAAAAATCCATAAATTATAAATTTTAAAAGACAACCAAGAGTTAAAGATGGTGAAATAAATTTTCCAAAGTCACAAAACTAACTTACTCCAGTATTCAAGCTTGCTAAGTCAAGTATGAGGTTGTTTCTTCCTATCTCCTACCTTCCTATTTATCTGGTTTTATTGACCTCAGTGATGAGGTAGACACAAAAGTAGGAGACTTCCAATAAGGGCCAAAAGATGTAATAATTTCCTGGGGCATAAATCCATCCATGAGCCTTCTTGTACATTAAGCATTTGCACTTTTCCTAGTTGATGCCTGTGACAAAATTCTTGTTGATTAGATGTAATACGTGAAAATGCAGTCATATTTGAATAATTGTGATATATTTGTTTATTTTTATTTATGTACTAGGTATGAATAGCAGTTCACCACCACAGGTAGAAAAATAAGTATCATGCCTTTAGTCTGTCGAGGTGGTAGAAGTCCGACCGCAACTTGGGGTTCCCACCTTTCTCCTGTGCAGTAGCTAAATTCCAGGGTGTAAGAGGGTAAGGAGGGACTTCAGGAACGCCCCTGGTCCTTGACTCCACTGTCTTTGCAGGTATCCGTTGAGAAGCCTACGGTTTGCTGGTCTCAGGTTACATTAATGGGTCGACACATATTATTGCTAAGGTGTCTCTGACGCCCTTTGTCTCTCCCCATATGATGCCCTGTGCCACTACCAGATACCACCAATGAGAAGTCCATCACCAGACGCAGCCCTTTGATCTTGGACCAGAATTGTAAACCAAAGAAAACTTCTAAAAGTAATTTAAAGCAAAACAAAGAAGCTGTGTCTGCTTCCTGTTCACAAATTGGAGTCATTCTGTTGCTTCTTTTCCACACATCATCAGCTATGTCCCACGCTGTCAGAGACGTTGTCTTCTGGAAGTGATGTCCTCTAAGCTTCAGTCTTTTCACACTGTATTCACATTTTTTTATTTAATATTTTTAAAATCAACTAAAATGTATTTTAAAGGTCAACTTTACTATAATAGAAAACGAATATCACTTGTCTTACAGCCACAACGAAATTTTTTTTTTTATTTTAAAGAATAAAAGAAGGATAACATAATAATAGGGGGCACTTAGCAAATTACAGACAAAATGGTAGGAAATTATCAATGGTTATCATTTTACATATTATTGTCTACAAAACAGTTTCTCAGGAAAACAAATAGACAAATA
>NW_004955427.1:108503-109199 GCF_000276665.1 Chinchilla lanigera | reverse complement strand
TATCTTCAGAGTGGCAGCCACAACGAAATTTTATGAAACCCAAATAATATCATATTGCAGAAAGATACTATCTGCCAGGTCACATCCTTCTTAGTCTAAACTTAAGTAAGCAAACCAGATTATCTGCTCTATTGGGAGTAAGGTTGTACGAGGGTGGAAAAGGAAAACTAACACGTCAAAAGACTCCTATTGCTCTTCATATATACAGTACTTAAATAGAGGCAAGATGGTGAGATATTGGAAGCACAGGACTAAAAGACTGAGTTATAAAAATCGCAGTCCTTGGCTAGTGGCGACCGAAGATAGGTGGCATTACGTTCTGTATCTCCCTCCCTCGACTCCAGAGCTGTAAGAAAACTCCAGCCCCTACTTCCGCCTTGCGCGCCTCACACCCTTCGTAGCGAACTACAGCCCCCATAATGCCTCGGGCGGCGCCGGGCTCGCCGGGCTCCACCTCCCGCAGTTGTCTCTGCGTCGGTCCTACAACTCCCACAACCCCTCTCGGCCTCGGGCCGCGGCCCGGCTTGTGGCGGGGGCGGAGGCGGAGGCGCGGGAGTTATGGAGGGGGCGGGCTCTGCAGGGAAGTGCGTCAGAAGAGGCGCGGGGAGAGTAGGCTGCCGTGGTCCGAGCTCGGAGGCGAAGCCGGTGCCGCAGGAGGATGGGCGGTGAGCGCGTGCGGCCGCGTGGCGGGCGGGG
>NW_004955427.1:91969-108183 GCF_000276665.1 Chinchilla lanigera | reverse complement strand
CGGCTCTGCTGGGGTCGTTGGAGAGCTCCGGGGCGGGGGCGTGATTGAGGCCGGGAGCAAGCCCCCTCCTCGAGCTGCCGCTCGTTACTGCGGTCGCCTCACGGCCTCGGGGCGCCGCCGTCTCCCGGGCTCGGCCCCCTCCGAGCGCCTCTGCGAGGGTTCGCGCGGCCGCGGCGTGCGCCTGGCAGCGTTTGACTCAGCGCGATCCGCTTTGAGTCATCGTGCCGCGGCCATTGACTACCGCCGAGAGCCGCTGGCCACGCCTAGAGGGTGCTCATGTTTGCTTAGTTCAGTTTCCTCCCAGAGGGATCGTCTCGTTTCTGTGGGTATGTGCAGGGTTTAGGGGACACCCGGACTGCAGCCGCAGAGGTTCGAGAAGTAGTGTCTGCGGAGTAGGGGGCGCGGTGTCATTCGGCCGTGGGAAGCGGCTTGACTTAGTTTTAACAGATTGGGGAAGGTTTACATCTAGTGTTACTGTATGCCGTTGTTTGCTTTCCTGCTTCACATGCCCAGAACAACTTCTTCGGGGTTAACCTCCTCAACTCTGGCTTCCAGATGTATCCTGACTTTCTGTCCTTGTCTTGGGAGACTTCCTTTTTGGAGGAAACTGGAAGGAGCTGATTTCCAGTGCTTGCCTTTCCAGTGTCTTTTTCCCTGTTCATACTCAGAACACTTAAAACTACTGCATGTATAAGAATTCAGTTTGCAGTTTAAAAATGTATGCACGGTGCGCTGCTGACCATGGGCATGTCTGTTTTTGGTATTTGTAATGTGTATGTCCATTTCAGTGTTGTCTGTTTTAGTATGCAGGTGATAGACTAGAGAGCAAGACCTCTGTCTCCGTAGCATCTTGGGTATGTGAGTGTTCTATGAGTATTACCATAATAATGAGTTTTGTTTTAAACTTAACGTTTGCTTTTTAAAAAATTCCTTAGTGATTGCATATTACTTTAAATAACTAAGGGATGGGGAATAGGATAAAGACTGATTTCAAGAGAAATTCTTTCAGAATAATCCTGTTTGTGGAGTCTAACCTTTCTTTTTTCAACTTTAAACAGAGCAGTCTGAGTGCCAGAATGGATAACCGTTTTGCTACAGCGTTTGTAATTGCTTGTGTGCTTAGCCTGATTTCCACCATCTACATGGCGGCCTCAATTGGTACAGACTTCTGGTATGAGTATCGAAGTCCAGTTCAAGAAAATTTAAGTGATTTGAATAAGAGCATCTGGGAAGAATTCAATACCGATGAAGCAAATGAAAAGACTTACATTGATGCACTTTTCCGATATAATGGCACAGTGGGATTGTGGAGATGGTGTATCAGCATGCCCAAAAACACACATTGGTATACGACCTTAGAAAGGACAGGTATTCCTCTATTTCAAATTTTCTCTTTAACTATTCAATGATAAGCAAATTGCCCTGATTATTGTCCAGTTATGTATAAGCAGATTTGTGAATTCTCTCCCTCCCCAAGAAATAAATCTTAGGTATCTTTTCCTGTAATCTTCTCTGCTTAGCTTCTGGGCATTACCATAGTATTAATGAATATTGATTGGATAAGTAACTTAGGAAAGCCATTTTACATCTCTGTACTTACATATTCACTTATTAAAATGCCTTTTACTCTCGTATGTGTCGTGCGGGAATAGTTGGAACAGTACGTGAGAAGACTTTAAATATTAATTGTTAAAAGAACTGATATCAAATCAATAAATGTGAACTGATTATCCTTTATAGCAGTGTTGCAGTAAATATTTCACCTGTCCTTATATCTTAGGATTTATAATTTGAATGACTGCATTTAAATCTATATATGAGATGTGATCAAAATGTGAATGTTTAAATTTTTTAAAAATGTATTATAATAAAAGATATATAATTGCCATGAAAATACTGTCCCTCTTTGAACACACTTATCCCATTGTCCTTCCCACTTTCTGAAGCAGGTGTGGAAGTCCTCTTTCCTGAGTGTCTTTAGTTGCACTGTTCTAACCACCTCAAAGTCCTGAATGTTCAAAACATTTACTCTTCATGGTCATTTTGACTTCAGGAAAGAGCTGGAAGTCGAAGGGTGCCATATCTTGTGAGTAAGGTAGATGAGAACACATGGTAATGTTTTTATAAGCCTGCATTTCTGTTGGATGGCAGGAGCATTTACTGTGTTTTTGATCACATCTCTTAAAGATACTCAGGATAGAGGACTTCCGAGTCCTCAGGAACTCTTGCAGAAAGTGGCAAAGGCAATGGAATAAGTGTGTCCAAAGTGAGGGGGAATATTTTGAGGGGAATAATGGCAATGTATATTTTATTGTAATTTCAAATATTTGACATATATTGTGATCATCTCTTGCATCTGAACCAGTTTAACATCAATTTTGATGTAGTTTATAGGTTAAAAATTTGTATTACAGAAGAAAAGTCTTAGCTGTTCCTCAGATTTATTTTGCAAGCATTCTTATTTAACACTTACGAAGATTTTAATTAACAGTTACTAAATTGGAATCCTTAGTGCCCATTGTAAGGGAGAAATTCTCAGTTTATTTTTATTTATGATTATTTCTGTTGGGCTCTTGGTGGGGAATCATTGTATTCAAATATTAGTAGAACAAGTTTGAGTTACCATACATCAAAAGGATGATAGTATGTTATTATATATGAAAAAGGAAGTATGCAAGGAAAAGAAAGTTGGTTAAAATTCATTGTGAAATGTTCAGTTCTAATTATGAGGGTACAAGAGCAGTTGATATTAGAATTTACAAATTATGTAATCATTTAACATAATTATTTCATGCTTCAGTATCCCAAGGGCCTTGTAATTTTTATTCTTGAGATACATTCTAATAAGTGGTGACAGGCAGTAAACATAAGTAAATACAACTATATAAACAATAAACAAGTACATAGTATGTTAAAAGATGATGTGCTATTGAAAATAAGAGCAAAAATAAAGATTTACAAATACAAGGGAAGGAAATAGTGGTGGGTGTAGGTTAGGATTTTCAGTAGCGTAGTCAAGATAGGCTTCATTGAGAAGACACTACTTCAGTGCAGATTTGATGTGGGTAGACTATATGAAGGAAGGTAGCTACTGGGTTGAACTAAAGGGAGAGAGGAGAGAATTGGTAGTTTATTGTTAGAGATGTGTAGGACTTTAGGCATCATGAGGACCCTGGTTTTTACTGTGACTATAATGGAGAGCCATTTAGGGGTGTTTGAGTAGTAGAGAGGCATTTTCTGATCATCCTGGATATGGTAAGAACGGACAGGCAGCAGGCAAGCATGGAAGGTAGGAAATAGGTTGCGAGGTCATTGCAGTGATTCAGGTGAGAGATAATTATAAATCAGATCAGTGTAGTAGCACGGAGCAGCAGCTGGATCCTTCATACTTGATGGAAGAACCTTGAGGATTTCTTGTTGGAATCAATCTGGGCAGGAATGGCTCTAGAGTTTCTATTTTGAGGAGTTGAAAGTAGAACTGCTGTTTGAATTGAGGACCATAGCTAGTAGAACAAGTTTGGGGGAAAAGATCAAAGTTTTTATTTCAATCTTTATCCCCTGCTCTTTCTCAGTCTTCTTATTTATCTATTCTGTCACCTATTTTGTTGCTCCAATTTTTTTTTTTTCCTTCCTAGTGCCTGTATCTTCAGCCTTCTGCTGAGAACCACTGGCATGCATTGGACATCAGAGAGATCTGTGTGTCACTCAGGGTCAAAGAAATTGCTTATTCCCTTGAACACTTTTCTCCATCATTCTTCCTTTTGGAGGATAATTACTGAAAGAATATTGTGAAATGTTTATAATGAGAACAATAAGCAGTCATTGTTCTTGTTCCAGAGTCATTTGATGTTGTCACAAAATGTATGAGTTTCACACTAAATGAGCAGTTCATGGAGAAATTTGTTGAGCCTGGAAACCAGAATAGTGGAATTGATCTACTTCGGACCTGTGAGTACTTTGATCTCTGTAGGACAACTGGGGAAAAAAGAAATAATTTTACTTGTGGATGGCTGTATTCTAATTTTTGAACATGATATGTTAGTAGATCACGTCAAATTTGTTCTCTGTTTAGGTATTTGAGGTCTGTTCTTATTGATAGTATATTTTAGGAAGTAAAAGTGTACTTCCAGATTTCAAATAGTTTTAAGTTGAGGGAGGCAGTTAATACATTGACTGATGGAATCCAGACCTCCACAAGACATTGTTGATGGGCCCAATTAACTAAGAGGAAATTGAGTAAGGATAAATAATAAAGTCGTATTGGTGAGGCTCAGATAAGCATGTGTGAAAATATTGCAAGCTCTTACTGAGTTACTGAGTATCAGGCCCGTTCGTCCAAAGTTAGATGGTAGTCACAAAAATGAAATAGAGATGTCAAGAAAAGTATTACGAATACTTTTTTCCCTGGTGGCAAGGCTACACAGGAATTACTGTCTTCAGATTAGAGTCTCAGTTTTTAGGGCCATAGAGACTTATTGGAGCTTGCCTGGAAGAATAACCATATTATAGACAAACAAATAAACCCTTCAATGAAAATGGGTAGAAAGAAGTTATTAGCAGAGTTTGAAAGGAGCTGAGAAAAAAGACATTTTTAAAATTAAGTTTATTGGTACAGAAGTTGCAGAAAATGCCATCACCAAAAGGTAGAGTTTGGTTGAAGTTGATACTAATATATTACTAATAATTAAAATTATCTGAAAACATAATGAAGCGCTTTTTGAGGCCATCAACTTTCTTAGGTTGGTAAGAGCACTTTTGATAATTAGAAGTTTTCTTGACTACCTGGTTATATATCAGACTCACTACATTGTGCCTTATGCAATTTCTTTCAACAGACTGGTAAGACAGGTCATTCATAATCACTCTTTACTTGTTTATACTCCCTTTAGATTCTGAAAATCCAAGGAATTGTTTATGTCTTGTGGTAAACTATTTGTTGCCTCTGATTCCAGCTCTCCCACTTACTTTCTTTGTATAAGTTATTTTTGCTTCTTGTCTCAGTTTCTTCAATTATAAAATAAAAATAGTACTCAATAGTAAGAGTTGTTAGAAGAATTAATTCACAGAGCATGTATGTGTAAAACAAGCAGTACATGGCACATTGTAAGACTTTGGTAACTGTTTCCTGTTAGTGGCTTTTGCTTTTTTTCAAAGCAGAGCATCCTTTTGAACAATCTAATTTATTAAAGAAGCCTCATTATTAAAATATTTCTCACTTTTTGAGAGGGGATCTAATTACAATATAAAAGAAATTGCCAGTATGGAAAAATGGTCAAAAATCATGGTAACATGTCTGTTCTTTCTTTCTCTTTGAAATCAGATCTTTGGCGTTGCCAGATCCTTTTACCTTTTGTTAGTCTAGGTTTGATGTGCTTTGGGGCTTTAATTGGACTTTGTGCTTGTATCTGCCGAAGCTTATATCCCACCATTGCCACAGGCATTCTCCACCTCCTTGCTGGTGAGTCTTGTACCATGCTTAACTTTTAACTTCCTCCTGTCTCCTTAGGGACCACAAATTACAATTCATAAAGATTCACATATTACCGTAATGTCATGTTGCCTGAAAAGCTCTCTATTGTGCTTTTATAGAGTCATGTTTTGTTTTATTTTCTAAATTTCCCCTGAAGGTCTGTCTACACTGGGCGCAGTAAGTTGTTATGTTGCTGGAATTGAACTGCTCCACCAGAACCTAAAGCTACCTGAGAATGTATCCGGTGAATTTGGATGGTCCTTCTGCCTAGCTTGCGTCTCAGCTCCCTTACAGTTCATGGCTTCTGCTCTCTTTATCTGGGCTGCTCACACCAATCGGAAAGAGTACACCTTAATGAAGGCATATCGCGTGGCATGAGTAGGAAACTCCTGTTTTACCATTGCTACTTTTAATATTTTTGATATTCATACTTACCCTTGCCTCCCATTGTTTTTAATTTTTATTTTTTGTGGATATATCATTTTATTCTGAAAATCCATTTTATTTATACACCCTACTCTAAATGCACACTTAATAACACTAAAATTTATGTGGTTTACTCTGAGTGATTTCATCTTTCAAATAAACCAGTCAGCATCAACGTCTAGACAGAAAGAAATGGGTAAAGAGTTGACACAAATTTATGAAAGAGAATTGAAAGTGAAAAATTGACCCAGAACAGGTTCTGCTGATGTCTGTTTTAGACTTTCTAGTAAAGGTAACTCCATCTGTTAAACTAGAAACTTTAATTTCTTTGGGAAACCTCTTATGAATGTCAAAACATCCATACTTTTCTTTTGTAGCCAGTCAGCCAGTGGTCTTAATGCTACTTTCAAAGGCTTAAAGCTCCATAAAATTGGGAAATTATGTGTGATCTTTTTCCCTAAACTTCGGCACATACCTTCATCTGAGGTGAAATATGGCAGCTGTTTATATCTCTAATGTGTCTCTCTACAAGGAAAGAAGTGAAAAGATGGCAGTGTTTACTTGGAAGTTTAATTTTATAATTGCAGAAGTTCCAGTTTAGCCAGATAAATGAGTTGATCTTACTATTTTAGTTTTAAAATGTCATTAGGATTTTCAGTACCACCAAACCATTTTGAATTTTTGTTCCTTTTTACATACCAGGTTTATTAAAAGAGTGCTTTCTTTTTAACAGTACATTAGGATCACAAAATAAAATTCCCCAACAGTTTTCTGTTTATTCTAATTAAGTATCACAAAGTTCTACCATAATTACCCTCCAGAGCTGGGAATACTACCACAAGGTCTAAAGCTGTGGCTGTCCATTAACCTCCAGCTATGGTCTTTATTTCTTGTGGTGAAATGATGTGCCTTTCCTTGCCTAAATCCCTTCCCTGGTGTATCAGCATTATATAATGTCATCTAATTCAATCATTTTTTATAACTGTCTATAAACATTGAAGTTTTAAAAATCTTATTTATTTATTCCATACTGTAGCACTTGACAGATTAAAAAAAAAAAGGAACAGTAATTTCTTACCATATCCTAAATCTGTCTTTTTTATAAAATAAAAATGAGAAGAGACTCAAAGATTGTGTATGGTGTGTGAATTGATTCAAATCTCAATGAATTAAAATAATGGGGATATCTGTGGTTCTTTATGGAAAATGCATTACTACTCTGCAAGCCTGTTTTTATGTCCTGGGTTTGGATTTGTTTTATCTTCCCGGAAATGTGGCAACCCTTTATCACTGTTAGAGAAGAGATTCTTTTGTATGTTTCCAAATTTTAAAACAGGATTTCAAACTAGTTTTGTGATCTGTATACTATCCTTAATATGGCTTTTGTCTTATACTCATTTAATGGTCATGGATGTTTGTTTAATAGTAAAGAAAGAAATCAAATTCTGACTTGTAACAGCCAGTATTGCTATGTACCCAGTTGCCTGTGAATTGGCTGATTAATTAGATGTCTACCCTTCTGCCCCTGGCTTTTTAAAGCAATACTGGGGATTGAACATACAGAGTGCTAAAATACATCCTCAGCCCTTCTTAAAATATTTGATTTTGAGAAAGGGTCCTGCTGAGTTACTTAGGCTATCCTCAAATATGCCACCTCCCTCAGCCTCTTCCAGTATGTAGGATTAAAGGTGTGCACCATTGAACCTGGCAGATTTCTACCTAAACTCTTGAAGTTTCATAGACTGACAGTACCTCTGGAAGGTGAATAGGAGAAAAAGCTAAGTGAACAAATAAGAACATTTAAGAGTGGGATTTAAAAATTATTGGCAGTGTGACATACTTGTATTAGGAAGTTATTTTAAACACTGTTCCTACCTTTTACCCCTAGGGTTATCTGCATGAGTGCCTGTAAACCAGGCCTTAGTATAAACTGGAAGGCAGAATTGGACTTCAGGTTTAGAAAGCTAGCACTATAATCCCTACTGCTGAATAAGTGTTGTAACTAGTATTTTTAGCTCAATGCAAAGTGTCTGAGGTCACCTCCTGAAAAGACTTGTCTGTAATAGTACATAGGGCCATTTGTTTAATGTAAAAACAGTTTTTCTAAGGTTGAACCATATGAAATTGCTCATAGACAATCATTTTGATTATTCAGACCTAAAGTCAGTGGAAAGGTAAATCATCTTAGTGTCCATTGAATCGTTGAAACCAACCCCCAAAGTTAAAAATTAAATCCAGATCTTCTTGAGGACGTAAGTTATGACAACTGAAAAAGTCTGTTTTAAGACATTGATTTAGCAAAAGACTCAAATGTTTAGATATTTGATAGATATACCCATAGATATACCCATAGTTGGTGTAATAAAAAAGTCAGAACAATTCTAGAATTTATTGGGATAGCCAAGTGTGCCTACTGTATGTCAATGCATGAGAGTAATGTGTTAAAAAATAACACTTAAGTTTTAATGTGTATATTAGGAGGGAGGATAGAGTTAATAACTCAGATGAACTCATTTAGTAGCATGATTGAGAAGAGATGATAATACAGCAAACCTTTTTAGAGTTGTTTTTTCATTCCAGAAAGAAAGCACCAAATTGCAGACTTAAAATGATTAAAATTTGTAGATCTGGTCATATTCATTTGACTGTAAGATATATAGTATGAGGGAATTTTAATGTTTAATCCTTATGTAAGCTATCACCTAAAGTAAAAATGCTGAATTAACTCAATTTAGCTAATTGAGCATTTACTAAAGTTTCCAACTAACGGGTACAGCCCTGAGTAGTTCATAGGCTAGGTGTGCCTTACGGGGAGACATGAATGGAGTCTTTCGTCTTCCTTTTAGCTCTCTTCTCACAGAATGGTAACTAGTACCTTGAAAATCTGTTCCTCAGATGTTCTGACATTTTGATGAGATGTGTTTTTTTCTTAGGGTCAAATTATATATAAATGCCAGTATCCTGTGAATAAGTTTTGTAACAATCCTAGTTTGCAAACTGAATGAGAATGGTTACTTGGTCAATAGAAATTACTATTGGCAAAATCAGTACATTATTTGATATATAAATATGTACACACTTTCAGCAAACTTAGGAAAAGTGCAGTCCAATTTATATTTATCTTTGCAAAGGTTTGGAAATGTACAATAAAGAGAGACTCTCCTTTCTGTTTTGTCTTCATCTTTCAAAATATCTGTGTCACTAAGTCATGCATGCATCACCTTTTATCTACTATATTGGTGTTGTGTCTCAGAGTGTGAACTTTACTTAGCCTCCTGCAACATTTTAGTCCCTCCCAGGCTATCAGCTTTCTCTTGTCATTTTTCTTTACTTAAGCTTGTCTTACCATTATATGTACACAGATAACTTTGATGTTGTGGCTCCTATATCTCCTGTAGTGCTTTCTCTCACAATCCTCTGCCTTATTTTTATAGACACTGCTGTGTAGTTTTCTATTCCCAGTCTCCAAATACTGAATATCTTTCAAATCTAAAAGCTCATTCTATAAAAAAAGTGTTATTTGCTCTTAACTACTTCACACATCTAATACCTGATGATGTGCTATCACACTTTCTAAGTTTCTATAAAAAGTTTTGAGAAGCTTATTGCAGTGAACTGTTGTACTGTCTACAGCCCTTATCTACTTGTAATGAATTATCTGATTGGAGTGACTGCTGGTATCAGCAATTACTGGAGCAGCATGATGGGTGGTAGTATCCAGCTTAGAAAACAATGTTAAATTCTAATCTAGGTCTGGTTCAGCCTTTCCAAGCACCCCCTGTCACCTGTAAAATGTGTCTCATGGAGTTAAAATATTCTGTAAATTTCTCAGCATAAAGTAGCTACTCAAAAAACTCTAGTTACCACCAGTTGCATTGCAAAGGGATGGGATTAGCAAACCTCTGAAGTGGTTCTCAGTGTAGATTGTACAATTTCCTGGACAACTTTAAAAATTATACCCAGAAGAAGAATAGCTGGGTCAAATTGGGCCTCTAATCGTAGTGTTTTGGAGAAATCTCCGCACTGGTTTCCACGGTGGTTGCACCAGTCTATACTTCCACCCAACGGTGGAGAAGGCTTCCTTTTTTCCCACAGCTGTGCCAGTATTTGTTTTGGGTGACTTCTTTATAATAGCCTTTTTTTTTTTTTTTTAATTTTAAAGAGTAAAAGAAGGATAACATAATAGGGGGGCTTACCAAATTACAGACAAAGTGATAGGAAATTATCAATGGTTATTGTTTTAGATATTGTTATCTACAAGATAGTTTCTGAGGAAAACAAATAGACAATAGTGAGTTACAGACAAAAGAGGTAAGAGATTATTAATAGTTGTACTATACTTTGGTATCTTCAAAGTGGCTTCTAAAGGAAATAAATAGAGCTATACATGAGTGACCTATTGAATAATCATTAACTATTCTCAATGGTTGTAGGAAACACATAATAATAAACATGCATCCATTTATGAAATAGGAACAATATAAACATTACAGAGTTATGGATAGATTAGTAGGAAAATATCAGTGGGTGCTGTAATACATGGTGGTATCTTCAAAGTGGTTTCTCAGACAGATACACAAGAAGGATCTAAGTAGTTACAGCTTAAGGGTTGTCAAAAATAGCATATTACCTCCTCACCAGTGACTCCTGTCACTGAGGTGTGATGGCTCGAAAGGCCAGGATTGAAAAGAAGGACCGAGAGACTTGCACCTGTGTCTAGCAACAGGCTGTTTTCTTGTTCCTCCATAGTCATGATTACCCAGGGCTCTTCCATGGAGATGACGGTCTGGCCAGAGGGAGAAGGCAGAGTATGCCCGGGGCCCCCTCATTCTGTTGGACTAACTGGTAGAATGGGTCTGAGCTCTGGGGCCTCCGCTTCAGAGGGCAGACTGATTTCCAGTAGTCACTTTTGCATTCAGGGCATGGCCCAAGGGGCCTCTTAGGATAGTTCCTCTTGAGGTGGCCTAGCTTTTAACAGTGGTAGCAGATGAATGCAGTCATTGAGTTCTTCTTGGGGCCCTTCGAATCAGACTTGGGATCTGTTTCTCCTAGTGCTGCAGCAAAAGCAGCTGCTTTTTCTCGGTCTCTGTTTTCTCTCCTTTGCCGCCTCCTCGTCATGGCTATAGAATACTGAGGAGGCAATTTTTACTAACATGTAAAGTGAGCCATCTGAGGCAAAAGCCATTCTTTGTAGCTTTTTCTCTCCAGCCCCCCATTGCATTGGGACCCCACAACCAGTTAGTGTCCTCTCCCCAACTGTCAGCACAGGCAGCAGGAATCTTGCTGCAGACTTCTGCGGAGCTCCACCACAGCCTGTACTGTCAGGGGAAGAATGGCTTCCAGGGAGTCTCTGCAGGTATTGTGCAAGGTCCTCCTGGTTTACAGCTTTCGAGCAGCTCTCATGACCACAATCCACAGGACCTCTGACTCCTCGGGCTTAGTCTGTGTTCTCCGAGTCCTTGTCCAGCAGCTGCTCTTCCACTGACTCTGGACATTTCTGGTTCTCAATGGCAGGAGCAAGAGTGACCTGTTGCATGGCATGTATTCCCAGGGGTTTCTCCATGTTTGAATGATTCACTCATGTCTGTGGATGGGCATCTGCAGCCGGTGCATGGTGGGCCAATTGTGTCATTGTTTCTCTGTGTCATGGTAGTTCTCAATTGAGTGGCGGTGGCCGGCCTGAGGGCCGGTGCACAACAGCGCTCCCCACCGCGTGGCTTCCCATGCGCCGGAGCTCCTCCTCCCGGGTGCTTGCTAGGCTGGGGGCCAGCCCGAGGGCCAGCGCTCCCTGCCCCACGGCTTCCCGGGCACCGGGGGCCCTCCTTCCGGGCGCCTACGAGACAGGGAGCCGACCAGAAGACTGGCGCTCCCCACCGCGTGAATAGCCGTTATTTTTGGAGTGAGATGGAATCTCTGTTCAAGTTGTGAAGGTGGCAGGGAATTTCAAGGAACCATGCTAACTCCTGAGTTTGGGTGAGTGTTCATGACCACTTAGCAAAATGCAAAATCCAAGTTGCAGTTTTCTTGCCTTGGATTCAAAGATATGAAAGATGAAAAGTTACCTTAAAATTTTTGGAGTTCAAACATTTGGGGCTGAAACCCCCTCCTGAACTTATTTGGAGGTAACTGAACCCAGTTTTATCACAAACCTTCACCCCATGCAGTGTTCCTCTTCCACTTCCCCCTGCTACCCTTCCCTCTCTGTCCGCATTTGTAATAAACGGGAGGGAGGAAAGGGAGAGAAAGGCCTCGAATCTGAAAAGGGCTTGAAGCTGAGTGGAGGGTGCTGTGGCTGTCTACTGCGGAAGATAGATAAGGGCTCCTAGGTGAACAAATAGATCCTCCTTTGTTAATTAATGACTTTAACCTTTATAGGGCAGCTGTGGATTGAAAAAAATTGCTTGCAATCCTCATTCTTTCACTGGGTAAGAAACTGAGCAAGTGTGGGTAAGTTCTGTCATCTCTAAGGTCTCAGTAGTATAATAATGCTCACCTTTCATGTTTATTGTGTGGTTTAAAAATATATGTATTGATTTTAAAATGCTTAGCACAAAATGATAACTCTAACCTGTGGAAGATTTGAAATCCACAGCCCTGCCCTTTCTTCTAAACTCCAAGTCCAAAATAGTAAGTGCTTCAAGGGCACTCTAGCCTTCTAGTGCTTGATCTTGGATTTCCTACGTTCACAACTGTAAAAAAACAAACTTGTTTTTTATACTTAATTCATTCTCAAATTTGTTCTGTCACTACAAAACAAACTTGTTTTTTATACTTAATTCATTCTCAAATTTGTTCTGTCACTACAAAACAGACTAAGATTTTTGATGCAATTAAGCTGGATTTACCAACTGAAGGCCTTTGAAATCCGTTAACTGATTTCAGTTATTAATTGACAGCTCCAGGTAAGTCTCTTGGAACTATATTAGGATACCAATTATGGAACAGTCCCTCTGAGAGCTCTGATTGAGTGCAACCTAAACTCTCAGCTGACGGCCATGATCATCACTTAGTCTGTGCAGGAAATATCTTGGAGCTGTCCATCTAATGAGAGTTTAGATGTCTTGAGTCCCAGCTATGATCTTAATACAACTTTGTGAGACACTAATAAACCAGCCATCTAAACCTAAAGGTGTGTAGAAAACAGAAAGACAACAACAAATTGTGGTTTTGTGCTACCACAATTTAGGGTCATGTGTGATACAGTCAGTATTAAAATAGTGTTCTTTTTTTAGTCAGGGTCTCACTAAATAATTACATAATTGCTGGCTATTTTTCCTTTTTAAGAGCAACTTCAGTAGTTCCCCATAGACTCATCCTCTGCAGATTTTCAGACTATTGCTCTTTTAATAAATGAAATCAGTGTCTCTCCTACACCTGCCTGCTTAGCTTTGACTCTCTAGTCCCCTTGCTGCAGTTTGTTCATCTCTGTGAGGGTGGCAGTGTTCTCAAGTCATTCAAGTTAATCATTGCCATTTACTAATGCTCACTTATACTAAATGTACTGTAAAACACTATACCATTTCCTTTCTTTTCCCATTCATGTTCGTAGTACATGTTGACACACCTTGTGGGGGTCAGTACATATACATAATATATAGTAATCCCTTATGTCTCATCCCCTTTTCCCCTCCCCCCTATCCATCTCACAGCCTTCATTCTTTTGGATGTGTATCTGCAGCACATAATGTTGACACTCCTTGTGTGGAGCTGGTGCATGCACGTAGCACATCCTAATTCTTTTATTCATGTTCTTTTTACCCCCTCCTTTTCTCCTTTCCTCTGTCTCTTGATTCTCTTCCCATTTGAGAAAGATCTATCTCCTTACTTCTATTATCTTTTATTTTGGTCTTTATTTATACTTTGAGTTTCTCATGTAAGAGAAACTATGTGATATATAAGCTTGTGTGTCTGATTTCTTCACTTTATTGGCTCAAGATGTGTCATCTACAAATGACTCAAGTCATCTTTATGGCTCAGTAGTATTCCATTTTATGTAAATAATACATTTCTGTATTCATTTCATATAGACCACTTCCAAGATTTAGCTATAATTAATTATGCTGCTATAAACATTTGATCACATGTATCACTGTGATATAATGTCTTTAACACGACGTCTTCTAGGAAGATACCTAAAAGGTGGATAGCTGGGTCTGGTGGAATTTTTGGTTTCAGTTTCTTTGGAAATCTTCATACTGATCTCCATATTGGCTGTACTAGTTTACATTCTCACCAACAGTGTAGAAGGTTTCCTTTTTTCTGATAGCCTCACCAGCATTTGTTATTATTTGATTTCTTTTCTTTCTTTTTTATTTTAAAGAAAATAGTACAAAAAAAGACAAGAATAGCGAAATTCAAACAAAACAAAGCAAAGACAGTAAAAATAATACAGGGTTTTAAACTAAATAATAGGGATTAACAGTGGTTGTTATATTACATATTGTTATCTTCAATGAAGTTCTCAGATTGCCAGATGTAAGAATAGAATATTGATTAAACCACTAAAGGGAATAAGGAAATAATAATTTAAAAGAACATTAGAGATGATACATAGTTTCAATAGGCAGGATTGTAGGAATTCACCAATGGTTGTTATACTGCAAATTGTTATCATCAGATAAATTGCTCAAATTGCCAGATATAAGCATGCAGAATTGGTCAAAATGTAAAAAGAAACCCTTTTTAATCATTGATGGTTCCCCTCAATAAACCTTCAGACATAAGCAGTACAGTTATGCCACTTTATCTATCTATCTACCTATCTATCTATCTATCATCTGTGTATAACCCTAACCCTAAACCTAACCCTAACTATATATAATGCCTTAGTATTTTCTTTTTCTACTTTCCCTCATCCCAATTGTTCCTTTCTTTGAGCAATTTCTTTCCCTTTCCTATTATCTGTAGTACATTTTGGGTTTTATTTCTCTCTTGTTCTTGCACCAGGTAGACAATATGATGTTTACACATGTGGTCCAATTTATTTCACATATGAGTATGATCTTAGTTGCATCCATTTAGCTATAAAAGCCTCAAGCTTATCTTTTTTTCATAGCTGAGTAATACTCCATGGTATAAAAATACTACATCTTTTTAAATCCATTCCTCAGTTGATTAGCATTTGGGTTTTTTCCAAGATTTAGCTTTTATAAATTGTGCTGCTGTAAACATGGGTGCATATATATCACTGTGGTATGACATTTTTAATTCTTCTGGAAAAATACCCAGAAGGGGAATAGCTGGGTTAAGTGGAACTTCCAATCTTCGTTTTGTGAGGAATCTCCAAACTGATTTCCACAGTGGTTTTACCAATCAACACTCCCACTAGCAGTGGAGAAGTGTTTCTTCTTCCCCATAGCCTCTCCAGCATTTGTCATTGGTTGATTTCTTAATGATAGCCACTCTTTCCGGGGTGAGATGAAATCTCAGTGTTGTTCAAATTTACATTTCTCAAATGACTAATGACATTGACCAATTCTTCAAATATTTATTCACCATTAGTATTTCTTCATCTGAGAAGTGCATGTTCATCTCAGATGCCCATTTTTGGATTGAGTCTTTGAAGTTTTGGGGCCTAATTTTTTTTAATTCTTTGTATGTTCTAGATAGAAGTCCTTTGTCTGAGGGGCAATTGGCTAAAATTTTTTCCAATTCGTTGGTTTTCTTTTTAGTCTATTGGTGATTTCTTTTGATGTGCAGAAACATTTCAATAAGATGAGATCCCAGTTGTTGATTCTTTGAAGTATTTCCCATTCAGTTTGGTTTTGTTCATGAACTCTCTGCCTACCCCTATGTCTTTGAGATTTTTACCTACTTCCTCTTCCAGTAGATTTAGTGTTTCTGTTTTCCTATTTAGATCTTTGATCCATTTGCCTTTAGTTTAGTGCATGGTGATTGGTAGACATGGGTCTAGTTTCAGTCTTTGTCATGCAGTGAGCCAGTTTTTCCAGGACCATTTATTAAAGAGGCTATCTTTCTTCTAGTGAACTTACTTGTCCCCTTTGTCAAAGATAAGGTGGCTGAGTGTGTTTGTAGTTGTTATGGTTTATGTCTGTGTGTCCCCCCCAAAGTCTCCTGCGGCCCTGGGGCAGGCTATTAGATTTTGAATATGGGTGTGAGAGCTGCACCCGCCCTGGAGTGGATAGTTTGCATATGTAAGGGACAGGAAAAGAGTGCTTGGGGCATTCCTCCCCCATTCCGCCCTGGTGTGATGGTTGTTTAGCTGTGTGCTGCAGTCCTGAGCTGCAGCTCTCTGCCACGTGCCACTCTGCCTTATAATCCTGCCAAGTATGGATTAAAACTTCCATGAACTGTAAGT
>NW_004955427.1:87090-88369 GCF_000276665.1 Chinchilla lanigera | reverse complement strand
TCTTCATTAGGCTTTGGTAGTTTGTGTGTTTCTAGAAATATGTTCATTTCCTCTGTGTTTTCCATCCTGTGAGAGTAAAGATCTTCGAAGTAGGTACTGATGATCTTCTGAATTTCTACAGGATCTGTAGTGATTTCATCTCTTTCATTCCTTATTGCATGTATTTCAGTTTTTTTCTTTCCTTTTTCAATAAGGTTGCCTAGGGGCTTATCAATTTTATTTATTGTTTCAAAGAACCAACCCTTTGATTTGTTAATTGTATTTTGTTTTAGCCTCCATCACATTAATTTCTGCCCTGAGCTTTATACTTTCATGCCTTTTCTGGACTTTCAGTTTAATTAGTTCTTCTTTTTGTAGAAGCTTGATGTGCTGCATAAGATTGTTTATTTGTTCTTGTTCTGTTTTCCTGAGGTAGGAATTCACTGCTATAAATTTCCCTCTAAGGACTGCTTTCATTGCATCCCACAGGTTCCTGTAAGCTGTGTCTGCATTTTCTTTTTGATTGTACATAGTGTTTAATTCTTCTTTGAATTCATCTGTGACTCATTGATTTTTCCAGAGGGTACTGTTTAATTTCCATGTGTTTATGGAGTTCTTGCAATTTCGTCATTAATTTCCAATTTCATTGCACTATGGTCTGATACTGTGCAAGAGATAATTTCAACTCCTTTACATTTCCTTAAGTATATTCTATGTGCTAGCATATGCTCTGTTTTAGAGAATATCCCATGTGCATCTGAGAAGAATGTATTCTGATGCTGTTGAGTGGAACACTCTGTACAGGTCTACTAAGTCCATTTGTTCACATGTTTGGTTTAGTTCTGTTATTTCTTTGCTAATTTTTTGTCTAGTTGATCTATCTCTTTGTGACAGTGGGGTATTGAAGTCCCCTATTATGACTGTGTTGCTGCTTATTTCATTTATCATGTCTGTTAAAATTTGTCTTATATAGTCAGGTGCTCCTGTGTTTGGTACATAGATGTTTATGATTGTTATCTCTTCCTGTTGAAGTTTTCCCTTCACAATTATATAGTGACCTTCTTTATCTCTTTTAATTGTTCTTGGTTTGAAGTTCCCATTCTCTGCAAACAGAATAGCTACACTTGCTTTTTTCTGGGTACTTGTCACATGGAGTATTGTTTTCCTTCCTTTGACTTTCAGTCTATGAATTTCCTTCTGAGTTAAATGTCTTCCTTGTGTGCAACATATTGTTGGATATTGTTTCTTTTCTTTTTTTTTATTTTAAAGATAAAAGGAGGGAAACATTAACAGACATACA
>NW_004955427.1:71821-81262 GCF_000276665.1 Chinchilla lanigera | reverse complement strand
TGTTTCTTGATCCAATCTGCCAGTCTACTTCTTTTGGTTGGTGAATTGAGTCTGTTCACATTGATGATTATGAGTGATATGTATTGGTTTATCTTTGTCAGGTTGTTTTCCTGCTGTTGGTTCCTCTTGTTTCCCTTTGTTTAATTGCTTGCTCTGCTTGGTGGTTCCTTTCTGTTGCTGTTTTTAAACTTGTGGTCTTTTTTATCTCTTTCTAGAATATCTTTTCGTACTCTTTTTAGGGTTAGTTTAGTGCTCATAAAGTTCTTCAGTTGATCTCTATTGTGGAAATATTTTATTTCTCCATTAATTTTAAAGGATGGTTTTTCAGAGTACATCAATCTGGGTTGGAAGGTTTTTTTTCAGGACCTGAAATGCTTCACTCGAAAGTCTGCTTAATAGTTTATGTTGAGAAATCTGCCATGATTCTGTGGGCTTTCCTTTGTAGGTGATCTGTTTCTTTTCTCTAACGGCTTTTATTATTCTGTTCTTTTGTTGAATTTCTGGGATCTTGACCACTATATGTGTGGGTGTGGATTTATTTTGGTTGTGGCTAGTTGGAGTTCTGTACACCTCACTTAACGGAATGTCCAATTCCTTTTCCATGCTTGGGAAATTTTTTGCTATTACTTCCACAAGTAGTCTTTTTATGTCATTTGTGCTGACACCTGCTGTTTCATTGATATCTATTAATCTTACATTGTTTTTCTTTGCTTCATCTTTCAACTCTTAAATTGTTATTTCTTGGTTTCTTATTATTTTTAAGAGGTCCTTCCTTTCACGGTCATTCACAGCAATGCTGTCTTCAAGGTCTGAAAGTCTTATCTTCAGCTTTGTTCAAGCGGTTTTGCCAGATTTTGATGGAAGTTTTAATTTCCTGGATATCTGTTTCAATCTGTTTTATGTATTCCAGTTCTTTCCTATCCTGTTTATTCAAGGTTTCCTTTAATTTACTATTCTCCTCTATTTTTTTCTATGTCTTCTTTAGATGTGCTAAGCAATTCTTTCATTATTGTTGTCATTTCTTTTTTTTTCACCTCAGAGATTATTTCTGATCTGCTGTCTTCTATGGCCTGATGGAGTTGTTTCTTTACTTCAGCTACTATCCTTTCACAAATTTCCAGTGTATGACTTCCAAGCTCTTCTGTGTCAATATCTCCTGGACTTATGCTTGGTGTAGTAGAGTTTGCAATCACATTTTGCTCTTTTGTTTTGTCATTTTCAGAGGTGCAGAGGTTCCCTGGAGCTCAGCCTCACTCCCAGGATGATGTCATAGTAGCCAGGAAAGGACTCAAAGGTTTCCAGTGCTCAATGTGACTCCCTCAATGGTGTGTGTGTGTGTGTGTGTGTGTGTGTAGGGGGTATGATCCCCAGTGTTCCCAGAGCTGTCAGGGGCTCAGCTTGGTTCCCACTCAGGGGTTCCCAAAACTGTCTAGGTTTCAGCCCTGTTTCCACTGGGGTGTAGTAGTTGGTGCTTGTGGTCACCATGTCTCCATATACTGCCCCTACCCCACCCAGTTCCCATACCAGTGGGAGGGGTAAGTGTGCAGTCACTGAGGCCCCTGAAGCTGACTGAGTTTTAGTTTAGCTCCCCTGAGAGTGTGGGATGGGGGCAGGGAGGGGCACCCAAAGCCCTTGAGGTTGTCTGGGGCTCCTCCTGGCTCCCAAGCTGGTGGGGCAGAGGGCGGCCAGCTCACTGGAATTCTCATAGCTGTCTGAGGTTCAACTCAGCTCCAAAGGGAGAAGAGGGGAGGAGCAGAGGGGTGGGGAGTGGATTCCAGGCCCTTAAAACTGTCTGGGTTTCAGCCTGGCCCCCAAGTTTATGTGTGTGTGGGTGTGGCAGCAGCTTACCGGAGCTGTCTGAGGTTCAGCTCAGCTCCAACAATGGGGGAGGGGAGGGGTGGAGAGTGGGTCCCAGGCCCCTAAAGCTGTCCGGATTTCTGCTTGACTCCCAATCTCATGGGGGAGGGGTGCAGGCAGCTCTCTGGCATTCCCAAAGCTGTCCCAGCTCTAGTGGGGGAAGGGAGGAGCTATTTTTTGATTTCTTGATGAGAGCCATTCTTTGTGGGTTATGATGAAATCTCAGTATTGTTTTAATTTATATGTCTCTTGTGGCCAGCAAGATTAGCATTTCTTCATGTATTTATTGGCTACTTATATTTTCTCTAAGAAATGTCCATTTCACTTGACCACTTTTTTACTGGGTCGTTTATTTTGGAGAGTCTAATTATTTTTGAGCTCTTTATATATTCTACCAACTAATATACCTCTCTCTAAGGTATAGCTGGCCAAATTTTTTTCCATTCTGTAGGTTGTCTTTTCACTTTGTTAGTAGTCTCTTTTGCTGTACAGAAGCTTGTTAATTTGATAGGATCCCATTTGCTGACTCTCGTACTATTTCCTGTGCCACTGAGTGCTCAGAAAGTCCTTGTCTATACCTTTGACTTCAAGACTTTTACCTATTGTATCTTCCTGTTTTAACATTTAGTTCTTTGATCCATTTTTATTTTACTTTAGTATGTGGTTTACTTATTAAACCCACATGGCTCATTTATTAAACCAATACCATTTATTAAAGAAGTTATCTTTCCTCCAGTGTTTTTTGGGCCCTCTTGTCAAAGATCAACAATTGAATGTGCTTGGGATTGTTTCTGCATCCTTTATTCTGTTCCGCTGATCCCCATTGCTGTTTTGTCTGCCAGTACCATGCTGCTTTTGTTTTGTTTTGTTTTAATCACAGTATGTTTGTAATATAACTGCAAGTCTGGGATTGTGAAGCATCCCTCTTTTGCTCTTGTTATTCAGGATTACTTTTGATATTCTGTTTTTTTCTTCTGTTTCCATATAAATTTTAGGATTGTTTTTTCCAGTTCTGTGAAGACTGCTGTTAGAATTTTTACCGTAATTGTATTAAATCTGTGTATCAATTCTGGATAAATCTGTGTATAATTTTAAATATGTTTGTTTTGCCTAGTTCCTTTTTAATAGTCTATTTTACATACATTTCTAAGAAATTGTGCTTCTGTAATTCTTTTTTAACATTTCTCATACAATGACTATGCTCACATCATCTTTTGCTAGTGATATCAGAAGGAAGATGACACATTTTCTAGGAGGCAATGATGGGAAAATGGATAGCAGTAACAGGGAGGATAGTATGTTAGGTTTCCATCATTGTGACAAAATGCTGAAAATGATCAATTTAAAGTAAGAAAGATTTATTTTGGTTTTAGTCCATGGTAAGATGGCCTGTGATGAACTGGAAACATCTTGGTGGAAAGGCATAACAGAGGAAAGCTACTCACCTCATGGTGATCAGGAAGGGTAAAGGAAGGCAGTGGTCAATGGTTGGTTTTCTCTTTCCCTTTTTGTTCCATTCAGGCACCAGACTATTGGATGGTGCCATCAACATTCAGGGCAGATCTTTCCCCCTTCAGTCTTTCATCTGTGTCTTAGTTACTTTTCTCTGGTTGCTGAGACAAAATACCTGACACCCAGAATTAAGGAAGGAAAGGTTTACTTAGCTCACAGTTTGTGGTTTCAGTCCATAATCAGCTGGCTCCAAGGCAGAGTAGCACATGGCGGAAGGGCAACAGTTCATGACCACAGAAGATAGAAAAAGCAACAAGAGCAAGAGGGAGGAGCAGTGGCAAGCACTCTCTTTCCTTCCCTTATATTGTATGCAAACTATCTGCCCCAGGACACGTGTAGCACTCACATTGGTAACACTGGCCCATGAACCAATCATAAACTCTAGAATCCCACCCCATGACTGCATCAGGCTTTGGGTGGACATCCAGACATAAACCATAACAGTCTCACATGTTAATCACCTTTGGAAACACCCTCACAGATACAGACAGAAGTGTGCTTTACTAATCTACAAGATTTTTCTCAATTAATCATTACAATCAAAATTAACCATGACAGCCTTCAGATTACTGTATAGAGGAAATTATGCCAATTATGTCAACATTTTGGTGCTCAGAGTCTGCTTCTCTGCAAGAATTCTTGTGATAAATTTCATGGTATATTTATTTTTTGTGTGACAATATAAGAGCATGAACACTTAGGTGATGGTTTTTTTTGGAATCAGTCAAAAAACTTCTAGTTCAGCCTACATAAAACCAAGAACAAAACTTGTTTTAGAGCCCTTTTCTTGTGACTGCCAGGACTGTAATAATGTCCTCTGGCCTAGTGTCCTCTGGCTGGCCCAGCTTTCTGAGCTCTTCCTTAATATGTGCTTCACTCTTCTGGGCTCTTTCCTATTGAAGAGCTAACAAAATAGATTAATTCATTTGTGTTACAGAGTGTTGTGGTTTGTATCTAGATGTCTCCTCAAGGCCTCATGTGGTCATAGGTGGAGCTTTTCAGAGGTGGCTGGATCTAGAGTGTGTGATGCTAGGATTAAGGGTGTGATGCTGGGGTTGATTCATGGTGTGGCACTAAGATTAAGGGTGCCTCACCCTGGGTATGAGTGTGGTTAGGTGGCCTGAATAGAATAAAAGGCACAGAAAGAGAGAGGTGCTTCATCACTTGCTGCTTCACTACTTTACTACTTGCTGTCTTGCTGCCTTAATTACTACCTTTTGCTTCCTGCTTGCCATTAACTGTTTCTCATCTGTCATTCCACCCTGCCTTGGAGCCAGTCACCTATGCACTGAAACTTCTACAATATGTGAAGTGAAATAAACCTTTCCTCCTCTAACTTTGGATGTCAGGTATTTTGTCTCAGCAACAAGTAACTAAGATACAGGGATAATAAATTATGCCTTCCAGGTAAGCTATTTACATTTTTAATAGATGGACTTTTGAAACATTAATTCTAATGTTTTGACCTTCCCTTGCCTTGCCTTCCTTTCCATTCCTTTCTCTTTCCTTCTCCCTTCGTTCCCTACTCTCTCCCTCCTTTGATCCCTCCCTTCCTTCAGTCTTTGCTTACTTTACTCTTCTGCCTCCCTTTTTCCCTTCCCCCTTCCGTTCACACTCCCTCCCCATGAAATATCCTAACCATGGAATACATCATTGCTATAGAGATGGAGAAATATTTTGATCAGAATAGTCTTGATGTCCCTCAAATTTCATTACTTCACCTATACATACAGCTAGTCTATGCAACTTTACTTTTCAAAGAAAAATAAGTTTTCTCTGCACTATTATTTCCAACTGTAGTAACTCATTTAGTCTGTGTTCAGATTTACTTCAAACATTGCATTTATTTAGAATGCCCTGAGAAGGCTCTTTTCATTTTCACATGCTTACTCTCCAGTTTTATGAAGAACTAGTTTCACATAGATATTTCTGTATGAATTTATAGTTTTAAAATTCCTAGTTCTTTCCCCAGTAAAACTATTTGGATTTTTATTACAGTTTTCTCTTATTTCATATATGCTCTTTTATTCTTATCTTCCAAAGGGAGTATCAAATAAATTAAATCTGAAAATAATATCAGTGTATGACTCATTTCTCCAGGATCATCATACTAGTTTGAAAATACATTGCCACATTAGCATTTGTTTTTCTTCCCTTAAGAAAGGCAGCCATATTTGTGTTACCTCCTTTAAAAAGAATAACTTATTTTGTTCACTCTGTTCCCTGAGACTGATTTTGTTTCACCAACGAAAACAAAGCATAACATTATAAAACAAAGAGGTAAAGATAATTTCAATAAAAAATATTAAGGTCATAGTTAATGAAAGGGAAGTATATATTTAATGGGAATGAATTATATTAAGTGCTCTATCACATTTCTATCAAATACCTATATTTCTTGCCTAATAAAACCAAAACAATTTTTATAAAAAGAATGTATAACTCAAGCTATTGGTGTACTGTAGATTTTCTCTAAAATCTAATGAATTTAGCTCATTTTTATTTTTTCATGATTCACTATGTATGATTATCAATGAATTTATAAAGTATTATTACTGAGTCTTTTAGTCATTCTTTTTTTGTAATGTTTTAATTGTAAAAGCTAAAATGAGAGTGAGAAATTGTTCAAACCAGTCTATTATAATTTAAAATAGTGACATATTTTTCCTGGCAATTAGTATGGAGACATGTTTTGTAATGTAAAATTCTATATTCAAGTGTTCAGAGGTGGCATAAAAAGATTTAATTATTTCCAGGTTTTTCCAAGTTTCAAGCAAAGCTAGAATTTGTTTTTATAAAAATTCTCCCAATTTTTAAATTCGTGAAATTATTTTTAAAAACACTATCTTGTTTTGCACTTCATGGATGAAACAATTCCATGAAATTCTTGAGTGACCTTTTGTGATTTCTTATGTGATAATTAAGAGTGTGTGTTTTGTAGTAGAAAGCCTGAGGTCAGATTATGCATATTACTATAGGACATGAGCAAGTGACTTAACAACATTGTACTTTATTTTCTCATCTGTCACATGGATAATAATTCTACCTACCTCTTATAAGATTTTAGTGGGAGTTGAATGAGGTAATCTTTATGCTTAGTTTAGCATGATTGGCACATAATAAGTGTTCAAGTAAACGTGTTGCTGATGTAAATGGGAAGTTTTGCAGTCTTTATTAAATATATTAAATCCACTCATGGTCTTATTAAGGGGGATAGGTGGTAGATGACATCTGAGTACTTCAGATATTGAAGAGTCAAACTTACTTTGACTCTTTGGTTTGGATTTTTTTTCACAACAATCATCTTACATTTATTCAGGGAAAACAAAATCTTACAAAGAAGAAATGAATTAAATGATCCTAATATTCTCTTTCCAAACCCAGCCCTTATTGTACCCTCACCCTTGCCCTGTCATACTTCTGAATTCTTCATAAACTTTTGAAGTTGTGACAGGTTGTAATATCCAAAGGTGGCCAACATAGTATGTCTTATTCCACATGCTATTCTTATAGTGTGATGAGGACAATTTTCCCAACAAGAGGTTTATTTCCATTAAAACATAGTGACTGCTGCAAACATTGTGACTTCCCATTTTCTTGAAAAATGGGAAATGAGAGAGGAATGATGCTGTGTGCCTCCAAAAACTTAGTCTTCAAAGTGCCGTACGCTTCTTCCTTGTTCTCCTGGCACATTTCTTCTTGGAGTCTAGAAGTCATACTATAAGGAAACCAGGTGTATTCTTTTCTGAACTACCATAACAAAGCACCACTAAGAGAATGGCTTAAAACAATAGAAAATTATCATTTCACTGTTCTAGATGCTAGAAATCTGAAATTAAGATGTTGGTGGTACCATGCTCCCTTTGAAACTTGTAGGGGAAAATCTTTTGCTTCTTCCTAGCTTCATGGTATTTGACAATTTTTGGCATTCCTTGTTCTACATAGGCAGCAGTCCAAACTTCCATCTTTATATGATATTCTGTGTTTCTCTGCATGGTTTTCCCTCTGTGAATGTCTGTCTCTGTGTTCAAATTTCTTCTATTTGTAAAAGATACCAGCCATACTGGATTAGAGCCTACCCTAATGATCTCAGTAGAGCCTACCCTAATGAACTTTACCTCAGTAATGACCTTGTCTCCAAATAAGGTCACATTCTCTGGTATTGGACATCAGTATATATAGTTTCGGTGGAAACAATTCAACAGGTATACAACACTGGAGAGGCCTACATGTTGATTAAAATTCCATCTGAAATCCACTGCTATTCACAAAAATGAAGACATCTTTGAAATGATTGTTGTCTCAGCCATCACCTGACTGCAACTACATGAGACGTACTGAGCAAAAACTTGCCTAAATGAGCACTGGCAACTCAAAACCATTGGAGATAGTAACATAGTGATGGTTATTGTTTTAAGTTAGCAACTTCTGGGGCCATGCAGCAGCAAATAACTGAGGCATATCACGGCAGGATGGTAAAGGACATTTCTCCCCAGAGGGACCCAACTCTCCAGTTTTATCCTGTGGTTGGATTAGATTGGGACTGGGTGCTATCTTTTCAAGTTGGAAATAATGTACCTTCTTGATGCATAAAGCTTCACTTTCTAATTTTCATCAACAAATCGCTCCTTCCTTATATGCAGCCATCAATCTGTACCTTTTCTGCAAGCTCTGCCTTGGCATATATGGTAAGTATTCCCTTGCCACTTCATAGAATAGTGTATTTTCTCAAGGAGTAAATGTTATTTTTGATGGATATAGGCCAAAAGGAAGCTTAGAATTTCAAATGTTTGGAGTAGTATGATGTTTTTTATTCTGTGAAGATACCCAGAAGGGGAAACCTGGGTCAAATGGTACCTCTAATCCTAGTTTTTTGAGGAATCTCCACATTGATTTCCATAGTGGTTGCCCCAGTCTACTCTCCCACAAACAATGGAAAAGAGTTCTTTTTTACCCACAATCCTTCCAGCATTTGTTATTGGTTGATTTCTTGATGATAGCCATTCTTTCTGGGGTGATATGGAATCTCGGTGTTGTTTTAATTTGCATCTCTCAAATGGCCAATGATGCTGAAAACTTTTTCATGTATTTATATACCATTTGTATTTCTTCATCTCAGAAGTATGTATTCATCTCAGATGCCCATTTTTGCACTGAGTCTTTGAATTTGGAGAGTCTGATTTTTTCAATTCTTTATATGTTCTAGATATAAGTCCTTTGTCTGAGGGACAATTGGCTAACATTTTTTCCATTCTGTGGGTTGTCTTTTCACTCTATTGGTGATTACTTTTTGTGTGCTATCAAAAACCGGGTTAAATAACCGTAAGTTATTGTAGGATGATCAGGCCTGCAATCTCCCAAGTGATGGACAGCGAAGGCTTAAATAAATGCAGACAATGGTAATGATTTTAGGGCACCAGGAGGGACTAACTCCCTTACAGTTTCAGTATTCTCTGAGTTAGCCAAAGAATTCTCTGGGCGGCCCATATTTATTGTTTTCAGATAAAGGAAGAGGATACTCAAGAAAATGCAGGAATCTCACAGGACCTTGAGAGAATTTTCCCCAGTAGTAAATTATGTCAGTCAGGAGAACTACCTTATCTTTAGGTTGGTATTTATCGCAGAAGTGTGGAGACTGCAGTTGCAGTCTTCTTGTAATTGGGGATGGAGTCTTTAGCTGTGGCCTTATCTTGTCAGACAAGGTGCTTAAGCTTCAGACAACTCACAAGTAAACATGAAAAGCCAATTTGTTAATATTAAATCCTGCTCAAAGCCACTTAGTAGTGGTCCCCAACAGTGTACAAAACTTTTTAATATGATGTCCCAGTTTTTGATTCTTTGAAGTATTTTCTCTGTAGTCTGGGCTTTGTTCATGAACTCTCTACCTACACCTTTATTTTTAAGGTATCTATCTACTTTCTCTTCCAGGGTATTTAATGTTTCTGTTTTAATATTAAGATCTTTGATCCATTTCAACTTTAGTTTCATGCATGGTGATAGACATGGATCTAGTTCTACTCTTTAGCACGCAGAAAGCCAGTTTCTCCAGCACCATTTATTAAAGAGGCTATC
>NW_004955427.1:60907-65711 GCF_000276665.1 Chinchilla lanigera | reverse complement strand
CCCCCCCCAGCCAGAGAAGTCCCTGGGGCTTCTGAGTGATGACCTCCTGTCTGCTGCAGGTGCAGGGAGGGCAGAGACTCAGTCTGTAATGGTGGCAGGGTTCTTGGTCACCCGCTCTGCCCCCAGGATGTAGATGGGAAATACCTGGCTCTTGCTGCGAGTATCAGCTGGGAACCGTGGTGGTGTGAGTAAAGCACGGACTCGAACCGCGCCACCAGCAGCTCTTGGAGCACTTGCTCACTCGGCACAGGGCACTCAGGGAGGGGCTACTTGTGCCCCCCTCAGCCAGAGACGTCCCTGCGGCTTCTGAGTGAGGACCTCTTCTCTGCCTTGGTTGCCTGGAGGGCAGAGACTCAGTCTGTAATGGCAGTGGTGTTTACTCTATATTGTATGTATTTGGAGATTCATTATTGCATGCCTCTCTGAAAGGAGCTCAAAATATGAAGGGGAAAACCAAAATTAATTATAATCTTAGTTACTTAGTTACTTAGTTACAACTCAGTGCTCTTAAATTTGTGATCTTGGATTTTGTAACCTCGGATTTGTGACCTTGCTTAGTATTCTAGCAATAATCCTTAGGAACCTCTTTGCATACATACAGTAGCACTGTTAATTTTTTTAAAATCTCTGCAGGAAATATGTTCAAAATAGATATCTCTCATTCAAATTGACTCTTTGTGCTATTTTTCTGAGGACAAAATTATTAAAGCTAACAAAAGCAGGCTCGGATTTTTACATCGGATTTTAACTTATAAAGGAAAATTCCCTTTAAGTTCTAAAGAATTTTTCAACGAAAGTTGTGTTTGGGT
This sequence comes from Chinchilla lanigera, assembly GCF_000276665.1. Taxonomy (NCBI): domain Eukaryota; kingdom Metazoa; phylum Chordata; class Mammalia; order Rodentia; family Chinchillidae; genus Chinchilla; species Chinchilla lanigera. The sequence goes on along the minus strand of NW_004955427.1, from coordinate 64,902 downwards.
TTAAGTGGCTATATGCTCTTATTACTTAATGACTTATTGGGACATATAGATAGACAAATATAATCATACAAATTCTATGGTGAAAATGGGTTTGTTTTTCATAATCAAAACATCAAAACAGTAATTTGTGTGGTCTAAAATATTAAGTAGAAACCGTGTGATTAGCTAAATTTAAAAATAACTTTCAATGTACACCATTGGAATAGTTTACAAAAATCCTTAAATCTTACATGCATGTTTTGAAATTCCTTCTTATAATCAAAATATCTGTTGAACTATAGTGTTTTAATATTGTTTCTCAAGTTAGTTCCCTATGCCATTCAATTTTGATAAGAGTTAGAGCAATAAGGATACAGCTAAAATTTATAAACAATAAAAAATGATAAATAATTCAGGGAAGTTTAATTTATGGTTGGCAAATTTTTTTTTATTTTTAAAGAGAAATAACAATAACAATACAGCAACAATGAAGACAAGAACAAAACAATACCAAAACAAAAACAAATACAGAATTTCAAAACAAGATGATAGGAATTAACAATGGTTGTTATATTACATATTGTTATCTTCAATGAAGTTGCTCAGATTGGCAGATGTAAGAATACAAGATTGGTCAGATAACTAAAGACAATAACAAGTAATAAAAGGAACGGAAACAATATAGAGCTTCACTATACAAGATGGTAAGAATTCAACAATGTTTGTTATATTACATATTATTGTCTTCAAATTAGTTGTTCAGATTACCAGATATAGGCATGCAAAATTAGTCAAGAGGAAAGAAAATTGAAGCTTTAACTGTTCCTTTCAATAAACCGATGGAAATCAGCACTACCTCAGCTATCCTTGTATTTATATATTTTTCTTTTATTAATTTTAAAGAGAAAATATCAAAAACAGAATAATAAAAACAAAGGCATAAACAAAACAACATAAAAACAATAAAATTTATACAGAATTTCAAAACAAGGTGATAGGAAACCAACAATGGTCATCACATTACATATTATCATCTTCCAAGTAGTTACTCAGATAACCAGACATAGGCATGCAAGATTGATTCAACAGTTACACAGTAACTGTTCCTTCAATAAACCAATAGAAATTAGTAGTACAATTATCTTAGCTATCTTGTGTATATAAATATACCTATTTTTCCCTTCCTTCTGTCTTTTTTTCTCTTTACCCTCATCCCAGTCATTCTTTCCTATTTGAGCAGTTTCTTTCCCTTTCCTAGTATCTATTGTACTTTTGAGATTTTATTTACTCTTTCAGGTTCTTATACTAGGGAGGCAATACAATGTTGCCTGATGTGAGCCTGATTTATTTCCCTGATGAGTAAGGTCTCTAGTTGCATCCATTTACCTACAAAAGCCTCGAGTTTATCTTCCTTTATAGCTGAGTAATACTCCATTGTATAAAAATACCACATAATTTTTATGCATTCCTCGGCTGATAGGCATTTGGATTATTTCCAAAATTTAGCTATTACAAATTGCACTGCTATAAACATGGGTGCACATATATCGCTGTAGTATGATATTTTCAGTTCTCCTGGAAAAACACCCAGGAGAGGAATAGCTGGGTTGAATGGGACCTGTAATTGTAGTTTACTGAGGAACCTCCAGACTGATTTCCACAATGGTTGCACCAGTCTACAGTGCCACCAACAGTGGAGAAGGGCTCCTTCTTCCCCAGAGCCCCTCCAGCATTCGTTCCATTGATCTTCAGGTCTGTTTTATTTTGCCAATACTATGCTTATTTTATTACAGCAGCTTTGTAGTATAATTTTAAGTCAGGGATCGTGATATATGGTTGGCAAAATCAAAAGTAAAAATAATTTAGAATGTTTCTCTTACCTAGACTTCACAGAGAGGAGTTTCTCAAAAATGCAGTTTGCTTTATGCTGAAGGTCTCAGTGTATAGGAATATAGATATACCTTGCTCTCTAAACATTTGGTGTTAGCCAGGCATAGTGGAACATGCCTATAATCTCAGCACTTGGGAGGCTGAGGCAGGAAGATCATTGCAAGTTCGAGGCCAACATGGGCTACAAAGTGAGCTCAAGACCAGCCTTAACTGCATAGTGAGATCCTGTCTCAAAAAAAAGAGGCAAAAAATTTTGATATTAAAAGAGTAAAAACTCAGAATCTACCTATAGGTCATTGTAAATAATTATTTAGCTTTCATTTTAAACTTTTCCATCAAATCCTAAAGGGATTTCCCAGCACTAACATCAGTGTAATCAAAGCAGCATGATATTTTGAAAGAAGAAATTTATAGGCTAACAGCTCACAGTAGAAGGACATGACTAAGGCCATGTAAATATAGTTAATAGATCCTTGACAGCCAAGGAAAGGTAATTAAATGCGTGAAGGACAGACTTTCCACAGATGATGCTGGAAGAATTGGATATCCATGTGATAAAAATGTGAACCTAGATGCCTAATTTATCTATTTCATAAATATTAACAAAATGGGTCACAGATCTAAAAATGGTCACAGCCCCACCCGCCACAATTAATTCATAAAATTTCCTGTAGAGAACATGGAAGAAAATTTAGGTGGTCTTTGGTATGCTTCAGAGGAAACTAAGAAGACACTTTGAAATATTGTATGGTACCCTAGAGGAAATCTTGTGACAGAAGAACCGTAAGTATGAAGTACAGCTCTCAATGAAGTATGAACTCGGTACCTAATAATTTAAAATCGAGTTATTAATTTTAACAGAAGCACCCCATCAATGGAAAAATATCAGTAATACATTGAAATGGGAGTGTAATATATGGGGTTACCCCATACTTTATAATTTTCCATAAATCTGAGACTGTTCTAAATTTTATCAAAAGTTTATTTGAAGAAAAAGTTGTGTGGTAAACTTTATTTATTTATTTGAGACAAGATCTATTTATGTAGCCCAGATTGGCCTCAAAGCAGGGTGATCCTCTTGCCTCAGCCTCCCAAGTGCTCGGATTACAGGCCTATGCTACCATGCCCAACTTTTTTTTTTTCCTCCGGTATGGGTAATCAAATTCATGACCTTGCACTTGCCAGGCAGGTGCTGTGCTGCAGAGCTAAATCCCCAGTCCCTCCAACTTCTTTTTAAAATGAAGTCAGATAATAATTAGAAAAAATGTCACCATTTTCCCCCTCCAAATATAGTATTTAATTCAAATATAATTTTTGATTTAGGAAGGATTGCCAATGGCTATTACCACCACTGCCATTGTTTAGAGAATTTTTTATGCACATCTTTTGCTTTGAGTAACTACCTTGAAGCTAACAATAGGCAATATATTAACTAGTGTTATTCTATTTTTTATTATGAAATTTTGTTTTTTTTCATAAAAATGTAACTTATGAACAGAAAATTCACACGGTAATATGTTACTCTACAAATTAGGTTTTATTCAGCAAAGAAAAAAAGTTATCTTTACCATAAAAAGATCTGCAGAACACCTCCTAACCAGATTATGAAACTGAGCATCTCCAGTAACAAGACAAAGTGACACCGTGAGTCTCTTATGATGTACAAAGACATAGCACACCTATTATTGCCATGTTAGTTAGTTATGATGAAACATCAGGAAACTTCTACTTCGCAGAATATTTTACAAAACACCAGACAGTAAGCTATTGAAAATTTTAAAAGTTATGAAAATATCTAAGTATATGCACATAAATATTTTTAAACAATGTTCTTTATTATATAACCATTGCTTGTGTCATTTTTTTCCCATCAACTATACCACTGCTGATGCTATAGACAAATTTTACATATTTTCTTTTTTTAAATTATTGTAACTCTTCTACTAACCTTTTTTTTAAATTTTATTTTTAGAGATGAACCAAAACATATTAACAAATACACAGACATAAATTAAAACATAAAAACAATAAAAACAATACAGAGTTTCAGACAGGGTGAATTAATCCAATCTGCAAGGAAGTGCTTCCTCTTTTAAATGTGAATGAAAATTACATATTATTTAGAT
>NW_004955427.1:60105-60807 GCF_000276665.1 Chinchilla lanigera | reverse complement strand
GTTTCACCAGTCTGCATTCCCACCAGCAGTGGAGAAGGGTTCCTATTTCTCCACAACTTTGCCAGCATTTGTTATTGGTTGATTTCTTAATGCTAGCCATTTTACCGGGGTAAGGTGGAATCTCAATGTTGTTTTAATTTTCACTTCTCAAATGACTAATAATGTTTAACATTTTCTCATGTGTTTATTTGCCATTTATATTTCATTATCTGAGAAGTATGTATTCATCTCAGCTGCCCATTTTGGAGTGGTCTTTGAATTTGGGGGGGGGCTGATGTTTTTTAATTCTTTATATGTTCTAGATAGAACATATAAAGAATTGTCCCTTTGTCTGAGGGACAGCCAGGTAAATTTTTTCCAAGTTTGTGGGTTTTCTTTTTACACTGCTGGTGATTTCTTTAGATGTGCAGAAACTTCTCAGTAGGATGAGATCCCACTTGGTGATTCTTTGAAGTGTTTCACGTGCAGCTTGATTTTTGTTCATGAACTGTCTGCCTACCCCTACATCTTCAAGGTTTTTACCTACGTTTTCTTCCAATAGATTGTGTTTCTGTTTTAATATTGAGATCTGTGATTCCTTTTGACTTGAGTTTGGTGCATGGTGATAGACTTGGGTCTATTTTCAGTCTTTTGCTGGTGGCAAGCCAATTTTTCCAGCACCATTTATTAAAGAGGCTATCGTTCTTCAAGTGAGTTTGTTTG
>NW_004955427.1:52709-60005 GCF_000276665.1 Chinchilla lanigera | reverse complement strand
AAATATTTATTTAAATAAATGAATTAAGAGTATTTTAATTTTATAAAAATTATTCAGGTTAGCATCAGCCTCACCCCCACACAATTTTTTTGACTTTTATTAATATATGTTTGGGATGCATAATGATTATATTCACTGTAAGGGATTGATATGTGCACGTAATACATTTAAATTCCCTTGATTTCCCCCTCCCCCTTACCTCTTTTTTATTTTTCCAGCGTCTCATTCATTTATTTATAAGGGCTAGGGATACAGCTCAACCTTTATAGGGCTTGGCATATAACTCAGTGGCACAAGCACCTGCCTGGGAAGTTTGATTCCTGGTACAAAAAAGAGAGAAAAACCATCTTATAAAATAAATTATATATGCAGACTGAAAACTAGACTAATAGGCCACAGAACACATAAGAATGTAAGACAACTGTACTAAGTCAAGGTACACTTCTAAATACATTGTTTCAATTTTAAACTTTTGAAAGACATAATAGATTGTTTGGCATGTGCAGGGGTAGAATGAAGTTTTGTATTTGCACTGGCACAAGGACAATTTCATATTAAAACACCTTTTTTCCTACTCTGCACATACTTCTAATACAGTATCTTCTAAACAGGTTAAAAACACAGTCTGAGAGTTTTCATATTAAACTGAAAAATTAAAGTTTTAACAGTGTAGAATGGATCAAAAATTTTATATTCTGATTCTCTATGCTTCACTAGCATCACTACAGCCAAACATTTGAAATCAAGTGATGAGATACGTCACTTGATAAAGCAGACCTGCAATGCCAATGTCAGGACACTTCCTGAGCTGGAAATGGCAAAAATTAAAGATTAATACCATTCTAAGAAGAAACATCTCTGGAAAGGTGGTAAATGGTATAGCTAGATGTGTGTTTAGAATAAATATTCTCAGATCCACCAAAATGTTCATACACAGATACTTAACAATTCAGCCAGATGACAGGAACCAAAAATGGTTTAAGTAACACTCAATAATTAAAATGTAAAAATAGACTGTTCACCACATTAAAATAACTAAAAAATATTTCAAATGCCAATCTTTGTATGATGAAGTAGCATGATATTAACTGATCAGAAAACAGTGCTTCACATTATGAACACACAATATGCTAGTCTTTGAGGTGATACTGCTGCCTGGGAATATGAGAATAGTCAGTGCCTATGAATGAATATTCCTGAATAAATTAATTTTATGTAGAATACTTTCCCTTTACATATTTCTTCCTTCTTCATGCTAGTGTCTGTCTTCACAAATTTTGTCCGCATTTACCCACTGATTTCTGATATAGTGGACAATACTGAAACTCACTGTGAAATGATCTTACAAAAATATATGCTAGATTTTATGAAACTGGTGAAAGTGTTGCTGGAGAATTGCTTGAACAAACTTTGTAGCCCCATTAATAAACAAGACTGCCTAGCTTTAGTGTGATTGAAATATAACAAAAAGCAGAGGGATAAAATATAAATATAGTCAATAGAGAACAGTTTATACAAAAAGAAGTAACTTGGGCTCTGGGAAAATTCAGAATCTTGGCATACTTTTTTACAAAACTGATCTGTCTTTATTTTTGCTATCCTTCCTTGAAATTAAAAGTTAAAAGTTGCATAGAGTTATCATACTGCAACCTGTAAAATAATTCTCAGGAGGTGATACTTGATTCACTTGTCTAAAATTAGTACACATTTGTGATCACAAGTATTTGATTAATATATGTACTTCCACATATGCTGGTTTTCCTGGGATATAGCTCAGCGGCACAAGTGCCTGCTTGGCAAGTGCAAGGTCCTGAGTTCTATTCCCGGTACCAAAACAAAAAATAACATATATGCTGGTTTTAAAGAAGCAAAATTCTAACCAATCCTTCTTTTCTCTACCCACTATAAAATACCAGTTAAAGTTTTACAAAGATTTATTTCATGAGGTTTTTTTCCTCTGTAAGGCCAGTAAATAATCTTCAGATTAGCTTGTTTGTAATTCTATTTATCCAATTACCATTTCTCCCATTCAGACTGTAGCACAAGTAGTTCAGATTAATTACTAATTTAAGACAGAGACCAGAGTAGTTCAGCAATGCCAGCACAGATTATTCTAGAAATAAGAAGAGAGCTAGGTAAAAGTGGAACTTCAGAGGGGAAGAGTTGTTTGCTGAGACTGGGCTGTGTAACTTAAATTTTCAAGAGGCATTCTGAGAATGAAACAAGATGATTCTCAAGGCCCAGGGAAATGTGGTGACATATAAACAAAAATAAAGTTAAGAAGGGAGACGTGAAAGGAAAGTTCTACATTATACTGTTATTTGTGGAATCAGAAGTACAAAGATGATGTCTTTAAATTTCTGTGGACTCCGAAAAAAGAATACCAAAGAGAATATTTATGAATTAGGGACAACAACAAGAGAAAGCAAGTCAAAAGATTTTGGATCTTGTAGACCTGAGGTAATCACTTTTCAGAAAATCAGTGTAGGGGCCCGGGCATGGTGGTGCATGCCTGTTATCCCAGCACTTGGGAGGCTGAGGCAGGAGAATTGTTGCTAGTTCGAGACCAGCCTAAGCTACATAAGTGAGCTCAAAGTCACCTGAACTGCATAGTGAGACCTTGTCTCAAAAAGAAAAAAAAAAAAAAAAAAAATCAGTGCAGGTTTGGAACTATAGATGTCCATACCCAAAGTGATGGTGTCGTGAAGGGACAGAGGGATCCAACATCACTGAGGCCCACAGCTTGAACAGAGCTCACCCATAGCTTGATACCTGCTACAAAAAAACCCTATAGCAAGCAGGGACCTACACATGTATGTGCAACCAGAAAGGGATGGAGATGAGGCTAGACAAATCCTATCTAGATGGGTTTAAATGGAAATAATGATAGAAATCTTGAAATGTTTAAGAAAAATTGTAATGAGGCAAGATAGGATTTCTTTGGCTTTACAAAGAGAAATTAGGTATCTATATTTTTCATTCATGAATTTGGGGATGGGAAGTATAATTGCTTTCTCACTGCTTTTTCTGAATAGACCACACATGTTGGTTATCTGTGTAAAGTCAGCTGGTGGCCAGGTAGTCTAGCATGCTGTTGAAACATGACAGTAGCCTTCTGAGAATGTAGATATGAGCTCAGAGCATCAAGAAAGGATGTGGAAAGAGGAAACTTCAAAATTTGTCACTTGAGTCACTTCAAAATTTGTCATTTGTGTTATTTTGTGTTAATTTATGGTACAGATTATCCCCTTTAATAGATTTTTTCCTGTGAACACATTGGTGCTTAATTTGAATGTATTATGTTATATTATAATTTTATGTATAATTTATGAATTTCCCCTGTGTAGAAGTTTTTGCTGCTCCTAAGTAATTAAGCTATTGTAGGTGTTGTTTGTTTAAAATTTCTTGAGATTACATTTTTAGTTATAATTTTTTGCAAAACACTTTTTACTTCCTTATTTCTCAGGCTATATATGAAAGGGTTTAGCAAGGGAACTACTATTGTAAACAGAATGGCAGCTGGTATATCTTTATCTCCTTCTTCAAGCAAATTTGGTCTAATGTACATGAAGAAAATAGATCCATAGAATAATGAAACAGATACAAAGTGAGATGCACAAGTGGAAAAGGCCCGGCTCCTTCCTTCTTTACCTTTCATCTTGAAAATCGTAAAAAGAATATAGAGATAAGATATTAAGACACTACCTATTGTGAAGACTTGAATTGAACCTGAAAAGACAAATAGTACCAGTTCATTGATGTAAGGATCAATGCAGGAAAGTCTGTACAAAGGGAGAATATCACAGTAAAAGTGATTGATGTAATTAGACCCACAGAAAGCTAACCTAAGCAGAAGGCCTACATGAATCATGGAGTGCAGGTTTCCAGCTACGAAGGCCCCTGTTGTCATCTGAATGCAGAGTTTCTTTGACATCATGGTGTGGTACTGCAGAGGTCTGCATATGGCCACATAGCGGTCATAGGCCATTGCTGCCAGAAGAAAGCAGTCTGCAGTTTCAACAGTGCAAAGGAAATAAAACTGTGCCATACATTCATAGAGTGAAATCTTTCTGTCTTCAGAAAAGAAGTTCTGTAACATCTTGGGAGTAATAGCACATGCACAACAAGAATCCACAAAAGCCAGGTTACCCAGGAAGATATACATTGGTGTGTGAAGACTCTGTTCCTCTGAAATCAGTATCACCAGGCCAATATTCCCTATCATAGTGATCAAATAGATGGCAAAGAACACCACAAACAGAAGAGTCTTAAGGTCTACATGATCTGCAAATCCTGTGAGAATAAACTCACTTTTCATTGTATGATTTTCTCCAATCATTCCTGATATCTCTGAGAAAATGGAGAAATAAGTTGTAAGTTTATGACATATGCCAAACACTACTGAGTTCTCTTTGATTCAAAGGTAGAAGAGCATATTTTGTAACATTTTCACACATCACCTGGACTTTGCCGTGTGATCAGTGTGGAGCAGAATCCTTCTTTCTAATCTATCACCTTTTTGGCTGGTTATTGAATATTTCCTCAGCACATTTTGAAGGAAAACTTCAGATTTAAGTCATACAGGTTGCTTCTGAGTTTTTGAGAAAAATATTCAAACAAAAACCTTGCCTATATACACTAAGTGAAGCTGATTAATACTTTCTGTGTCAGTAACTGGAATCAGTGATTTCAATGACTGTAGATATAACAATTAAGAATGATTAAGAATATTGTTTTAGGGGGCTGGGATTTAGCTCAGTGGCACAGTGCCTGCCTGGCAAGTGTGAAGTTGTGAGTTTGATTCCCAGTACTGAAAAAAAAATATTGTTTTAAAGCTGGTCATAATGGCCCACACTTCTAATCACAGCAGTCTGGAAGGCTGAGGAAGAAGGATCATGACTTCATGCTTAGGCTAGGCAATTTAGTGATAAATGTATTAAAAGAAATTTGAGAAATCCTAACTGTTGAAAATTGATGTGCTCATACATATGTTTGTTTGATATCATAGATAAAATGAATTGTCAAAGTTATGAGGTTATTTGCAATAATAGAAAATTCCCTATTTTTTTTGAAAAGCTTATACATAACAGTATGAATAATTTCTAGGAAACAGGAAAATGACAAAAGAAATAAAATCTTTAAGAAACCAAATATATTTGACTTCAATACATCAGAAAAACATTATTCAAAATACCTGTGTGATTATATTAATTTTACTTACCAAAACAAAAAGTTTTTAAACAAGAATTTCTGTATTTTTTATAATATAATGAAAGGGAAATCTAATGCATTTATGGCTGAAATATAGGTTGGCAGAATTGCTAGAAAGTTATTTGGTAATAGATTAATGAAAATTAAACATTTATATACTTTGACGCATAGTGCTTTAATTTTTCTAACTAGAATTCTTCTTATAATTATATTGAGTTTAAAGGACTGGTTTGAAATGATAGTCTCTACTCATATACTTTGTTTAATATGTTGGGAATGCCTTGCACAAAAATTTTTGATTCCATTTCATTGTAGAGGATAATAATCTACTTCATCTTATTATAAGTTATATGACAAAGTACATTATTCAAAGAATTTTCAAACCTTTTGTATTTTGTTATTACTATAAAACCCTGTTCTTATTTTTGGTTCTAAATTATTTGGTTCTAATTTATTTTCCTCCTGAATTCAGGCGTGGTAAAAATAATTGACAGTTTTTGTCTTTGCTTGTTTATAACAAGTTTCAGAGTAAAGGGAAAATTTTAAGGATCATAAAAGCTAGAAAAAGTAGAACTGTAAGGAACAAAACTAAATCACAGAGAAATAGATGTTAGGTACTTAGTACTTTTTTGCAAAAAGCACAATTAAAATTCTTTCTTACCTAGACCTCTCTGATGAAAGTTTTATAGGGGCCACTTGTTTGCCTAAGGTTAGTTTTTAAAGGAGGATCAGCAATAAAGTGTATCTTCTTGATCATTTAGGGCAGTATTACTTCAATGAATTTAATGATAATATTTATTTCCTTCATAGGGAAGGGCTTAGATACTTAGAATAATTCTAAGGGGATTTACTTGGCATTGACATTAGAGCACAGCTTGGGAGACCAAATCTTCTGAACATGGAAGCCAAACTAAATAGGAATAATTAAGTGTCTGTATCCTTTGAGACCTAAAGAATAAAGTACATGCCTGCTTTTAGAGAAATTGTAAGGGTCATTGTTTTTATTTGAGTTTATATCATTTATCCTTGTCATCAGTGCTAATATAATATACCAAATAAGAAAGGGAACATTCTTGTTGGGTTGGTCAGCAAAGGATTCGGGGAGAATATGGGAACTGATTTAGATTGGCTAACTCAGAGGGGAACAATGATATGGTGTGAGTAGATGTCTTCAATGGCAAAATACAATATTTAGAATCTTCTTGAGGACTTATATCCTTAATCATATACCTTAGTTACTAGAATATATAATTTTTCTTTTGAAAATCCAGAAGTAAGCTCTTGAAAGATTTCTTTTCCTCAAAATACTTTCTTGTTTAGCACACTTTTATCATTTATAGTGTCAAGACACCTCAGTATCCATCACTCTCAAGTCTTAATTTGGTTAGTTACTCTTAGGTTTCCACATGTTATGATTTAGATCTAAAATGATTCCCCAAAGGCTCATGTGTCCACAGTTGGGAATTATGGAAGGTGATTAGATCACGGGGGCACTGACTTCATCAATGAATTAATCCACTGATGAACTCATAGCTGAAGATGTTGCTAGGTGGTGGGGGCTTGTTGGAAGAGGTCTCCATAGGCCAGCCTTTGGAGGGCATTTTCTGTCTTCTGTCCCTTTCTCTCTTGCTGGCTCTCTTGCTCTCACTCTGCTTCCTTGATGCCATCAAGTGAGCAGCTTTCCTCTGCCATGCCATTTCTGCCTTGGAGTCAACCAACTATGGACAGAAAAATCCCCCAAAATATGATTCAAAATAAACCTTTTGTTATTTTTGTTGCATATGTTAGGTATTTTTTCCCAGTGACAGAGAGCAATTTTTTTTTATTTTAAAAATAAAAGGAAGAAAACATTAACAGACAGATGACCTTTTATGAAATAGCAAAAGAATAGTACAGAACATATAGTTACAAACAAAATGGTAGGAAATTAACAACACTTTTTGTATTACATATTGATATCTTCAAAGTGGTTTCTCATGAAAACAGATAGAGACATGCAATATTGATCAATCAACATCTCATTGACAGTTTCTTTCAGCAAAGAAATAGAAGACAGTAGAACAACTATGTTAACTATCCTGTATA
>NW_004955427.1:36215-50075 GCF_000276665.1 Chinchilla lanigera | reverse complement strand
CCTCATTATTGCTCTCAAGAGCATGCCCCAGGGAGCTGAAGAGCTCACACTTCCACTCATCTCTTAAAGAGTCCACCAGCTCCCAATAATGCTGCTTTAGGCAACAAGACTTGAACACTCTGCTCACTAATTGTGATATGTCAACTTACCTTGAGTAAGAAGTGAAGAATAAATTGGAGAAGCTCTGATGTACCTGTGGATGACTGGCATGTAAGCCACAAACTGAGGAAGGAAGACCCACCCCAGATGTGGGCACCCAATATACACTTGTAGATCGGGCAGAAAAAAAGGAAAGAAAGAAGTTTTTGTCTTTGTTGGGAGAGGACTTCTGGTGTTGGTCACTGCTGTTGGGCCTTGGTCTCTAGTACAGAATCTTCAGCTTTCCAGTGCAGACTCTGGTGTCCTGACACAGACTTACAGCAGTGTCTGTAGGAAGCTACCAGGTTTTGGACCTTTGACTGCTACTGAATCTTGCAGCACTCCTGTGCACAGATGCACATCTTGGATTCTATTGTAGCTGATTCCTCAGACAACCATTGGGATTGTCCATATCCTAATCCATAAGCCTAACTAATAAACTCCTTGTGTAAGTGTACATTTAAAAAAATCTTGATTCTTTTCCACTGGTGAACAGTAATACAGACACACTGGCCTTTGGGGGATGTTAAAGCTCCAAACTATAGCAATTATTTATTCCTATTTTCTTAAACTCTTCCTTATTTGAACTCATTTCATCTTCTTGTATTATATCTAAAAGAAGCACCTCTATTCTTGATTCTTTGAAATCAATTAATTTTCATTCTTCATTTTGAGCCTTTTGTCTTATCTGTACTACCTCTACCATGTCCATTTATCTACCCTCGTTCTTCTCTTTCTTTAATGGTAATTTCTACCCAGTTTCCCTAGGACAGATAAATCTGTCTTCACCTCAACTTCCCAAGACCTTTCTACCCACACACATCGCTCAAGTCTCAATATTTGTCTTGCACAGTCCTATGGCTTTTCATGGATGTAAGTCTTTTCTCTCTCAGCTTGGTTACAACTTCAGTGGTATCAGAAGTGTATATCTTCTGAGGTATTCTATGAATATATGGCAAAGAATAAAGCATAGTAAGATCCCTATACTTGGAACTTAATTTCTAGAGTGAAAATTTAGATTGAAGACCATATATCTGTAAAAATGCAAGACCAAGTATGTACTGATATAACACTATGGGAAAATTTTCTCCTGTAGTGACAATTTGTCAAGATGTGTAGACAAAAATTTCTATCAAAGGTATCACTAATGAAGATGACTATTCTGAACTCCCTTTTCTACTCTTATCTAGGAACAATATGGACTCCATGGAAAGATTTGCTGAAGTCAGCGATAAAGATCATTTTCCTTATTTTCTTATACATGTATGAAATCATGTTTATTTAAAAATTATGAAAAGCCATTTAAAACCACAAATCAGCTAACATTAATTATAGCATTTACCCATGTATTCATTCATGCAATACTATAAAATACCTGTGTGCCATCATAATTATGTATTGTATTCTCATGGAATTTAACGCTGGTAGAGGAGAATAGGGAAGCACATGGATAAGTGTATAAACAAGAAAGCAAAAATTAGTAAATTCTGTGTGGAAGATGAAACAGTGTATGTGATAAAGAAGAACTGAAGTTGCAGCATATGAGTGGAAAAGCGTTATTAGAAAAATGAATAGTCAAGCTGAAGTATGAGTAACAAGAAACCATTCATGGCAAGCTGGAGAAGCACGCATCAGGAACAGAGGAAAAGTAGTAAAACTTCTTTAAGGCAGAAATCAGGTATACATGTTTTTGAAACCCATAAAATGTCAGAAAAAGTGGTTGGTGATGGGACTGAAGAGTTGATCTTGAAGGTCTATAACATAACGTATTATTTTCAAAGCAATGAGAATCCTTGGGAGCATATATTGCTTTCTGTTGCTAATAAAACAAATTACAGCAAAATCAGTAGATAAACAGCACAAATTTATCATCTCATACTTCCAGAAGTTTAAGTCTGAAGTGGGTGTCAGTGGGCTAAAATTAAGGTGTGGACAAAGTATCATTCTTGATGCAAGTTCTAGGGGAGAGACCCTTTCCTTTTCCAGTTCTAGAACCTAATCTTATGGCTTGGCTTAATGCTTTCTTTCAAAGATAGTTTGTTACATCTTTCTCACATTGTGTTGACTTATCCCAACTCAGCTATATCTATCTTTAATATTTACTGTGTTACATTGGCCTACCTGGATAAGTTTGCTTTCTTAAGGTTAAATGATTATCCATCTTAATTCCATCTGAAACCTTTCTCCCATGACATTTAATAGAACATATTCATAGCTCCTACAGATTAGGATGAATTTACTTTTGGGTGGCCATTGTCCTTTCTGCCAAGTAAGAGTATTTTTAAGCAGGAAAATGACACTGTAATATTTATATTTTAAAAAGAGCATTCTATCAATTTTTTTACAATATTCAGAAATGGTAAGAGTGCGAATGGAGAGACTAATATAGTAGCTCCTAGCTAGAATAAATAGAAGTATGTGTATATAGAAAATTGTAGATGAATTTAGTTTATGATTTTGGAGATGATTCAGCCGGATTGCTGGTGATGTGATTTGTGAGGGAAATGTGAATGGATAAAAGAAGAAAGCAATAAAAAATTCTAGACTTTTTAATTTTGTCTTAAACATTTGTGTGCAAGGTGATACCATTTATTGAGTGGAAGGAGACTGGAGGAGTAATATTCTCTTTGCCTATCAATTACATAAGTGAAGATTTTGAATATGCAATTGAACATAAAAGATGAGGCTAGAGATTAGGAGTTGTCAGCATATACACTTTTTCAATTAGACAACACTTACTAAATGAGAAAATACGTTTAAAGTGGGCTTTAAAATCTCAGAACTCAGTGAGATTGTCAAGGAAGAGTAAGAAGGTAGAGAAGAGTTAATTGAGTGAGAACACCCTGCAACAGGGTGGCTTAGACTAGATCAGACTGTATGGCATTAAGAATGCCTTGGCAGAAGAATAATTCATTAGTAAAAAAGTTACAGGAAAAGGCCTAAAGAAGGTGAGGCCAGAATGCCAGTTATGGAATTTTATGTAGCAGGCCCTTAATAAATTTGCCAGGGTATTAACTCCATCAAATCTGAGTTTCAAAAAAAACTACACTGTATGTGAAAAAGGGACCTCAGATTGAATGTGATGAATATTGGTTTGCTTTTGTGATCTTAGTTGATTCATTTGTCAAGACATGATAGTACATATTAAAATGGTAATATAATGCAACTTAGCAACAATAATTCAAACCAGTACTCTGCTGTGACTTCTCAATGTACTCAAGAAGCAGTCATACAAACAAATAATTAGCCTACAAAGAGATAACATCTGTGCTGTAATCATACATTCATAGCCATGGGAGAAACCAAGAAGGTATAACTTAATTTACTTTCTGTATTAAGTAACATTTTAATTGTGATGCATCTTGTAACTGATTGTAATATATAGGGTGTTGAAATGGTATGAAGACTATTGATCTTGGGGGAGTAACTCATGCTGAGCAACTGTAGTGAGGTTACTTTACTATCTCCAAGTCTATCTACCTCTGCAAGCAGATAATGCATCTTTCTAGTCACATGAAAGTTCAGACATGGATAAATACCTGAGATTCATTTCCATGAGTGTGAGAGACAGAGGAGCTCTGCTCTTATGTTCTTTTCTCAGGGTTTACTTCTCCCTCATATAATTGATACTAGGAATGTCCAAGCCTCCAGTGGAGATTCCATCTTTAACCAAAGGCTATAACTAAGTCCTTGACCATGCAGATGTACTCAATGTTCTTCAAATTTAGTATTTTCATAACACAGGTACACTTAAGAATAGAGGATGTTTTGTTATGCATCCCTAAGAGAGGACATTTGAAAGATTTTCTAAGCAAAGAAAGATTGGAAAAGTAATGCCAAACAAAAACCAAAGTCACAAAAGCTCATGAAGTGTTGGATAAATGGAAAATGAACCCCAGAAATGTTAGAATGTCAGGTGGATTTAAAAAGTTGGTATTCACAATTATGTTATCATTAAATTACTCAGTTGTGATCCAGTTTCACTTTTCTTATCATAAAACAAATATTGAATGGGTTAGTTAATCATAAGCAAGTAATTACTGAGATGTTTTAGTTATTCTGTGTATACCACAGAAGACAGTTTAAGTTACTGTAGGCAAAATAAAAGAAAGTAGTAGTCTAAGCTATACTCAATAGAGAAATCTGTAATTGAACATATGACTCCTACTGTACCTTCTTCCTTCTTTATTCTTTCCCTTTCATACACTCATACATTCATTTTTAAAAATACCTTGTGTGTTTAAATTACATTAGCCACAATACTAGGCAGCATGCTAACGAAATAAAAGCAGCAGTGGTATCTGGCCCTTAACAGGGCTGGGCAGTACAACAGTTTAGATTTAGTTTGTGCCGTGCACCAAAGTTTGTGTGTTGGAAACTCGACACCCAAGTGGTGATGTGAATGAAAAGCAAAGCCTGTTATGGTTTAGATATGGATTGTGCCCCCCAAAGTAAACATCTGCTTGGGAGATGATTGGATTATGGGGTCTTGGTGCATCGGTCCACAGATGGGCTGGTAGCTGAGTGGTGTTAGGAGACAGGGCCTGGTGGGAAGAGGCAGGTCCCTGGGCAAGTGACCTGGAAGGGTATATTTCCACCTTTGATTCCTCTATTTACTCTCTGCTTCTTGGCCTCTAGGATGTGAATAGTTTTCCTTAACAATAGTCTTCCACTTTATCCTTCTTGCTTTGGAGCCAGCTGACTATGGACTGATATGAACCAATATAAACTTCTCCCTCCTTCAAGTTATAGATGTCAGGTATTTTGTTTCAATGACAGGAATGTGGCTAAGAAAAAACCCATCCTGAATCTCTATGGCTTTTTGTTTGGCCATGTGATCTCTGCCCCTCATTACTGCTCATATCATCTGTCTTGATGCCCTAAGCAGAGGTCATACTGATGGAACTGCTCAATTTTGAACTTTGACCCTCCGGAACTATGAGATAAATAAGCCTCTTTACAAGGTGTGTGCTTCAAGTATTTGTTACAGTAACAAAAGCTGACTATTACAACAGGAAAGGTATGAGAGACAGACATCAACCAAACAATCACTGAAATGAAAGTAAAATTAGTTTTTCTACTGTGAAGGCAAGATCATTGTAGATACAAAGCTAGTAATAGAGGGCTATAGCATAGTCAGAAGACAAAGGATTAGTGATAAAAATAACCCAATGGGTTTTAAGAACAAGGATACTTTTTTTATTTTAGCTATACTGCATTTTAGTTATCTTGGGAAAATAGTTCACTTCTCTGTGCTTCAACTTTCTCATGAGAAAAAAAATATGTTGCAATAGATTACATTCTGAAAAATGAAGACTGAAAATGTTGGTTTTGAAGAAGCAATGAGTTATTTATGTAAAGCACTAAAAGAAAATCTAAAAGTACGTGCCTAATAAACTAAATCCTATCACTACTACCCCCACCTGCACCTTCACCACTCTCTATTTCTTAGACTTGTGGTAGATAGTGTGAGGGGAAGTAACAGAAATACATCCTCAAAGCAGTGATAACTGAGCTGAATTCTGGAGGCTGAGTATAACATTATTAAAGGATATTATACGTCATTTTTCATATAAAATGTGTGTATTTGCTTAGGGCACATTGTAATTCAGATTATATACATGTTTAGGTGCACAAAATCCACATGAGTATAGACTACTGATTGGAAGGTACTGAGCTAATGAGAGGGCTGGAAAGACATGATGAAAGAAAGAAAGATGAGAGAAATGGTATAAGAGAGAGAAAGATAGTGTAATGTGATAAAAAACAAAAATTTCTTTAAAATGTGAACAGATAAAAGATTTAGTGGACTCCATGCATGCCAGTGTAAGAAACACTTTCTGGTAAAGTTGCAAAGATCTGCCCTATTTGTATAAAAACTTAATTGGCTTCACTGTCAACCCCTTAGTTCCTGTCTCATTTCTCTTACTTTTAGCATCAAAGAATTTAAAAAGCAGTCTACAACTGCTACTTTCATTAACTCTATTTAATTGCCGGCAACTTATCTTTCAGTTCCCATCATTTATAAAAACTTCTTTCCCCAGTGATCTATTCACCAAGTTCAATTATCTTTCCAGAAGCATTGTTGTCCTTAACCTGTCTAAAATATTGAAGGAGTTAAACAGTCCTTCACTTTAAAATCTGTTTCTTTCCATTTCTTTTTTTTTTTTTTTTTTTTTTTCTCCTGTACCGGGAACCAAACTCACGACCTTGCACATGCCAGGCAGGCGCTTTTGCCGCTGAGCTAAATCCCCAGCCCCGGTTTCTTTCCATTTCATCATGGTCATTTGTTGAAATCTCACCTTGGTCCATTTCTTCTTTCTTGCTAATTTGCAGCCAGGTACAGCTGATTCCTAAATCCTCATTTGCACTCCTAATCATGCCACATAACTGATGTCTATGGTATATATCTGTAATATCTAGTATTTGTTTTAAAATAACTCTGCTTCGGGGCTGGGGATTTAGCTCAGCGGCAAAGCGCCTGCCTGGCAAGCGCAAGGTCATGAGTTCGGTTCCCAGTACCGGAGAAAAACCAAAACAACAACAACAACAACAACAACAAAAAAAAAAAACAAAACGAAAAAACTCTGCTTCTTCTTCAAAATTGTAAGATAAATTAAGCTCATGAACCAAGGTACCACTCTGTGTCATGTCCATTGTCCTTTGACTCATCATTTAGGTAACATGTAGATAATTCAGTTAAAAGCTGGCTTGGCTTTTTATGCCACTCTTCCTCATGGTGTTATCTGTCTATGCAGCTGTAATTGGCTTTGGAAAGGGCAAGGATAATATAATAACCAGAAATTTAACATTCCAGAAATAACTGTCAGCCAATGTGAGAAGGAAGGTTGGAAGATAAGTATCTGAACTTTCTTAGTCTTTTGGAGAGCTAATTTGGAATATTTTCCAGTCTTTTAGAAAGTCCGTCATTTCTTGGAGAAGTATCCTTTTCATCAAGACATTTAGGACATTCTCTCCCTCTTTTCTCACTTCCGCATTTTTCATTTTGCCTCTTCAAATTACACCCTGCATGAACTACATGAACTACCTGTCTCAGAGTCCGTTTTTAGATTAAATCAAACTGTTCATGTCTCCCACATGAACTACCTGTCTGAGAGTCCGTTTTCAGATTAAATCAAACTGAGTTGGGAATCTACAACATATTTAATAAATGGTTATCCACATTTTCTTATTTAAATATTATTTTCCTGGCATGTTATCTACTTAAAGGGGAAAATTTAATGTTTAGTTGTTATTGAGTAACAAAAGAGTAAGTTTTCCATAAACACAGCTATTGTTTTTATTACTGAGTGCTTCTGCAGTTACAAGCCTTCACAGTATTTTATAAGGGAAGGATGACAAGACAATTTTATTACTAGATTATTATTATGTTTGGCAATTCTAAGAGGATTCAGGCCAAACAAATTCAAAAGACCTTCACTAGAGGAGACACATGATTTTGAAATGAAGAATGTGGAAGCATTTTATTGAATAAGCCTTTAACACAGACTTTCTGAAGGACAGGGTATTAGAGTGATTAACTTGACACTGGATTTCAGCACTTTTCATTAATGAAAAGTTGGGTCATCAGCTTTATGGACAGATATTATTAAGGATTTTTTTCTATTATGGAAGCGTGATCCTTGAACAATAAACTCCAACTTTTCCTGCTAATGCTTTTGGCCCAAAGGGATATCTCAGTAGAGAAGCTTTTCTCATTTTGCCACTGCAAGGTATGTTTACAGAAATCTCTACCTACTTTGTAATAAGGCCCATTGGGAATTATTTTCAAAGAAAAAAACATATTTGCACTTGTGGAACTTTTCCAATTCTGAGTCTTCAAGGGCCAAATTTTTAATAAATTCTCCAGTGAGGACACTGAGGTTTTTAAAAAAAGTTTCATTGAGCATTATTAATTTAAGGAAATAGTCCCAGCTAATCAGTGTAAATTGATCAAGTCATACATAATTTTAATGATTCTCACTGATTGTAATTTCCTTTGCCAAGAGTAGCATCCAAAGGGAGTCTTTAATATTTTCTAGTATGTAGAAAAGCACCCTTAAGTTCTGCTGTTCAGTATTTTATTGCTCTGTATTCTCTATTATAATTTTGATAATGAAGATTGCAGTTATATGTGAGGTTAAAGAAAAAGAATTGTCATTTGGTCCTTCTTTTTCTTTGTCAAGTCATAATTTACCTCCTTTTTTTGGCATCCAATAATTGTGAAGAGATTCTTTTTGACTTTCTTCCCTAATCACAAAGAACTTTTTAGCTCTGAGGCCTTTAGCTCTGAGAACTTGATCCTGATGTATTTTTAAAAATTAAAATACACATGGGACACAGTATATAATATATATCAAGAAAATTTTACCTACTCCCTTACCTATGTAATATCTGGAGATCAACCTTAGCTGTAGATGCCCTCTACAGCAGCTCCATTGTCAACTTGATGGCTTTAGTGCCAGCAGGGGAATTAATAAAGCACACTTTTGAGCATGATGGGGTGGATCCTGAAGGTATGACCTTGTGATCCCTATCTGACTTCTTCCTCTCTGGCACTGTTCCCCAGTTCTGTTATCTGACCGCCATAACCTAAGAATCTTTGCTCACTATGCTCTTCTTCCACATGTTCCTGCTTGAAGACACTCAGGCGTGACCATGGATTGAATCCTCTGAAAATAAGCCAAATTAAACCTTTCTTTCTTAAATTGTGGGTTTTGGATATTATGTACCAGTGACAGGAAAGTTGACTAATACAAGAATTTTACTTCCTTTTGTATATTCTTCTCTTTTATTTCACTTCCTACTCCATTCCCCACCTCTCTTTCCTATTCCTTTTACTGTCACATTCTTGTCTTCTCTACATCCCTTTCTGCTTAAATTTTTTCTTCTATGGAGTTTCCTTTCCCCTTGTGTAGGTGTATTTTGGAGCACCTGACCTTAGTATAGCTTATTACTCAACTTTATTAGCAGCCAAGGTTCCCACTGAAAATTTCAAAGGTCCTGGGATCAAAGTACTTCTGGGGGGGTGCCATGTAAAACCCATGGTGATGGGAGAGCTCCTTTCTTAACAAATGATCAATGCATTAACTCCAACTAATAATTCATCAACTTTTAAATTCAAGTATCACATGTTGAATCAAACCAGCCAGACTCCATATAGACTCGTCATTCTGACAATAGGACAAAAAATTGAAGTGGAGGTAATTTTATGGGCAATGACCACCAAAGTCTTTATATATGTTTATGTTTTTGAAAAAAGTTTTCATTATAAAATTATTGCTTTTATACACACTCACAGAAAAAATAAAATGAAGAGATACAAAGCAGAAGTACATACAAAGTAAGTTAAAATAAAACACATATGAAATATAAAGGAGTACATAAAGGCAACAAGTATTACCATTTTAGTGAAAATTTTCTAGAATTATTTCTTATATTACTTTCAAAAATGAAATGTTTTTGGGAAGTATTCTGCTTAAAAATATGCTGCTTAAATTTGTACATGTCATCAAATAAAAATGTACACATAATTTGATCTATTCAATTATATACAACTATTTAACCCATTTCTTTTTGATGGGGATCTTGCTTGATTCCGTTATTCTCTACTATAATACACTTACTAATTACATTCCACTTAAATTCCTTTTTTCTAATGTAAAAACAATGCAATATTTGGCTCAAACTATTAAAGCACTTTGAAAGAGCTATGAGGTATGACAGAATATGGTAAATGTTTAAATTAAACATTTATTGCAAAGTAAAATATATTGCAATTAATCTTCACTAGAATATATTATAATTTGTGTGTGGATGTCCCCTCAAAGCTTCATGTGATCATGGAGGATGGGTTTTTCAGAGGCTGCTGAATCTAGAGTTTGTGATTGGTTCTTTGTCCAGTACTGGGATTGGGGGTGTGAGTGCTACACCAATCCTAGGTTGGGTAGTCTTCATACTTATATAAGAGACAGAAGAAGACCTGCTCCCCCTTCTTGCTCCTGTTGCTTTTGCTGTCTTCCCCCAGCATGACCTGTTGCTCCTGTGCCACTCCACTCTGCTCTGGAGCCAGCTGATTTTGAACTGAAACCTCCACAAACTGTGATCTAAATAAACCTTTCCTTCTTTAATTTTGGGCATGAAGTATTTTGTCTTAGAAAAATAACTAAGACACACTTCTTTGTTTTGTACACTCTGGTCTCATCATTCTTGCCGTTTTCTGAAGCAGTCCTGGAAGTCCTCATTCAAGAGTGTCTCTAGTTGCACTTTGTGACTCCACGTCTTGAATAGATTAAAACATTTACCTTTCATGGTCATTTTGTCTTTGGGGATGAACCAGAAGTTTTGCTGTGCCAGATCTGGTAGGTGAGGAAGCACTAATGTTTTTATGACCCTGACTTTATCGTGGATGGCACTCAGAAGCAGCATTTATTGTATTCTGATCAAATTTCATAAAGACACTCATGAGAGAAGACTTCCAGAAATGCTTGGGAAAGTGGCAAAAATGATAGGATAAGTGCATTCAAAGTTAGAGGGATTGTTCTGAGAGAGATTAATACAACGTGTGTTAGGCAAAAGGAAGAAAAAAGCCCAGAGATACGAACTCAACAGGACAACCTTCTTTCAGAACGAAGCTGAGAGGGACCACTCTGTCACTAGAGACCAGACCATTAACTATGGAATCTTTAATAGGGTGATGGGTGGGAGGGAGTTCAGTGAAAGAGGATTGTGGCTACCTGCTAAGGATGCTTGTTAAGTATAAGGCTTAGAAATGTGCAGAGAATAGTGGTTGTTATCAGTAGCAGGATTGAATAATGATGTGACGATATCAACAGTAGCACTGGAGAATGCTGAGTCATTGGGATGGCAGGGCTAGCAATGTTATGAGTCACGATGTGCAGCTGTGCTGAAAGAGGGGGTTTAGAGACGTTTCTGGTCAGGATGGCAGTGGTCAAACTCCTTCACTGTTTTCTACTTTACTACATTTTTAAAGTGTAAACATTCACAGTATATCTTAATCACTCTGTTTTTCAGTAAAGTATTTCCAGGAAGATCATGTCAACATAAGACAGTGGTCTATTGGGGCTGGGGATTTAGCTCAGTGGCACAGCGCCTGCCTGTCAAGAACAAGGTCATGAGTTCGATTCCTGGTACCGTAAAAAAAAAAGAAAGAAAACCAAAAAAACCCAAGAAAGTGGTCTATTATACTGTCAACAAAATGGAAATAACATTCTTTTAAATTTTTGTCAAACTTATAACATTTTTTCTGACAGTAAAATAGATACAACTACATGGATGTTCTAATTTTCTCTATGTAAATGTAATTAACTAAGCATTTTTTCTTTCTTAAACTTCTTGGCCATTTGTATTTCTCTTTCTTGAATGTCTGTCTTTTTTTTTGTTCAGATGTTTGCATTTTTCACGTTGATTTATGGTTTTTTTATACATCAAAATGCTTAATCTTTTTTTTTTCACAAATATGTTAAATATTTTTCTCATTATTATTGAGCCATTAGCTCCATTATTGTTTATCATAAAGGTTTTAAAGTTTTATATAGTCATTCTACCAGAGTCTACTTACAAAAAAGAGCTCTGCAGTTAGTTAGAAAAGATGTAAATGAGAAAACAGCTCCAAAGGGTTGGAAAAGCTAAAAGCCAGAAAAGCAACTCAGAGAGTTGTCTTAGCAGTTTGCATATGTGGGGAGCAATGGTGTTAACAGAATCCAAGATTTTAGCTATAGGTAGAGTTATCCTGAAGTATCTAAAGCCTCCAAGTTAGTGCCAGAGACAATGCTGATAGCAGAAGAGGGAGAAATGTTGGCCTTATTTCTACTTACTCTCCAAATTTTTATCTGTGAATTCCATAAGGAAAATCTAACCAGAAGTTATTTGACAGAGATTCTGGGAAATATAGTATTTTTGAGGCCATGTCAGTGTGATATATAATAGACAAATGAATTGAGGGCAAACAGCTGAATGGTTGGGGAAGTCACATATTAACTATTCCATTTATGCTTTATAGTATGAACAATATGTGCAGTATTAATGTTAATACTCAATAGCAAACAAAATGGCAATTTTGCATTACAAAAGTAAGGTATAGCAAAGATTAAGTGGGGATTTTTTATATTTG
The DNA here is from genome assembly GCF_000276665.1 of Chinchilla lanigera. NCBI lineage: Eukaryota > Metazoa > Chordata > Mammalia > Rodentia > Chinchillidae > Chinchilla > Chinchilla lanigera. The sequence goes on along the minus strand of NW_004955427.1, from coordinate 37,804 downwards.
AATTTTATAATTTTTAAAATTAGAAAGTAAAGAAACCAGCAACATAAGTACATGATCTAAAAGTATGGATGCTTATGCCAAAAGATATAGATAAAAGAGTTAAAAGTGATTTTATGTACTTCTATTTTTGTACTGTGAATGTTGAACTTTTAAGGTGATTAATTAAAGAGACCTTGAAAAAGCATGTAAAATATTTAGTGAATATATATATATATATAGAGAGAGAGAATTAAAAGCAAGCAATAACTTTCTACCACATAGTAAAGGCCATTTTAACAAAACAGCAGCTAGCATTATATTGAATGGAAAAAACTGAAGACTTTCTAATATCCGAAGTAAGACAAAGTTGAAAACTTTCACCACTTTTATTTAAAGTACTCCTAGAAGTCCTAGACAAAGCAATTAGAAAAAAGAAATAAAGTGTATCTAAACTAGAAAGGATGAGTCAAATTGAGATAGTTTGTGGATGACATGACTTTTATGTATAAAATAATCTCAGAGACTCCACCGAAGAACTATTAGCACTTGTAAATGAATTCAGCAGTTTTAGGATACAAAGTAATTGTAAAAAAGATTTTAAATATTTTTTTAAAATTATTTTAAAAATAAAAGAAGGAAAATATAATAACAAATAGATATCCATTTATACAATAGCATAAGAACAATACAAGCAATACTGAATTACAGAAAAAGTGGTAGGAAATTAACATTGGTTGTTGAATTACATATGGATATCCTCGAAGTGGTTTCTTGGGAAAACGGAGACATGATGGATCAAATAATTTATCATTAACTGATCTTTCAGTAAAGCAATAGAAGACAGTACTACAACTATGTTAGCTATCCTGTATATACATGGTTTATGTTAGCTGTCCTGTATATACAGCTATCCTCTATATACATGGTTTCCCCTTCTTTCTTTTCTCTTTTTCCTCATCCTAGTTGTTTGCTTTTGAGCAGTTTCCTTTCATTTCATAATGTCTATGATACCTCTTAATTTTTATTCACTCTTTCAGGTTCTCACACTGATGAGACAATACATTGCTTACACATGGAGGTCTGATGTATTTCACTTATGAGTATGGTCTCTAGTTGTGACCGTTTACCTATAAAAGCCTTGAGTTTACCTTTCTTTATAGCTGAATAATATTCAATTATATAAAACTACCACTTTTTTATCCATTCCTCAGTGGATGTATATTTGGGTTGCTTCCACAATTTAGCAATGACAAATTACGCTACTATAACATGGGTGTACATATATTGCTGTGATATGATGTTTTCAGTTCTTCTGGGAAAATACCCAGAAGGGGGATAGCTGGATTAAATGGGACCTCTAGACCTACATTGCTGAGGAATTTCCAAACTGATTTCCACAGTGGTTTCACCAGTCTGCATTCCCACCGGTAGTGGAGAAGAGTTCCTGTTTCTCCACAGCCTCATCAGCATTTTTTATTGGTTGATTTCTTAATGTTAGCCATTCTTACTGGAGTGAGATGAAATCTCAATGTTGTTTTAATCTGTATTTCTCGAATGACTAATTGAACATTTTCTCATGTATTTATTTGCCATTTCTATTTCTTTATCTG
>NW_004955427.1:35152-36115 GCF_000276665.1 Chinchilla lanigera | reverse complement strand
AGGCCATTTACATTTATAATTATAGCTGATATGTACTGATTTATCATTGTCATGTTATTTAATTGTGTTGGTGTCCTACTTTTTCTACCTGTTTACTTGCTTGCTCTTCTTCATGTTTCCTTTCTACTGTTGTTCTTGAAATTGTGGTCAGATTGTTCTCTGTCTAGAATATCTTTTAGTACTCTGTAATTCTGGTTTGGCACTCATGAAGTTCTTCAATTGTTCTTTGTTGTGAAAATATTTTATTTCTCTGTTGAATTTGAGGGATAGTTTGGCAGGGTACATCAGTCTTGGTTGGAAGCTGTTCTGTCTGAGGACCTGTAATACTTTGCTCCAAGCTCTCTTTGATTGTATGGTTTGTCCTGAGAAGTCTGCCGTGATTCTGATAGGCCTTCCTTTATAGGTAATCTGTTTCTTTTGTTTAGCAGCTTTTAATATTCTGTTCTTTTGCTGGAGATCTGGGAACTTGACTATTATATGTCTGGGTGTAGTTTCATTTTGGTTGTGGTTAGCTGGAGTTCTATATGTCTCATTAATCTGTCTATCAGGTTCTGTTTCCATGCTTCGGAAATTTTCTGCTATTATTTCTGTCAATATTCTTTTTCTGTCAGTTGTGTTGCCTCCTGCTGTTTCATTGACTCCTATAAGTCGTACATTATTCCTCTTTGCCTCATCTTGCAACTGTTGAATTGACTTTTCCTGAATCCATGATGTTCACGGTCACTAGCTGCCATGCTATCTTCAAAGTCTGAGAGTCTATCTTCAGCTTCATTGAAGCAGTTTTGGCAGCTTTCAATGGAAGCTTTGCTTTCCTGGAAGTCTCTTGGAATCTGGTTCATGTGTTCTAAGTCCTTTCTATATTTTTCATTTAATGCTTCTGTCCCTTGCCTTTGTTCTTCTATTTTCTTATATATTTCTTCTTCAGACTTTTTGAGCAGTTCCTTCATTATTATTGTCATTTCA
>NW_004955427.1:28630-29574 GCF_000276665.1 Chinchilla lanigera | reverse complement strand
CCCATTTTTGGATTGGGTCTTTGAATTTGGGGGAGCTGATGTGTTTTTAATTCTTTATATGTTCTAGATAGAAGACCTTTGTCCAAGGGACAGTCAGATAAAATTTTTTCTCAGTTTGTGGGTTCTCTTTTTACTCTGCTGGTGATTTCTTTAGATTTGCAGAAACTTTTCAGTAAGATGAGATCCATGTTCTTGATTCTTTGAAATATTTCCCATGCAGTTTAGTTTTTGTTTGTGAACTCTCTGCCTATCCCTGTCTTCAAAATTTTTACTTGCTTTTTTTTCCAGTAGATTTAATGTTTCTGTTTTAATATTTAGATCTGTAATTCATTTTAACTTGATTTTGGAGCATGGTGATAAACATGGGTCTAGTTTCAGTCTTCAGCATGTGGTGAACCAGTTTTTACAGCACCATTTATTAATGAGGCTATCTTTCTCCAATGAATTTATTTGGCCCCTTTGTCAAAGATAAGGTGGCTGAGTGTGGTTGTGGTTGTGGTTGCATCTTCCAATCTGTTCCATTGATTCTCAGGTCTGTTTTTTTGCCAGTACCATGTTGATTTTATCACAGGAGCTTTGTAGTATAATTTCAAGTCAAGGATTGTGATACCACTTGCCTTTTCTTTGTTGCCCAGGATTGCTTTTCCTATTCTGGGTCTCTTCTGGTTCCAGATGAATTTTAGGAATGTTTTCTCTAGATCTGTGAGGTATACTCATGCAATTTTAATTGGGATTGCATTGAATCTGTACAACAATTTTGGGAGTATGGCCATTTTCAAAATGTTTGTTCTTCCTATCCATGAGCAAAGAACTTCTTTCCATTTTCTGAAATCTTCTTTGATCTCTTTTTTGGAGTACTGTAGTTTTCACTGTATAGATCTTTTACTTCTTTTATTAGATTTATTCCTAAATATTTCAAATTTTTGGATGCTATGAGTGTGGTC
>NW_004955427.1:18365-27879 GCF_000276665.1 Chinchilla lanigera | reverse complement strand
TAATGATAGTCTCACTCCTTTGTTTCTACTCTTATTCTTTTTGTATCTCTATCTTGTCTAATGGTTCTGGCCAATGTTTCCAGAATTGTGTTCAATAGGGATGGTGACAGTGGACGTCCTTTTCTTGTTCCTTGTTTTGAAGTGAAAGCTTTCAGGTTTTGTCCATTTAGTATGATATTGGCCATTGGTTTTTCATGGCTTTGATCAGATTGAGGTAAACACCATCTATTCCTATTTTCTGGAGGGGTTTTTATCATGACTGTATATTGGACTTTGTCAAAACTTTTTCTACATCTATTTAGATGATCATGTGGTTTTTGTCTTTGGCTGTGTTGATATGGTATGTTACACTGATTGATTTCTGTATATTGAACCATCCCTGCATCCCTGGGGTGAACCCTACTTGGATATAGTGTATTATCTTCTTGATGATTTGCTGAGTTTGGTTTGCTAGTATTTTACTGTGTATCTTTGCATTTATGTTCATTAGGGGGTTTAATCTGTAGTTCTCTTTTTTGGTTGCATCTTTCTCTCATTTTGGTATTAGTATAATACTTGCCTCCAGGAGTGAGCTGGGGAGAATTGCTTCCTTTTCAATTTCTTTAAGAGTTTGAGGAGTGTTGGCATTAAATCTTCTCTGAATGTCTTGTAGAATTTAGCTGTGAATCCATCAAGACCTGGGCTTTTCTTTGGCTGTAGTTTTTAATCACATTTTCAATTTCATTAATTAATGTTGGGTTATTCAGAATTTTTTATCTTTTTGATTCAACTTTGGTGATTCATACATATCTAGGAATCTGTCCATTTCCTCTCTGTTTTCCATCCTATGAGAATAAGGATTTTCAAAGTAGGTATTGATGATCTTCTGAATTTCTATAGGATCTGTAATGATTTCACCTTTTTCATTCCCTCTTTCATGAATTTGAGTTTTTTCTTTTTTTGATATGGGTGGCTAGGGGTTTATCAATTTTATTTTTTTAACAAACCAACTGTCTGATTCATTAATTCTTTGTAGTGTTTTCTTCATCTCAATTACATTTATTTCTGCCCTGATCTTTATAATTTCCTCCCTTTTTGGGGGTTTGAGCTTGATTTTTTTTTTTTTTTCTGAAAGTTTGAGGTGCAGCATTAAGTTATTTATTTGTTCTTGTTCTGTTTTCCTGATGTGTGGTTTCACTGCTATAAACTTCCCTCTGTGGACTGCTTTCAGAACATCTCATAGATTCCAGTAAGTTGTATTTAATTTTTATTAACTTATAGATATTGTTTAATTTCTTCTTTAATTTCATCTGTGACCTATTGGTTTCAGGAAGCTATTATTTAATTTCCATGCTTTTATGGACTTTTGTGGTTCCTTTTGTCATTATTTTCCAATTTTATTGCACTGTAGTCAGATAATACGCATGGAGTAATTTCAGCTCCTGTGCATTTAGTTAAGCATATTTTATGGGCTATTATATGGTCTATTTTAGAGAAAGTCCATGTGCAGCTGACAAGAATGTGTATTCTGATGTTGTGGGGCGGAATACTCTATAAACATGTACGAAGTCCATTTGTTCACAAGTTTTTCCAATTCTGTTATTTCTTTGCTGATTTTCTGATCCTTTGACGTATCTCTTTGTGTTAATGGGGTGTTAAGTTCCTCCATTACAATAGTGTTGTTAGTTATTTGGTTTTTCATGTCTATTAATGTTTGTGCTCTAAAATTGGGTGCTCCCATATTTGGTGCATACATATTTATGATTGTTATATCTTCCTCTTGAAGTTTGCCCCTAACAACTATGTAGTGACCTTTATCTCTTTTAATCATTCTTGGTTTAAGTTAACATTGATTTGCATATATTGAACTATCCCTGAATTCCTGGAATGAATCCCACTTGGTCACTGTGTATAATCTTCTTCCATCTATATTCATTAGGGAGATTGGCCTATAGTTCTCTTTTTTGGTTGAGTCTTTCTCCAGTTTTGGTATCAGGATAATACTTGCCTCCAGGAATGAGTTGGGGAGAATTCCTTCCTTTTCAGTTTCCTTAAAGAGTTTGAGAAGTATTGGCATTAAATCTTCTCTAAATTTCTTATAGAATTCAGCTGTGAATCCATCAGGACCTGGGCTTTTTTTCATTGGCAAGTTTTTATTACATGTTCAATTTTGCTTGCTGATAATAGAGTTATTCGGGGTTATTATATCTTCTTCATTTAGCTTTGGTAGTTCCTATGTATCCAGAAATCTGTCCATTTCCTCTGTGTTTTCCATCCTGTGAGAGTAAAGATTTTCAAAGTAGGTATTGATGATCTTCTGAATTTCTACAGGATCTGTAGTGATTTCATCTCTTTCATTCCTTATTGCATGTATTTCAGTTTTGCTTTCCTTTTTCAATAAGGTTGGCTAGGGGCTTATCAGTTTTATTTATCAGATCACAAGTATACTCTCAGGAAAAAAAGAAAAGATAGTGATAATGAAATAATTGCTTAGTACAACTAAAGAAGACATAGAAAACAAAATAGAGGAGTACAGAAAATTGATGAAAACCTTAAATGAACAAAATAAGAAAGAATTAGAATGCATAAAACAGATTCAAACAGATATCTAGGAAATTAGTACTTTCACTGAAAGCTGGGAAAACTGCTTGAACAAAGCTGAAGATAGAATTTCAAAAGTTGAAGACAGCATTGCCACTAACAATTGTGAAAGAATCTCTTAAAAATAATAGAAAACCAGAAAATAACAATTCAATAGCTGCAAGATGAAGCAAAGAAGACAAATATAAGATTAATAGGTGTCAATGAAACAGCAGGCATCAACACAAGTAACATAAAAAGCTATTTGCAGAAGTAATAGAAGTAATAGAAAAGTTCTCAAAATGGAAAAAGAATCAGACATACAGTAAGTGAGGCATAAACAAGTCCAATTAGCCATAACCAAAGTAAATCTACACCCCGACACATAATAATCAAGATCCTAGAAAGTCAGCAAAAGACCAGCATACTAAAACCTGTTAGAGAAAAGAAATAAATCATCTATAAAGGAAAAGGATGTCATTTTTGAATATCCAGAGGTTCCCTGGAGCTCAGCCTCACTCTTTTGATGGTGTGTGAGTGACACAGCAAGGACACGAAGGTCCCTATTTTTCAGCCTGGCTCCCATGATAGTGTGTGGGGGTGGGTTGTGATCACCAGTATTCCTGCAGCTGTCTGGTCCTCAGCTTGGTTCACCCACAGGGTTCCCAAAGATGTCCTGTTTCAGCCTTCATTCAACAAGGTTGTGCTTCCTTCTGGATAGATCATGGTCAACTGCCTGGGACTCACACCAGTGGGGGAGGGGTGAGCATGCAGTCACCAAGGCTGCTGAAGCTGTCCCAAGTTCAGGTCAGCTCCTGTGAGGGTGTGGGGGGGCGGTTGGTGGTGGCCATCCAGGCCCCTGAAGCTGTCTGGGGCTCTGCCTGGTTTGCCCTCTGCTGGTGGAGGGGTGTGGGTGGCTCACCAGAGTTCCTGATGGTGTTTGGGGTTCAGTTTAGTTTCCACAAGGGTGTGGGGGTGGGTGTGTGTCACGGTCACCAAGGCTTCAGATGCTTCCTGGGACCCAGCCCAGTTCCTGCACAGGTGTGGGAGGGGTGAGGGAGCAGACACCAGGGCTGCTGAAGCTGTCTGAGGTTCAGCTGGGCTGCCCTGAGGGTGCAAGGGGGAAAAGAGTGGCTTCCAAGGCCCCTGTTGTCCAGAGCTGCACCTGGCTCCCACACTTGTAGGGGAGGAGTGGCAGTAGCTCTTATTTGATTTTTCATGTCTGTTAAAATTTGCCTTGTATAGTTGGGTGCGCCTACATTTGGTCTATAGATAGGTATGACTGTTATCTCTTCCTCTTGCAGTTTTCCCCTAACAAGAAAGTAGTGACCTTCTTTATCCCTTTTGATAATTATTGTTTTGAAGTTTACATTGTCTGCAAAAAGCATAGCTACTGCCGCTTTTTGGGGGTGTTTCTTTTGCATGGAGTATTGTTTTCCATCTTTTGACTTTCAGTCTATGAATTTTCCTTTGAGTTAAATGTCTTTCCTATATACAGCATATTGTTGGATTTTGTTTCTTGATCCATTCTACCAGTGTGTCTCTTTTGATTGGTGAATTGAGACCATTTACATTAATGGTTATTACTGAAATGTTTTGACTTATCTTTGTCATGTTATGTTCCTCCTATTGTTTCTGTACTTTCTCCCTCTGTTTCTGTACTTTTCTCCCTCTGGTTACCTTGCTTGGTAGTTCTTTTCCACTGTTTGTCTTGAAATTGTGGTCATTTTTATCTCTTTGTAGAATGTCTTTTAGTATACTCTTTGTATGGTTCGTTTGGTGGTCACGAATTTCTTCAGTTTAACTTTTTCATGAAAGTATCTTATTTCTCTATCAATTTTGAAAAATAGTTTTATGGGGTACAGCAATCTGGCTTGGAAGTTGTTTTCTTTAAGAACCTGAAAAACGTCACTCCAAGCTCTTCTTGACTTGATGGTTTGTTCTGAGAAGTCTGCCATGATTCTAATGGGTTTTCCTTCATAGGTGATCTGTTTCTTTTCTCTAACAGCTCTTAATATTCTGTTCTTTTGCTGAATTTCTGGGATCTTGATTATTATCTTTCTGGGTATAGATTTATTTTGATTATGGTTAACTGGAGTTCTGTATGCTTCCCTCATCTGTATGTCAGGTTCTTCTCTCATGCTTGGAAAATTTTCCAGTATTACTTTGGCAAATAGTTTTTATGTCATTCATGTTGCCTCCTGGTCTTTTGTTGACACCTATTAGCCTTATATTTTTTTTCTTTGCCTCATGTTGCAGCTGTTGAGCTGTTATTTTGTGATTTCTTGTTATTTTTAAGAGATCTTTCCTTTCATGATCACTTGCTGGAATGCTGTCTTCAAGGTCTGAAAGTCTATCTTCCATTTTGTTCAGGAAGTTTTGCCACCTTTCAATGGAATTTTTAATTGCCTCAATATCTCTTTCAATCTCTTTCATGTGTTCTAATTCTTTCCTATATTGTTCATTCAAGGTTTCCATCATTTTTCTGTGCTCCTCTATTTTTTATCTGTCTTATTTTGATATGTTGAGCAATTGTTTCATTATGGTTGTTATTTTTTTATCTGAGTGATTATTTCTGATCTGATTTCTTCTATAGCTTGATGTAGTTGATTCTTTCCTTCTGATGCTATCATTTCAGAAATTTCAGTTGTGTGACGTTCATATTCTTCCATATGATGTTTCCTGGATGTTCTGTTGATGAGGTGGAAGGCTGAGATTGCACCTTGCTCCTTCTTTTTGTCATTTTTAAATCTCCCTAGGTTTCCTAGGATTCAGGGTCATTCCTGAAATGGTGGCTGGAGGCAGATTGTGGGGTTTTGGGCTCCCAGAAAGCAAACTGTGGCTTCCTGGAGCCCAGGATCCTTCCTGTGATGGTGGTAGGAGGTGGCTCATGGTGTCTTGGGCTCCCAGCATCTCATCAAGGCTTTCTGGGACTGAAGGACTTTCCTGTGATGGCAGTGGGGGGCAGAGCCAGGGGTCCTGGGCTCCCAGACAGCTCATTGAGGCTTCCCAGTTCTGAGGCATCTTCCCTCAATGGTGGTGGGGGTGAACTATTTAGTTTTAAACTGTCATGATGTCATCAACTATTTATGTGTACTATCCATATAACTGGTAGGTCAAATATGTAAAATTCTAATGATAGACTGGCAAAGTTTTAGTCACTTTTCTGGAACTTCTCCAAAGCCCATCTATGTGCTTTCTTGTAAAATTCAGTTTTAAAAATGAATGTTAGAAAAGTAGTTTTTCAAGAATCTTCAACTTTATACCTGATCCACTTTGATATCAAAATAATTTCCTCCCCACAGTGAGTGGATTACCTTGGCCTCCCTAGTTCTGATTCAGCCAGAATTCTCCCTAGGCTTAGTATTTAATCTTAGTGTTTTTTTACCCACTTTTTCCTTCTGTATTGGAGCTCAATTCTGAGTTGGAGTTTCTCTTCCCCTATTTTAGTATTATTGATTTAAATTTATCATTATATTTTAATTTTAATTTCTGTTTGGCTCTTGTTTGATTTAAGTGTCTTTGAGAATGTGATGACACAGAACTGAATTTAACCACAATCACATCTCTGGACATGAAACAAGACCTCTTTTTTTGCATCAAAACTTTTATCATAGTAATATCTGCTTTCTTGTCTGGGTACTCAGTGACAAATTCAAATTCAACTAAAAATCTAGTACCTTGGATAATGGGTTGAAACATAGGACAAATGAATATTTTTTTTTATATTGGAGATTGAACCAAGGGCTTGTAGACTAATACATCATAAACTCTTTTCTTTCAATTGTTTAAAGCAGACTTGCTAATTTAAATTGTTTGTTCTTAGGGCTTAAATTTGAAGTCATCCTGCCTGAGCTTTCCAGAGCATTGCAGTTACAGACATATACTACCACAGGCAGCTAAAACCTTTTTCCTTACATTTTTGAGTGTATTTTCTGAAACCAGGTTAGAGAATCAGTTTTCTTTAAATTAAATTTATTTTTACCTGATACACAAAATTTAAAATAATACATTTTAATGAGATGCAATGTATAATGTTTTGATATATTGTATAATCTTTCAGCAAGGTAGAACTGTATATCACCTCAAATATTTATCATTTCTTTATGGTGGAAATGTCCCAAATGATTTCCTCAGCTTTTAAAATATTCAGTACATACCACTATCTATAGTCACTGTATTATAAAATGTGCTATATCAAACAGTAACTCAGTACTCATTGAGCAGTGTCCCACCACTCCTTTCCACTTACTCTTTACAGCCTCTGGAAATCTCCATTCTACTCTCAGTCTCTGAGATCACCTATTTTACATCCCATGTATGAGTGAAATTATGTGGCAGTAGTCTTTTGGTGGCTTGCTTCCTTTAACATAATGACCTCCAGTTCTATTCATATTGACACAAATGATTTCACTTAATTCTCTTTTATTTTCTGCATACTAAACCATTGTGCACATGTAACACATTTTCTTCATCCATTCATCACCTTAGGAACATTGAAGTTGTTTGCATTTTTTTTTCCCTGGGACCAGGAATTGAACTCACGACCATGCGCTTGCCAGGCAAGCGCTTTGCTGCTGAGCTAAATCCCCAGTCTGCATTTTAAACTAATGTGAAGAGTACTAAGATATCTCCTGGGCTAGAAAGTCTCCACTCCTTTTTCTGAATAAAGAGTATTATTTTCTGCATTGGAAGTCCTTTCTAGCCCTGTGTGAACTCTTTCATTCACTCTGTTTGATTCTACTTCTCTCATAGGAATTATGCAATCAACTAAAAAGTTTTTGTCTCAAATGTTTCCTGATTATATACATTGGAACCATTAATATAATAGTTTCTGTTTTTATTTTTGCTAGATGTTTAGTGAAAACTCTTGAGCTACAGTAGCTCCTCTAGAGCTGCTGGGGTGGCATCAAGTTAGTCCATCTGAGAGGAGTCCTTAGTGCAGGATATAAAAATTTGGGATGTAAACAGCTCCCCCTTTATCTGTGCTTGTATGTCAAAAAAGAAGGCTAAGTCATTCAAATGCCACTCAAATAATTGAGATTCTTAAATGCTGTCTTCAAAAATTTTTTTCTAACCCTGTAAAATCCATGGAGTCTCACCCTAAATCCTCTCTCAGGTATTATCCATGTTCCTTCATTCCAAAATAGCCATCTCCAATTGGATATGAGTTTGATTTTACCTGAAAATTTAAGGCTCACTTCCTTGTGCAGATGAAAGCATGGGTGCAGGTGGTATATGTTAGCAAGCAAAGTTACAGAAAATATAATATTTAAACATTGCTGTTATTTCAAGTGCTACCCTTGTATTAGTTTCTTAGACACTGAGACATAATATCAGACACCCACTACTTAAGGAATGAGAAGTTTAATTTGCCTTATGGTTTCAAATGCTTCATTCAGTAGTCAACTGTCTCCAGTGTAGAAACATCATAGTGGAAGTGTGTAGGAGAGCTAAGACCCTTAGTTCATTGTAGTAGGAAAGTAGAACAGGAGAACAGTGATAGACAGGAAGAGTTAAAGGCCAGGATCATACATAAAACACAAACACACACCTCCCTGACCCTCCCAGAAATACGCAGAAGTGTTCTTCAGCAATCTCATAGGTAGCTTCCAAACCAATCAAGTTGACACAATGAAGCTTAACCAGCACAATCATGAAAGATTTTCCTGACACAAGTGAGATATGAAATATTTACAATTTAGAATATTCCTGAGGATATACCCTCCACAAGTCCCTGATTCTTAAAAAAAATTCCCACCTATAGGATGGCCCTAGTGATGACTCTGATGGGAATGTCAAAGCCAAATGGACTACAATCTCTGAGGCCTCAAGGAACCTGGACAATTCCTGATTCCTGCCAGGGACTGGGTGAAGTAAGAGAAAAATTTCTAGGATCCATAGCTCAGTTCTTTCTCACCAAAACTCATTAATTATACACCCAAAATCATATAAACTAAGTGGAAATCATGGCTGCTCTCACCATCCATCAGAGACACCATGAAAAGAACACTTGGGTGGAACAGAGTTTGTAGTTTCTTTTCTGGATACTAGCACTGCAAATGGCATCAGACTAGAGCTCCAAGACATATTACAGAAAAAGAATATTAATTTGCAAGCTATAAATGTATCTGAGCCCCATTAACTTGCTCAGCATTATGAAGATAATTTTTCAATTGATAGGGAAACTGCATGATGCAAATTCAGAGCATGAGATATAAAAATTTGTAACAATTTGAAAATATAAGGGTCAAAATCAAAGACATTTATCTACATATGTGCTAACATTTTAAGGAAAAAAGGCACTGGCTCCAGATTTCCTGGACCTCAGGAGAAGAAAATAACTGAATGTCCTCCATCAGATAATTACTGCTTTACTCTATGGATGTAAATATAATTAAAAAAATCACTGAACTTGCAAAAGCTGTACTTACCAAACCACACACATGAAACAAAGAATAACGATGTACTTACCAGGAAGAGCAGAAGCTCATGAATGAAATGTATGATTTCTTATTAGCAGGAGATAGGAGATGTCTCTTTTTTTAATTTAAAAATAAAAGGAGGAAAACATTAATAGACAGACAACATTTTACAAAATAGCAAAAGAACAGTACAGACAGTACGGAGTTACAAACAAAGTGGCAGGGAATTAACGATGCTTGTTGTATTACATATTGATATCTTCACAGTGGTTTCTCATGAAAACAGATATAGACATGCAGTGCTGACCAACCAAGGACTCATTGACAGTATCTTTCAGCAAAGAAATACAAGACAGTAGAACAGCCATGTTAACTATCCTGCATATACATACATACAAAATTTCTGCTTCTTTCCCTTTTCTTTTCCCACATCCCACTTGTTCTTTACCTTTGAGTGCTTTCCTATCAATTCACTATCATATCTCCTAGCTTAAATTAACTCTTTCAGGTTTTACACTAGTGAAACAATG
>NW_004955427.1:0-13273 GCF_000276665.1 Chinchilla lanigera | reverse complement strand
GACACAAACTGCAGGGTCTACAGTTTGTGAACCACCTGAATCTATGTCTCCAGTCAGTTCAGGACTTGTACAGGAACCAGATGCAGCCCAGATGGGTAGCAGTCACAGACTTCCCCAGCCTTCGACTCTCTAGAGGGTCTGGGCAACAGCAAAGCACAGACTCGAATCCATGGGCCCTGTACTCGCTCCGGAGTACTTCCAGAGTACTCGCTCTCTTGGTGCAGGGCACACAGGGCTCAGAGAGTCTGCTCACCCAGCTCAGAGATTCTGCTCACCCAGCCCCCAGCCAGAGAAGTCCCCAGGGCCTCTGAGTCTGGACCTCCTCTCTGCTTCGGCAGTGACTCAGTCTGTAATGTCCGTGGGGTCCTTGTTTGCATGCTCTGCCCTCAAGGAGTAGATGGAAAATACCTGTCTCTCTCCGTGTGTTTCAGCTGGGAACCGTGGTGGTGTGGGCCGAGCACAGACTCAAACCCATGGGCCCTGCAGCTCCCAGAGTACTCACTCTCTCGGCACAGGGCACACGGAGCTCAGAGAGTCTGCTCGCCCAGCCCCCAGCCAGAGAAGTCAGGAATATCTCTTAAACAGAATAGAGAAGGAAATAGAGAAGGAAAAATTCCATTACAATATAGAGAAAACCACCTCGTAACAAAGGACCCAAATAAAATTCCAGAACTTAGACCAAACGAGTTTGGAATTCTCCTCAAGAGAGAATCACCAAGGAAAGAAACTCTGCCATATGGAAGCAGACTGCTCTTGGTACACACAGTTTGGAACTTCTTCAAAAGTCTAAATATAGACTTATCGTCTGAATCTGGAGGTTCATTGTGGTAGGAAAGTAGAGCAGGACCAAGTTAAGTGAAAATATATGTTCATGTATAAACCTATAGAGGGATATTCAGAATGGTATTAATTGCAGTTTAAAAACTGACTCTAAATTTAATATGAAAAAATAAACTAAAATAGCCTAGAACTAAAGCAGAACAATTTTTTTCTTCAAATTACATGCTTTTAAGACTGACAAAGTGTTATAACAAGCACAAACTAGATCCAACCATTTCCAAAACAACTTATCTAAGGGCTTATGAGGATGTGGGGGAACATCTAGACACAAATCATAATGCTGGAGATATTAAATAACATCTGTAAATCCACAGATGGAATGGATTTATAATGGAAAATTATAAGTTCATTGTTTATGAATTTATGATGGAAAATATTTTTTAAACTGGGGTATATGGACAAAGCTACTATAAATAAGAATGCCAAATAAATGGCATAGGTATACTGCCTTTCAAGAATTGGTGTTAACGTCTCATTTCTTAAATGTGGGCTGCATATAATGACCTTATTCATTGTTACAATATGGAAAGAGGGAGGAGTATATTACAGTGGTGAAACCTGGCAAATATTACTGTTGCTAGGTGGTCACCATCAATATCAATATTTACAGTAATGATTTTATTATGTACTATTGGAAATCTGTAATCTTAGTGTAATAATAAGAAAATTAGGAGAAATTCCAGTTGAGGTACTTTATGCAAAATACCCAACTAGTTTTCAAACTTTGCAAGATCAGCAAACACAAGGAGTATGTAAGCACACCTCATAGACAAGAGCTTTGCAAGAATCTTTTATATGAGAAATCTAAAGTATAAGTAAAAAGCAAAATAAGAAATAGATAGATAGATAATAGGAAGTAGGGAATTAGATCTTTCTCAAAGGGGAAGGGAATCAAGAGTTGGAGGCATTGCAGAGGGATTGCAGGGAAAGGGGATGAAGATGGGAGTTAAATTGTGTTATGTACATGTACCACCTCCACACAAGGAATCTAAAGATTATATACTGTACACAAGCACTAATTGAAAAAAGAGGGATATGACTAAATACAAAGGGTTTCATAGATTGGGTCATGAAACCAAAGAAGAACATTGTGTATAAGCTATGTAAATCAGAATAAAATTTTGACATTAGTACATAATAATGTATTAATATTAGCTCATTAGTGTTAATAAAAATTCCAGAGTAATTTAGAATATTAACAAAATGTATAAAAAGAACAGTGTGAGAGGCATCAGAACGCAGGACTTGAGGTTATATTACAAAGCTACGGTGATAAAACAGCATGGTACTGACGCAAAAACATGAATCAACAGAACAGACTAGAGAATACAGAAACAGCCCCAAGCACATTCAACTGTTTGGTCTTTGAGAAAGGTGCAAAAATTATGCAGTGTAGGAAAGATAGCTTCTTTAATAAATGGTGCTGGGAAAACTGACTATCCACATGCAGAAGATTGAATCTAAACCCATATCTCTCACCATGTACCAAACTAAAATAAAACTGGATTAAACAACTAATAGATAAAATAGAAGTAGTTAACATGCTGAAAGATAAAATAGCTAAGTTTTGAAGTCATAGGCATAGGCAAGAACTTTCTGAACAAAACCACAGTTGTACAGAAAATAGTACCAAGAAAAAACAAATGAGATTGTATCAAATTAAGAAACCTACCCAGCAAAAGAAACTATGAACAGTAAAAGACAATGGACAGAATGGGAAAAAATTGTACCAGCTATTCCAAAGACAGAGGACTAAAATCTAGACTACATAAGAACTCAAACAATTGGACCCACAAATAAAAGACCCATTCAAAAATTGGACAAATGAAATAAATGGACACTTCACAGAAGGACAAATACAAATGGCTAAATAAATACATAAAGAAATGCTAAGCATCATCAAGTATTAAAGAAATGCAAATTAAAATAATATTGATATTTCATTTTACCCCAGAAGGATTGATCATAATAATATCAAATTATAAGGAATACTAGTGAGACTGTGGGGGAAAAGGAACTCTTCTATGTTGTTGAGAATGTAAGGTAGTACAATCACTATGGAAACTAATATGGAAATTTTTCAAAAACCTGAAACTAGAAAGTCCATTTGGCACAGCTATTCCCCTTCTAGGTATCTTTCTGGAAGAGTTAGAGACATCATTATTACAGTGATGCATCTATACCCATGCTTATAGCAACACAACTCCTAACAGCCAGGTCTTGCAAGTGACCTATATGCCTGTCAACTGTTGAATGACTAAAGAATATGTGTTATTTCCACACAGTGGAATAATCCTCTACTGTGAAGAAAGATAAACTTGAGACATTTGTAGGAAAATGCCTGTATCTTGATATGTACTGATAAATGAAATAAATATTACACAAAAGCTTAACTATTGCTTAGTTCCTCTTATATGAGAAAACAAAAGTATAAATAAAGAGCAAAATAAAAAGAAAGGGAACGGGATTAAGAGTTGGGTATAAAGGTGAGGGAGGGAAAGAAGGAAAAGGAGATGCAAATAGGAATTAAGATGCATTGAGATGTAAATAGTATGTAGTACAAGCATGTACTAATGAAAATGATCTAAAAATAAAGAAATGAGTGTCTGATATATTGGAACTTTCTGTATTAAGTTTATAATTTTCCACAAATCTAAAAAATTTTAAAAATCTTTTTAAAACTATTTAAAGAATAGTCAGAATGAAGGCAGATAATCAGGTAAATATCACTATTATTTGACTTCCAAATACAATATATACTTTAAGCAAAAATTGTCAGTGGATCTTATGGGTTTATAATATCCCTTAGCTATGGTGGGCTGATCAGCTCTGCAATCTCCTGAAACAGTGTATGGCAAAGGCTAAATAAAAAGAGGCAATGGAATTATTTCAGAGCTCCAGGAGGATCAGAGCCCTCTCACAGAATTCTAGATTCTTTTAGGGCTAAGACCAAGACCTTCTCTGCGTGGCCCATATTTATTTGGTTATCAGAAGAGAGGGGAGTACTCAAGAAGGGCAGAATCACTCAAGGACTTCTCCAAGTAAGGTATTAAATTAATCCACACAGGCTATAGTCTTTATCTAGTTGTGATCAGATGCAGGTGTCCTTGGCTGTGATCTTGTCTTATCCTTTGAGGCTTTCCAGCTTCATTGCCACTACAGGTTTTACTAGGGATTAGTGACTCACGGAGGTTCACTTACTATGAGTGCGCCATTTCCACACAAGGAGCCTAGGCCTTGGACAGATTCACAAGTGAACATGAGAAGCCAGTTGGTTAATGTAAGTCCTGCTCAGGTCTGCTTTGTAGTGGTCTTATCAGGATGTTACTATCACTCTTAAAAAATTTGGGAAGCAGAGAATTCGCACAGTATCCACATACTTTTCACAGATTACACTTATTTGGCCAGGAATCAAGATGTTTTTACCAGGGAAAGATCTTGTAAATACTGCCTTAATCAAACTTAGCATCAGGTACTAAATAGACACACTGATGTACTAACATTATGACTTTATCATGATTCAGCACAGAAAATATACCGTGTCATTTCTGAAAATATTTATATTCATTTCCAAGGAAACATCAGAAAACATAGATTGTAGGATATTTTTCAAGCCATCTAAATGTATAGATATGTATTTTATGTAATAGATATAATGTATGTATATATTATTTATGTATGAATATGAATTGTATATATGAGAATGTATTTTAGTTTAAGATCTTTACTTCAATTATTTTTGGACTGGGAATGGAGCTCATGACATGCTTGCCAGGCAGGTGCTGTGCCACTGAGCTATATCCCCAGCCTTGACCTTAATTTTTAAAATGTAGTTTCAAGATCTTAACTGGATTTTATTCACAATTTCTGCATCAATCAGCCCCTAGAAACCTGGATTAACTCAAAGAATTTATGGCCTGAAATGTAGTTAAGAGTTTATGGACAGAAAATGGAAGTGATACACAGACACAGGTTAGCTGGTTACAGCTCAGACTTTTGTCTTTTTTTAATCAGGTGGCCTCCTCTTGGCTGTTGCGCTTGACTGAATTACTTCTTACTAGAGTAAGCTCCTAAATTAGGTTCCACTTAGTTTATGTACTAAGTTAGTTTGAAAATTATTAAGAACTCAAGTGCACAGGCATTCTCAGCTCTAAGCTAAATTTAACAGTTTTCTGTGTATAAACGTGTATATGTTCAAACAATATATGTAATATACATATGTATATATGTGTTACATGCATGCATATATGTACTATCTGAACATACATTGCATTTTATATTATACTGTATTATATATATATTACATTTACAGTTAGACTAATGTGAAAAGTTAACAACTGTGAAATTCATATTTAACTGATTATAAATGCAATGAGAATAAGTTGTGTGATTCTTTCAAATTTTCTACAGTTTTGAAGTGTTTAGAAATAAATGTGATATTCATTGTCTTTAATATTTCCTCTAAAAAACAGGTTATGTTTATATCAATGATAAAAATTTCTATATAGAGTCTACTTCCTTACGCTAGTTCCATTAAAAACAAATGTTCTATTATATTACATAGTAACTCAGAATCAGTTATCACTCTGAAAACTTACTTTACCCTAAGTACTGGCTAGAAAGGAGCACTCCAAGTTTTACTTGGAATTGCTTCTATAAAACTGCAATAGCTTCTAGTTTTTTGTTTTTTTTTTTTTTAAGGAATAGAATATACTTTCACAAATTTCTTTACTGCGTTTTAAGAAAAATAAGTAGGCACCTCCATAATTATGAAATCGCTGAGTTAGTGTTTGGAATTCTCCATGTGAGACAATGAATGTAAGGAGATCCATGTATATTGTTAGCATTGTAAACAGTAACTTAGTGAGGCCTAAAGCCTGAGTCTATCCATAATGGATATGACCAGTTTTGACCTCATGTGGATAAATAAGCATTCAAAAGTAAACCAAAGAACTGTAGTATATTCTACCTTTAACTTTTTGTAAACCATGTTGTATGGATAACTTCAGTTTCACCGAAAGGCTGATATATTTCAATATTTTGAAAACATTGTATTAACTTTGAGTTGGCAGAGGTAACCTAACCAACTACCATTATGTTTGGTACTAAGAAATATACCTTTCAATAAAATTATTGAAATGCAAAAAAAAAAAAAAAAAGAGAAAAGAAGTAAGTGTGAGGGTGACCGACTGACCTAAATCTCTTCTGAGTCTCTACCTATTTCCGAGTTTACACTCTTACATTCTTCTCTCATGTACTTCTCAGTCTATTTATGTATGATAACAATCAGTGCAATGGACTATGATGCCAGTCTGGACTTTATCTCTCAGCTCCATCATTGCTCCTCCACAGATGGGTTATGAAACTCCTCTGTCCATCTGTTTTTTAACATGATGTCACTGAAATTGAAATATGGTAATGAGAGCAAACAATAATATATGATCAGAAGAATAAAACTGACACCACTGAAAAGTTATTTTTATGCTAAAAGACTGTGTGAGAATTTATTTAGAGTATGAAGGTGAAGACATATGAACCACACAACACACAGATATAACAATTAGTATTTAATCAGTTGAAAGTGAACCACATTTCCCAAATAAGTTTAAATAGTATAAAGATCTATTGGATTATATGACCAAAAAGGGCTAGTTTATTCCAGATATTTTATGTCTGTGTTTTTGTCATTCCCTCAGTTGTATCTTTATTTCATTGTTGACTGCATCCTTAAAGCTCTTGAATTATTATCTTTTGATTGCAAAAAAAACATGTCACGGATTTCACATTCATAAAGCATGATATTCAGAGGGAGCAAGATTACTTTGTGGTAGATCTCTTTTAAAATAAAGGGAACTAATTTCCAAGAAACTTCTAGAAAAATCAACTCTTCAGTCTCCCTGGCCCAGAGTGAGTCACATGTTAGTCTAATGACAGATATTTGAATTCAGTCTCCCTAAGAATTGAGTGTGAGCGATGTAGGAATATATAACAAAAAATATGGTATATATTATTAGAAAAGGAAAGGAAATTAATAGATGCAATTTTAACAACTAAAAATGACTACAAAAATAGAAGATGTATAACTATCCATTTGATTCAAAGCTTGTCAGTTTTTTTGGGGTTTTGTGTTTAATCTATAATTTTAAAACATATTAAAGACCCTAAAGAGATGTTATGTAGGTTATATCTATTGCTTTCTAATTTAGCTAGAAACAAATTTAAAATTAAAAAAAAATTTTTTTTGGTATTTTTGAGACAGGGTCTCACTAGGCATTCCAGGCTGGCCTTGAACTCACTTTGTAGCTCAGGCTGGCCTCAAACATGTAAGGATCCTCCTGCCTCAGCCTTCCAAGTGCTGGGATTACAGGCGTGTGCCATTACACCCAGCCAAAAAAGTATTAACTAATTAAAAATAAAGTAAAAAAATCATTATAAATTTACTAAAATAATATGAAAACATTTTGAAGGCAATACTTATTAAATGACCAAACTGGTAAGGCACTGCTTGAGTACTGGTGATATAAAAGCAGATGGGAAATTTTAAATACGGGAAGTAGGAAAGATCTCACTTTACTATACATGTTCCAGTTGGCTACTTTTGGTTAAAACGTTGTTTACATGTGTGAATTATTGAACTTGGTCTCCTTCTAATCAATCATCAGATCATTTTTCTGAAATACACAATCATATTACTCTGCTACCAGGAAGTCTCCCGCCTGATGCCTTTAAATAAAGTCAGATTTCTTAGGATGGCATTCAGGGTTCTCAGTAATGTGACACAGCTCTACCCTCACTCTCCAGACTCAGTCTTTTTCAGCCTTTGCCAGCAGCCCTGGTGGCTCTGTCTCATTGCTCACCACCACGTCCCACTCCCAATAACACACTCATTTCCAGAAGCACTGACTCTGGTAATGCTCACTTCCATTTTGCTTCAACTATCAATTTTATTAGGATTTAAGGTTCAAGAAATTTACTAATAAAGTTAAATACATGCTATGTATATATTTTTTATTCCTAGCATTATTTACATGCTTTCAAAATTGTGACTACACTCTGACAGGCGTAATTATTTAGTTCAGTTCTGATAGAATTAACCTTAAATTTTGAAGCATATTTTAGCAGCATTCGTCTTTTCCAAACTAACAAGATTGAAATACCAACATACTCTAATAATGGAATATTTTATTTTAAATTATTCCACTGCCTTTTTCATGTCTCATATCTATACAAATATACCAAATTACTGTGAATTGAAATCAGCTTTCCAAGGGAAATGATAATTTTTCAGAAGGTTACAGAATTGTCTTTTCTTCATAGCCCCTTCCATAACATTTATTACTTCCTTATTTCTTAGATTATAAATAAAATGTTTCAATAAAGGAATCACCAGAGCATAAAAAATAGCAACAGGGATATCTTTTGTTGTTGTTGTCTTTTTCCGGTACCGGGAATCAAACTCACAACCTTGCACTTGCCAGGAAGGCACTGTGCCCCTGAGCTAAATCCCCAGCCCGCAGCAGGCATATCTTTATCACCTTCATTGACAACTTGGATGAATATACACGTAAAGAAGAGAACCATAGAAGATTGACACAGACAAAAAAATGAGAAGCATAAATAGATAAGGCTTTGCCCTTTCCCTCTTTGGATTTCATTCGAATATAGTAAAAAGTTTATAGAAGTAAGAAATTAAAATGATAATAATAGAAAAGGTTTGAACTGATCCAGAAAAGATAAATAACATTAAAAAATTGATGTAAGGGTCAACACAAGAGAGTCTATATCATGGAAAAACATCACAGAAAAAGTGGCTGATTAAATGAGACCTACAGAAACTTAACCTAAGTAAAAATTCTACTTAAATTATGGAGTGCAGGTTTCTTGCTGTGCAGGCTCCTGTGATCATCTGAATGCAGAGTTTCTTTGACATCATGGTGTGGTACTGCAGAGGGCTGCGTATGGCCACACAGCGGTCATAGGCCATTGCTGCCAGAAGAAAGCAGTCTGCAGTTTCGGCAAGACAGAGAAAATAGAACTATGGCGTGTACTCACAGAGGGAAATCTTTCTGTCCTGAGAAAAGAAGTTCTCTAACATCTTGGGAGTGATGGCACAGGAACAGCACGAGTCTGTCAGAGCCCAGGTGCCCAGAAGGGTGTACATTGTTGTGTGAAGATGATGCTCCGTGTAAATCAAGGCCAGCAAACGTAGGTTCCCTACTATGGTGGTGGGTAGATAGCAGAGAACAGAGAACAGGATAAACAGAAGGGTCTGGGTGATCTGTGAATCCTATGAGGATGAATTCTGTCATTGTGGAGTGGTTTTCCTTAGTCGTCTCTATCTTGTCTGTTGACATAAAAACTATGAAAATATAAGATTCTAATTGAGATGATATAATTGTGGTTTTACAGCTTGTTTTCATACAAGCTTCTCTGTTAAACATCCCGTGTAGTCTCTGGAATAACATATTTGTTCACCTAAGGAGTTAGAATCTAAGACCTCTAATTTTGACTCTGAAAATTTACAAGAATATTTTGATAATGTAAGGAAAATGTTTCAGGTGGATAAAGGTTATCTTTATTTATTTATGCAAGGATATCACAAAATGTTGGACACCCATATTTGGCTTATTTCTGTAAAATAATTTCATTATCATTTCTCAAATACTGATTTCTGTTTTCAAATATTTTTTAAGGCAAGATCTACTATGTAGTTCAAGCTGACCTTGAAATTATACCAGTCTTCCTGCCTCAGTCTCCCAAGTACTGGGATTACAGGTGTGCACCACCATGCTCTGCTTAAACATTAGTATTCAGTACTGTATTCCCATTATTTTCTCTTAAGTATTCTAGAGTCTTCCTCTTTTTCTATAAATCATAGTGTGTAGACAAAGCTACTTAATAAAGTTTCTCCTAAATTTTGCAAAACACACTGATCTTATTTTCTGAGTTTGGTGTCTCATCTTGTATATGAACACAATCCATGATTTCTCGCTTTATTTGTTCACAGATCTCTAAGCAATTTACTTATTATACTGTAAGTGTTTCGTGACTAGTTGTTGCATATGTCTATTCAAGTGATACTAAAATGCTATGGTGAAAAGCAAAATTCATTCCAAGCTGAGTTCCAAATCAATGATCCTGGATATTTTATCTTGAATTTGTGACCTTCTTTTCAGTTAATGATCCTTAGGAATCTTTTTGCCTATTTACAGTGATACTGTTAATTTTTAAGAAGAGTCTACAAGAAGAAAATTCAAAATGGTCATCAACAGGAGTCTTTCATTCAAATAGAGCTTTTCTTAGGGAAAAATCATAAAAACCAATAAAGGCAAGCTCAACTTTTTACTTCAGAGTTTAACAATTATAAAAGAGAATGATTGTTGTCCTAAATGAATTTTCAAATTAAAAATCTTGTTTTACTTTAAATGGCCTTTTCCTCTTACTATTTAGCAACCCAATGGGACATAGAGATTGACAAATCTAATCAAATAAATTCTATGTTAAAATGGGTTTGTTTTCATAATCAAACCATCAAAATAAAATCACTAGAAATTTGATTTGAAATATTAAGTAGAAACCATGTAATGAGTTAAATTAGATAAAACTTTTAGTGAACATATCTGAAATATTTTACAATTTTAAAATATCACATCAATATTTTGAAATTCTTTCTTATAATTAGAATGTCTGATGACTTATAGTATTTCAGTATTTTATGTTAGTCTAGTTCCCTATGTCACACAATTTTGAGAAGAGCTAGAAAGATAAGGATGGGAGTCAAAATGTATAATCTATAAAATTATAAATAATTCAGGGAATCTAGTATTTATGGTTGCTAAAATTAAAAGTATAAAAAAGTTAGAATATATATCTTACCTAGCTATCACTGAGAGGAAGTTTTTAAAAATGCACTGTCTGGGTTATGGTGAAGGTTTAGTTTTGGAAAATCTATATCTATCTATCTATCTATCTATCTATCTATCCATTTATCTATATCTTGCTATCTAAACATTTGTGATTAAAAGAATGAAAACTCAAAATCTACCTGTATGCCAGTGAGAATAATTATGTTCCTTTCTTTTTCAAATTAAACTTTTCCATCCAATCCTTAGGGGGTTTCCCTTTACTAACATTAGTGTAATCAAATCAGCATGCTATTTTAAGAAGTAAACTTTTAAGCTAAGGAAACAGAGTAAAATGGTCAGATGATTATGATGCAAATATAGTCAATAGATCCTTGGCAACAGAGTAAAGGTAATTAAATGCACAAAG
The DNA here is from genome assembly GCF_000276665.1 of Chinchilla lanigera. Lineage (NCBI taxonomy): Eukaryota > Metazoa > Chordata > Mammalia > Rodentia > Chinchillidae > Chinchilla > Chinchilla lanigera. Next base: position 2,161 of record NW_004955427.1, on the reverse strand, counting down.
AATGGACTTTCTACAGATGGTGCTGGAAGAAGTGGAAGTTTATATGCTAAAAATATGAACAAAGACATCTACTTTACCTATTTCACACACATTAAATCAAAATGGATCTTAGGTATGAATGTACCATTAATTCATAAAATTTCCAAAAGAGAGCATAGGATAAAACTTAGGTGCTCTTTAGTATGGTTAAAAAGAAACTACAGGGGCTGGGGATTTAGCTCAGCAGCAAAGCGCCTGCCTGGCAAGCGCAAGGTCGTGAGTTCAGTTCCCAGTACCGGAGAAAAACCAAAAAAAAAAAAAAAAGAAGCTACAGTGATATGAAATATTATATGATGTTCCATGTGAAACTCTTGTAACAGAAGAATGATAGATATAAAGTATGGCAATCTCAGTAAAGTATAAACTCAGTACCTGAAAATTTATCAAAATTGCATTATTAATTTCAACAAAAGCACATATTAACGTAAAGTTTCAATAATACATTGAAGTGGGGGTGTGATATATGGGATTATTCCATAGTTTGTAATTGTCTAAGTCTGAGATTGTTCTAAATTTTATTAAAAGTTTATTTGAAGAAAATGTCTTTGTGGTAAACTTACTCTATTTAAAATGAAGTAAGATAGCAATTGGAAAAAATTTCACCATTTTCCACCTCCAAATCTGTATTTTATTCAAATGTAATATTTATTTCTCCATTTTTTGAGACAGGGTCTCACTACATAGTTCAGGCTGGCTTTAACTCACTATGAAGCCCAAACTGGCCTTGGACTCATGACAATCCTCCTGCCTCAGCCTCCCAAGTGCTGGGATTATAGGTATGCACCACACACCCAGCTCAAATGTAATATTTAATTCAAGGAAGGATAATGCCGCCATTACTTAAAAATTACTGATGAATACAAAATTCACACAGTAATATATCATACTATAGATATTAATCAACAAATGAACAAATGATCTTTATCATGGAAGGATCTGGAGAACACTTCCTAACAAACTGTGAAACTGACCATCTCCAATCCAGTAATAAGACCAAATGATATCATAGGTCTTTTATGAAGTATAAAGACATAGCACAGTTGCCATAATACTATTACCATATTACTTAACTTTAATTATGAGGAACCATCAAAAATTTTTAACCCTGCAGGATACTTCATGAAACATCTAACCAAACACTTGAAATTTTAAATGCAGAAAAAAATGTCAGAAAAAAATCTCTTGCTACTAATCCACCCAGTACATTTTTGCTAGAAAAACTTTAGTGAAAACTTTCTTGAGCTGAAATTACTCCTTTAGTTCTGCTCAGATATTACCAGTGTGATCCAACTGATAGAAGTCTTAGAACAAAAGGGATGAAAATTTTAGATGAGCACATTTCCACTTATTCCACTTGATATGAAGAGACAAAAGTGACTAGGTAATTGGAACATTCTAATCTTTTGGGCCCTTAAACATGTCTTCTGACAATTTTTTCTAACTGTGTAAACTTTCTGGAGCCTCCTAGAGCTTCCCCTATGCATTTTCCCATGTCTCTTTTATATTTCTTTTTCAAAGAATGCCCTTATCTATACATCCATACTCATAATTCTTATACTCATTTTCTTCTGCAGATGAAATACAAGTACAGCCAGTACCTATTCTCAAGCAGATCTACAGAAATAGTCACTTAAAACTTGGTCTTAATCCAGATTACATGCTATCATAAAGGACTTTCTTGGCACAAATGGAAAAGAAAACATTTACTGAACAATTTAGAATATTTATCAGTGTACATGCCCCCAAATTTGAACCATATGTGTTGAATATGAAAATGGCTTCCTTCTGATTAAAAAAGTCAGATGGACTACAGTCTCTGCAGATCTGAGGGACTGAGACTATCCTTAATTTCCATCAGAGACTGAGAGAAGTAAGAGAATAATTTTCAGGAAACATTTGTCAAGTCTATCAAACCAAAAGTGATTGTGTACAATCAAGGGAGGACATTACAGTTTACTAACATCGTCCATCAGGGACAACATGGAAAGAACACTAGTGGTTGCAACTGAATTCCTCAAGAGTTCCTGTTCTTGGTACTAGCATTATAAATGATAAATTGCAATGCCAAGACACAGTGAAGAGACATACTATTAACAGGTAAAACTGAAGCATATCTGAGCTC
>NW_004955426.1:27041425-27046229 GCF_000276665.1 Chinchilla lanigera | reverse complement strand
GGGAGTTTGGGGCAGAAAGTTGTTCTTTTCATTCCAATCGAGATTTACTGCCCTCTAATGGAGGATGTATATGGCTGGTGTGCAGTGTATTCCACCCATTCTAAGTTGACCATTCTCAGGAAGCACTCACTGTAGGAAACTTATGCCACCCACAGGAAACATTCTGCCTTGCTCCGGTAAGTGTGGAAACACACTCACTCTTGTGCTCCTATGCGCCTAATGGAAAGGAATGCAATGGGTGCATTGCTGCGTCAAACCTAGCAGGGAGAGCATAGCCCGTGTACTCCCATACTTAGTTTCAGTAGAGAAGCTCACCACAGCACTTAGAAGTTTGGGACTGTTTCAGGGAGTTTGGAGCAGAAAGTTGTTCTTTTTGTTCCAAACGGGATTACTGCTTCCTAAGGGAGCATGTATAGGGCTGGTGTGCAGTGTATTCCACCCATTCTGACTTGACTATTCCCAGAAAGCACTCACTGTCGGAAACCTATACCACCCACAGGAAACATTCTGCCTTGCTTAGGTAAGGGTGCAAACACACTCACTCTTGTGGTCATATGCGCCTAAGGGACAGGAATGCCATGGCTGCTTTGGTGTGTGAAAACTAGCAGCGAGAGCATAGCCAGTGTACTCCCATACTTAGTTTCTGTAGGTAAGCTCACCACAGCACTTAGAAGGTTGGGACTGTTTGAGGGAGTTCGGGGCAGAAAGTTGTTCTTTTCCTTCCAAATGGGATTTAGTGCTTTCTAAGGGATCATGTACAGGGCTGGTGTGCAGTGTATTCCACCCGTTCTAAGTTGACTATTCCCAGAAAGCACTCACTGTAGGAAACCTATACCACCCACAGGAAACATTCTGCCTTGCTCAGGTAAGGGTGGAAACACACTCACTCTTGTGCTCCTATGCACCTAAGGGAAAGGAATGCCATGGGTGCATTGCTGTGTGAAACCTAGCAGGGAGAGCACAGCCAGTGTACTCCCATACTTAGTTTCAGTAGGGAAGCTCACCACAGCACTTAGAAGTTTGGAACTCTTTCAGGGAGTTTGGGGCAGAAAGTTGTTCTTTTTGATCTAACTGTGATTTAGTGTTTTCTAATGCAGCATGTATAGGACTGGAGTGCGGTGTATTCCTCCCATTCTAAGGTGATTATTCTCAGGAAGCACTCACTGTGGGAAACCTATACCACCCACAGGAAACATTCTGCCTTACTCAGGTAAGGGGGCAAACGCACTCACTCTTGTGCTCAGATGGGCCTATGGGAAAGGAATGGTATGGGTGCATTGCTGTATGAAACCTAGCAGGGAGAGCATAACCAGTGTACTCCCATACTTAGTTTCAGTATGGAAGCTCACCACAGCACTTAGAAGGTTGGGACTGTTTCAGGGAGTTTGAGGCAGAAAGTTGTTCTTTGTGTTCCAAACAGGTTTTACTTCTTTCTAAGGGAGCGTGTATAGGGGCTGGTGTGCAGTGTATTCCACCCATTCTAAGTTGACTATTCCCAGGAAGCACTCACTATAAGGAAACTATACCACCCACAGGAAACATTCTGCCTTTCACAGGTAAGTGTGGAAACACACTCAGTCTTTTGCTCATATGCGCCTATGGCAAAGGAATGCCATGGGGGCATTGCTGTGTGAAAACTAGGAGGGAGAGCATTGCCAGTGTACTCTTGAGGTTGAACCTCCTTGGGTCTAGGGACCTTTTCCCGTGTAAATGGCGACAGTGAAGAAAGAGGACACCTGAGACCAGGCTGATGGCACATATCTACTTTATTGCGGCTGTAGCAGGCATTTGTAGAGTTGGCTACAGGCGTGGCAATGGAGGCGGGTCAGGGGCATAGTTTGGAGAGGGTACTTTTCGCCGGGGGTTGTGTGGAAGCAAGAGGTCAGAGCGGGACAGCCTAGGTGGGGCTTTTACTCGGTTTGCCGAGGAGTCTGAGTTTGCTCAGACTCGCCTTTCTGCCGCAGCTGTCACCCAGACCTCTGGACCTCTCTTTCCCACGAATTCCCCCTCTTTTTTTGTAAAAGCCAATTGAATTGAAGCCATCATAGCCTGCTTAGAGGTTATTAGTTGTAAAAGGGTACATAATATATGAAGTGCAATTAGAATTAGAAGTCCTAAAAGTCCAAAGAATCCAAAGGTAAGCAAATTGGCTGGTGAGAATAGGAGCCGTAGGTTATGTAGAAGATCGGAGAGGACATTGTCCGTTAAAATAGGCACTTGGATAGAGTTTATAGTTTGTATTTGTTCAGTCAGTTGAATGGAGAGGTTGAAGTAGGTGCTGTTATAAGGGCCAAGGATCCACTCATGGAGCAAAAGACGAGCAGAAGAGAGGTTGGCTGGTTTTGTCGTATCGCAAAGTAAAGTCGCTGTAAAGCGTTGGTCACAGGCAGTGGTAGCAACGTGTCAGAGGTCTTGAATTTCATTGTTGATGAGGTCAAGCTGTTGTTGGAGATTAAGCAGAGCCATATGAGTATAGGCGATAAGTTGTTTTTGTACTCGGAATGTTTCAGCGGCAGCATGGGAAAGGTTATTAAGTCCCTGAGCGGTCACAGTGGATTGGGTGAGCGAGACGGCTGCTGCGGCTCCTGCTGCTTCAGCTGTAATAAAAGCGATAATAAGGGCAATAATAGCAGAGGCTCCGAAGTCTCTCTTATGTATCTGTAGGGAGGTAAAAGAAAGCTAGATAGGAAATGATGGAGCTACCCAATCAGAGATATTAATTGGCACCCAGAGAACAGAAGGGGTGTGAAGGATGAGCATATATGAAGGGGTTCCATTCCAGCAGTTGGATAAGTAGCAGGAACTTGTCAAAGAGCAGTTAAAAGAGGCACCTGTGGACAAGAGAAGTAAAAAGGGGGAAGCAACACAGGCTGTTGAAAAATATGAATAGGTATTTTTATAAGTGAGATTAACTAAGGGTGACCAGGAGATGTCATTTGGAGGCAGGCTCTGTGAGCAGAGTGAATCAATAGTTATTATTTGGGTAAGACCACCGGTACATGCTGAGGTGATACCACCAGAGCCACTGGTGGCATTGAGGAGGCTAGGGTTGGGAATGGAATAAGTGCCGTTAGCGATAGAGGTATGGCCCGTGAGCATCAATGGAAGGAGATCAAGGCATCTGAAGGTTCCATATAACTGATGGGAGGAGAAGATAGAGCGTCTCCCTGTAAAGGAAACTGGGTTATGGCCTGTAAAGGGAAGGGATCCATTATCCCCAGGGTGAAGAAAAGGAGAAGTCCATAGAGCTGTATATTTGTCATTTTTGAAAGGTCGACATGCAGAAAGGCAGGCACCCCAAGTGAAATCTGTAAGTCGGAAATTAGGCTTAAAGGGTATAGGTCTGCAAGGTGCAAATAATGGTTGAGCAGTGTTGAAGATTTTATCAGAGAAGCAGGGGAAGCTCTGAAGTGTGGCGTTTGGTCCTGGCTTGCATCTGCTCATGGGGGCAAGGAGGTTAATTTGGAGAAACCTTTGTTGTTGGCCACTCACGTTGAAGCTAGAGAAATCTGCTGTGGTGTAATTAAAAAGCATTAGTCGAGCAGTTAAGTTGCTAGGCCTGTTTGAGGTGTTGGCATAAACCTGAAAAGTAAAAGGTTTTGGAAGGTTTGTAGGCAGAGTCCAGTTGAAGAAGGAGATCATCACGGGCTGTATGTGGGGATCACAAGGAATTCCTGGAAAGCAATGGGTAGTGAAGAATTTAGGAAAAGTGGGAGAGTCAGAGGTAACAATAAGAAGACCAGGTGGATTGCGTAGGGCTGCCCAGACAGGGATAGAGACCTCGGCAGAGTGAGCAGAATTAAGGGAAAGTACTGCGCACATCATCAGGAACAGTTGAGCAGGCATTATTTCTTCAGGCGGGAGCACATTGTAGGCATTGTTACAAAGCTCTTTGAGGGCTTCCCATGTTACAGGGGAAGCTGGAGGGGCTGTAACTCGGTGTCGTCTTCTACGTCGTGTTGGTCTGCCCCCTGGATGCCTGTTGTCTGGGGTCGGCTGCTGTATCTCTGATATCGGTGGCTGTGGTTGGTTGGACTCTTGGCTGTCGCCAAGGGTCAGTTGTTGCATCTCTGATATCGGTGGCTGTGGCCGGTCGGACATCTCGAGCGGGAACCCACACTGGATGGGGTGCTGTCTCTGGAAAGACACAAGCAAAACCTCGGCCTTGGGTTAAGAGTGGAGCTGGGGTCTGCCATGATTGGGTCATGGGATCCTTCCAGCGCACAAGGGGAAGTGGTGTTGGAGGGGCCAGCAATGGGCCCCAATGTTTATGAGCTGGGGAAAGACCTTTGTCATCAAAAGTTAGAAGATTTATTGTTATAAGGGCTTTTGTTAACAATTCATCTGGTGTGCTTCGGGGGTGTAATTCCCCCTCTTTTTTTAATAAAGTTTTGAGTGTTTGGTGAGTTCTTTCTATGATAGCCTGTCCTTGAGGGTTGTAGGGAATGCCGTGATGTACTGTTATATTGTACTTGGCACATTTGTTTTTAAAAGTTTGGCTAGTGTAGCGCGGCCCATTGTCTGTTTTTAGGTCCCAAGGGACCCCTAGCATGAGAATGGCTTTTTCCAAAGCACGTGAGGCATGTTGTGCTGTTTCTCCCATCATGGCTATAGCCATGGTAGCTCCAGAGAACGTATCTTTAGTTACATGAATGTATTTTAATTTACTGAATGGGGGAAAATGAGTAACATCCATTTGCCATCTGGCATTAGGACAAAGTCCTCGGGGGTTTACTCCCTGAGGTTGAAGTGGGCCAAGTGGGAGAAAGGGGGCACATGTGGAGCAACTACGGACCAGATGTTT
>NW_004955426.1:27032260-27036770 GCF_000276665.1 Chinchilla lanigera | reverse complement strand
GTGGGTGAGGGCAATCCAGGCTGGAGTGCTCCCATTTTAATTATATGTTTATTTACTTCTCTTAGATCATGGAGTAAACGGTATTTATTTTTATCTTTTTGTGAATAACAAATATTGGGGTGTTCCATGGACTATCAGAGGGTTCTATATCATCCTGGGAGAGTTGTTCTGTAATAAGTTGGTTAAGTGCAATTAATTTTTGGGAGGGTAAGGGCCATCGGTCCACCCATACAGGTTCATCAGTGTCCCAAGTTAACTGTATGGGCTGTGGGTTAATCACTGGAGCAATGGCCCTTATTAGGGGGGGAGCAGTTCAGTAGTTAATTTAACATCTAATTGTGATAAAATATCTCGTCCCCAAAGGACTTGGGGTAAGCCTTGTAGGAAGAAGGGCTGACAATGTCCTGAATGTCCTTCTTGGTCCTTCCATCTTAACAGAGTTGCTGTTTGGAGTGCCATCTGTTGGCCTGTGGCTCCTTGTACAAGGGGCCCCAGAATAGTTGTCCAAAATTTACTATATGGATCCATTGGGAAGCAGGAACATTCAGCTCCTGAATCTATAAGGCCGGAGATGGACATTTGTTCTATCTCCAGAGTTAACAGTGCCTTGTTTTGAGTGATGGGCACAGTCCATAGGATCTGTGAGGTGGTTTTTATTTCCCTCTTTTGTTGTTGGGCTGAGGGTTGCCCCTTTTGGAGTTTAAAGGTTTCCCTTCTTTGTCAGGTTTTGATCGGCAGTCTTTTGCCCAATGATATCCTCTTTGACATTTAGGACAAGGGGTAGGTGGTTTTGCTTTAATGTTTGAAGACTCTTGTCCTTTTTTAGGGCATTGTTTAGCAAAATGTCCAGGCGCTTTACAATTGAAGCATAAAGGTAAAGTATTATTCAATTGTAAAGCATTGGCAAGCGCTGTCGCTAACGCTTGAGCTCCTTGTGCATTGACTTCCCTACACGCTAGTATCCAACGATCTAGATCTTCATTTTTTATAGGAGCTATTAAGGTTCTACATGTAGGAGTAGCCCCTTCAAAGATAAGTTGTTTGGCCAGGGCTTCGGCGGCCTCTGGATGATCAACCTTTCGTTTACAAGATTCTACAACCTTGGAGACAAAAGAGGTAATATCCTCATTGGCTCCCTGAATAAGCTTATTAATTGGGATAGTTGGTCCAGCATGGCAATGAGTAAATGTTTTTAAGGCTATCATTCTTACTTGATCAAAATATTGAGGTGGACCTTGTGCCTGTACAGCAGGAGAGGCATATACACCTTCACCTGCTAGGCAATTATAGTCTAGTGGCACATTATTTCTGTGATTACGTTCAGCTTGTTGTTCACATTCATCTCTAAACATAGCCAGCCAGTCTAGGTATTGTCCACCAGTAAGAATTGGTCTAGCCAGTTGTTTCCAATCTATAGGACAGTTCATTTCCATGCTAATTGTTTCAATTAACTGTTGTGCAAACGGGCCTTGAAGACCATCTTCCCTAACAGCTTCTCTCAAGCGTTTAAGAGTAGAATGTTCATGAGGATACCATCTTAAAGGGCGTGCAGGATTTTGATTTACATTTACAGGAAACATATCATTCATTTCATTTTCCCATTGTTCCCAATGTCTTGCTTGATTATCTCTTATTTTACATAATCCTTCATAATAATTACCCCATTGGTGGAGTAGGTTTTAATTTTATTTTTTCTTTATTATGATATTCCTCCCATGGATTTTTAGGGTGTGATGTTATAGTATGGTCAGCAGGGGGCACTGCAGGATAATCCGGAGGCCCATCCCAATCAAGTTCTGTCCTCGTTATGGGGCAGGGCTTATTGCGTGATAAAGAGGGAGTGGCCTGGGGTGAAAAATTTTCATTTGGCGCCATCTTTGGTTCTTGTTTTAAGGAACTGAGTGAGGGGTATATTTTTCGTGGTTTAGGCTGAGGGGTCAAGGGCTTTATATTATCTGGTTCAGGGTTTTTTTTTGCATTTGGTTCAGATAAGTGGGGCACCGACAGGGAGAGATCTTTTTCGAGCTGTTCCGTCAGGGAAGGCTCGGCGTCTGGAGCTGCCCCCACACAAGCAGCGGAGTCTGCTAGGAGAGGAAAGGCTTCCGAATCCTCCCCCGGAATGCTTTCCGAGCCTGTTAAGCAAGCTCTGATATTAAGTAAAATTGGCTGGAGTCCTACGGGAAAGATTTTTCCTTCCTGTTGTTCTGCCGTTTGGACCTGCCGGATAAGGAGGGACCATGTCTGTGGGTCCCACAGATTAGCAGTTTTTAGCCAAGGATTAAAGGGAAGAAGAATGTTCCAGTACTGGGAGAGGGTCTTATAAGAGATTTTACAATGTCTACCCTGTAAGAGCGCAGCCAGGGCCCGTGCCTGCGGCGGCTCCTCCTTAGGAAGCACGGGGCCCATGATGTGGGCGGGATCCACTTACCGACTGCCAGGGGGGGCGCAGGGTCCCTGCTCGACGGCGCCACTTGAGGTTGAACCTCCTTGGGTCTAGGGACCTGGGCCCATGGTAAGTGGTGATGGTGAAGAAAGAGGACACCTGAGACCAGGCTGATGGCACATATCTACTTTACTGCGGAAGTAGCAGGCATTTATAGAGTAGGCTAGAGGCGTGGCAATGGAGGTGGGTCAGGGGCGTAATTTGGAGGTGGTACTTTCAGCTGGGGGCTGTGTGGAAGCAAGAGGTCAGAGCGGGACAGCCTAGGTGGGGCTTTTACTCGGTTTGCCGAGGAGTCTGAGTTTGCTCAGACTCGCCTTTCTGCCACAGCTGTCAACCAGACCTCTGGACCTCTCTTTCCCACATACTCGCATACTTAGTTTCACTAGGGAAGCTCACCACAGCACTTAGAAGGTTGGGACTGTATAGCAGTCCCTATACATGAGCATGTATAGGGCTGGTGTGCAGTGGATTCCACCCATTCTAAGTTGACTATTCCCAGGAAGCACTCACTGTAGGAAACCTATACCACCTCCTGGAAACATTCGAAGTTACTCAGTTCAGTCTGGAAACACACTCACACTTCTGCTCATATGTGCCAATGGGACAGGAATTTTATGGGTGCATTGCTGTGTGAAAGCAAGCAGGGAGAGCATAGCCAATGTAATCTCATACACAGTTTCACTAGGGAACCTCAACACAGCACTTAGAACTTTGGTACTGTTTTAGGGACTTTGGCAAGAAAATTGTTCTTTTCATTCCAAACAGGATTTACTGCTTCCTAAGGGAGCATGTATACAGCTGGTGTACAGTATATTCCACCAATACTAAGTAGACTTTTCCCAGGAAGCACTCATTGTACAAAACGTATACCTCCTCCAGGAAATATTCTCAGTTGCTCAGTTCAGGGTGGAAACACACTCACTCTTCTGCTCATATGAGCGTATGGGATAGGAATTGTATGGGTGCATTGCTGTGTGATATCAAACAGGGAGAGCATAGCCAATGTACTCCCATACAGTTTCACTAGGGAAGCTCAATACAGCACTCAGTACGTGGGGACAGTTTCAGGGACTTTGGGGCAAAAATTGGCTTATGGTTCCAATCACGATTCACTGCTTTCTAAAGAAGCACGTATATACGTGGTGTACAGTGTGTTCCATCAATACTAAATTGACTATTCTGAGGAAGCAGTCACTGTAGGAAACCCATACTCCCTCAAGGAAACTTTCTCTGTTGCTCAAGTAAGGGTGGAAATGCACTCACTCTTCTGCTCATATTCCTCTATGGGAAAGGAACGCTATGGGTGCATTGCTGTGTGAAAGCAAGCAGGGAGAGCACAGTGAGTGTACTCCCATACACAGTTTCATTAGGGAAGGTCAACACAGCCCATAGAATATTGGGACTCTTTCAGGGACTTTGGGGAAGAAAGTTGATCTCATTGCAAACGGAATTCACTGCTTTCTAAGGCAGCATGTACAGAGCTGCTGTACAGTGTATTTGAACAATACTAAGTTGACTATTACCAGGAAGTACTCACTGTAGGAAACCTATACCACCTCTAGGAAACATTTTGCGTTGCTCAGTTAACTGTGGAAACACATTCACTCTTCGTCTATTACGCGCCTAAGGAAAGGAATGTTATGGGTGCATTGCTGTGTAAAAGCAAGCAGGGAGAATATAGCCAGTGAACTCCCATATACAGTTTCCCTAGAAAGCTCAACGTCACACTTAGAATGCTTGGACAGTTTCAGGGACTATGGGGCACAAAGTTGTTCTTTTCATTCCAAACGAAATTTACTGCTTTCTAAGGCAGCATGGATACAGCTGGTGTACAGTGCACTCCACCCATTCTAAGTTGACTATTTCCAGGAAGCACTCACTGTAGGAAACCTGTACCACCTACTGGAAACATTCTGTGTTGCTCATTTCAGAGTGGTAACGCACTCACTCTTCTGCTCTTAGTCACCTATGGGAAAAGAATCCTATGGGTGCGAGGCTCCCCCAGCCTCCCGCGCCTTGCGCCCAGGCAGCGAGTTCTCCGGGAGCTGCAGCGCTCCTGGGTCCGAG
>NW_004955426.1:26990262-27026223 GCF_000276665.1 Chinchilla lanigera | reverse complement strand
ATTGTCTGTATTGTGCTTGTGATATGTTGTAAAATGTTGTATGTCTGTTAATGTTTCCCTCCTTTTATCCTTAAAATAAAAAAAAAAAAGTAGCAAATCTACACCACTTACAGCAAAGATTTTGTGATGCTCAGGGATGGGTGGCATACACTCTTCCCGGTCAACTGGGCATGTAAGTGAATAGAATGGAATGTGTACATTGCTTCTGTGTAAGCAAGCAGGTCAAGTGTACCCAATGTGTTCCTATGCAGTGTTTCAGGACATAAGCAGAACACAACACTTAGCAGTGTGGTAATGTTTCTGGAAGTTCTGTGCTTAAAGGAATTTTCTTTGCTTTACATTGATATTATACAGTCACCTGGTAGGAATTATAGAGCTTGTGTACCTACTTATAAAAGGAAAACTAAGTTCAGTTATCCCAACAAGCGCTCACTGTAGCAAACCTGTACCAATTACAGCAAAGATTCTGTGATGCTCAGGGAAGGGTGGAAATGAGTTCAGTCTTCCAGGTCAACTGAGGGTATGAGTGAATGGAGTGGAATTTATACATTGCTTTGGTCTAAGCAAGCAGGGACAGCATATCGAATGTACTCGTATGCAGAGTTTCATGACATAAGCAGAATACAACACTTACCCGTGTGAGAATGTTTCAGGAAGTTCTGTGCAGAAAGGTGTTTTCTTTCTTTTACCCTGGCATTACATGATCACATAGTAGCAAGTGTAGAACTTGTGTACCAGCATATAAGAGTGAGAAAAAGTCTAGTTTTCCAAACAATCGCTCAATTTAGCAAACCTATACCACTTGCAGCAAAGATTCTGGGATGCTCAGGGAAAGGTGGAAATTCATTCACTCTTCCTCAGAAACTAAGTGTATGATTGAATGTAATGGAATATGTACATTGGTCTGGGTAAGCAATCAGGGATAGCATATTAAATGTGTTGCTATGCTTGTTTCATGACATAAGCACAGCACAGTACTTAGCAGTGTGGGCAACTTTCAGGAACTTCTAGGCAGAAAGATTATTTCTTTGTGTTACACTGATATTACATGATCACACAATAGCAAGTACAGAGCTTGTGCACCAACATTTCTGAAACAAACTAAATTTAGTTTTCTAAACAAGTGCTCAATGTATCATACCTGTACCACTTACAACAAAGATTCTTCTATGCTCAGAGAAGGGTGGAAATGCATTCGCTCTTCCTAGTCAGCTGTGCGTATAAGTGAAAGGAATGAAATGGTTACACTGGTTCTGTGTAAGCAAACAGGAATAGAGTACTCAGTGGATTCCTATGCACAGTTTCATGACATAACTGAACAGTTGGTTGTGTGGGAAAGTTTCAGGAAGTTTTGTGGAGAAAGAAATTTTCTTTTATAACTCATATTACATCATCAAATAGTAGCAATTACACAGCTTGTGCACCAACATATAAGAGGGAGACTAAGTTTTGTTTTCCAAACAAGTACTCAATGCAGCAAACCTGTACCACTTTTATAAAGATTCTTCAATGCTCAAGGAAAGGAGGGAACGCATTCATTCTTCCCAGTCAAGTGTGTGCATGAGTGAATGTAATGTAATGTGTACACTGGTTTCTGTGTAAGTAAGTAGGGAGAGCATACCCAATGTATTCGTATGCACAGTTTCATGACACAAGCACAATCCAGCACTTAGTAGTGTTGGAATGTTACAGGAAGTTCTGTGCAGAAAGATGTTTTCATTCTTTTACACTGGTGTTACAGGATCACATCATAGCAAGTATAGAGCTTATGTACCAACATACTACAGGCAGACTACATTATTGTTCGAAACTAGTGCTCACTGTAGGAAAACTACACCAGTTACAGCAAGGGTACTGAGATGCTCAGGGAAGGGTGGAAATACATTCACTCTTCCAAGTGAACAATAAATATGAGCAAATGGAACAGAAAGACTCCATTGGTTTCTGTTGGAAGTAAGGGGAGGCAGCCTACCCATCATATTCCTATGTAGATTCATGATATAAGAACAACACAATAGTTAGCATTGTGGGAATGTTTCAGGAAGTTCTGTGCAGAAAGCTGTTTTCTTTGTTTTACACTGGTATTACATGATCACATTGTAGCAAGTATAGAGATTGTGTAGCAACATATAAGAGGGAGACTATGTTTAGTTTGCCAAACAAGCACTCATTGTCGCCAACCTGTAACACTTACAGCGAACATTCTGCAATGCTTAGCGAAGGGTGGAAATGCATTCACACTTCCGGGTCAACTGTGTATGACCAAATGGAATGGAATGGGTGAGTTGGTTATTTGTGAGCAAACAGGGACAGCTTTCTCAATGTATTGTTATGCACATTTTAATGACATGAGCACAACCCAACACTTAGCAGTGTGGGAGTGTTTCAGGAAGTTCTATGCAGAATGATGTTTTCTTTGTTTTACACTGGGTATTATATGATCACATAGTAGTAAGCATAAAACTTGTCTACCAAAAATAAAAGGGAGACTAAGTTTAGTTTTCCAAACAAGTGCTCACTGTAGCAAATCTATAACACTTACAGCATAGATTCTGCAATGCTCAGGGAAGGGTGGAAATGCATGTACTCATCCCGGTCAACTGCGTGTATGAGTCAATGGAGTGGAATGGGTACATTAGTTTTATAAGCAAGCAGGGACTGCATAACCAATGTACTTCTATGCACAGATTCATAACATAAGCACAACCCAACTTACCACTGTGGGAATGTTTCAGGAAGTTGTGTGGAGAAAGAGGTTTTCATTGTTTTACACTGGCATTACATTATCACATAGTAGCAAGTTTAGAGCTTGTGTTCAACATAGTACAGGGCTCAGGGATGAGTGGAAATGCATTCATTCCCCCCAGTCAAGTGCATGTATAAGTGAATGTAATGGAATTGGCACATTGGCTTCTGTGTAAGCAAGCAGGGACAGCGTACCCAATGTACTCCTATGCACAGTTTCATGACATAAGCACAATACAACACTTAGCAGTGAAGCAATGTTTCAGGAAATTCTATGCAGAAAGATGTTTTCTTTGTGATACACTGATATTAATGATAGCATAGTAGCAAGTATAGAGCTTGTGTGCCAATATATAAGACAGAGGCTAAGTTTAATTCTGCAAACAAGCACTAACTGTAGGAAACCTATACCACTGACAGTAAGGTTTCTGTGAAGCTCAAGGAATGGTGGAAATGCATTCATTCTTTCTAGTCAACTGTGCGTATGAATGAATGGAATGGAATGGATACCTTGGCTTCTGTGTCAGCAAGCATGGACAGCATACGCCATGTAATCCTATGCACACTTTCATGATATAAGCACAACCCAACACTTAGCAGTGTGTGAGTAATTCAGGAAGTTCCATGCAGAAAGTTATTTCTTGATTTTACACTTGTATTACATGGTCACATAGTAGCATGTATAGAGCTTGTGTACCAACATATTAGAGGGAGACCCAGTTTAGTGTTCCAAAGAATTGCTCACTGTAGCAAACCTATTCCACTTACAGCAAGGATTCTATGATTCTCAGGGAAGGGTGAAAATCATTCACTTTTCCCTGTCAAAGGTATATACGTCTTCATGGAATGGAATATGCATATTGGCCTCTGTACAAGCAAGCAGGGACAGCTTCCCCAATGTACGTTTGTGCACAGTTCCATGACATAAGCACAACACAACAGTTAGCAGAATGAGGATGCTTCAGAAAGGTGTGTTCAGAAAGTTGGTTTCTTGGTTTTACACTGGTATTACATTATCACATAGTAGCATGTGTAGAGGTTGTGTACCTACATATTTGAGGCAGACTAAGTATAGCTTCCCAAACAAGATCTCACAGTAGGAAACCTATAGCAATTTCAGCAAAGATTCTTCTATCTTCAGGGAAGGGTGGAAATTCATTTGCTCTTACTGGTCAAATGCACTTCGGAGTGAAAGGATTGGAATGGGTACATTGGCTTCTGTGTAAGCAAGGTGGAACAGCATACCCAGTGAATTTCTATGGACAATTCCATGTCATAAGCACACCACAACAGTTAGCAGCATGCGAGTGTTTCAGGAATGTGTGTGCAGATAGGTGTTTTCCACGTTGTACACTGGTATTACATTATGACATAGTAACAGGTGTTCTGCACCTGTAACGGCACATGAAGGGGAGCCTGAGTTAACTTTTCTGAAGGAGAACACATTGGAGGAAACTACAGCACTTATCACGATGCTTCTGAGATGTTCACGGAAGGGTAGAAATGCATTCAATCTCACATGTCACCAGCGCATATGAGTAAATGGAGTGGAATGGGTACCTTGGCTTCTGTGTAAGTAAGAAGGAACAGCGTACCCAATGTATTAGTATGTAGAGTTTCATGACCTAGCACAAAACAACACTAAGCAGTGTGTGAATGTCTCATGAAGTTCTGTGCAGAAAGTTTTTTCTTGGTTTTCCTCTGGTATTACATGAAATAGTAGCATGTTTAGAGCCTGTCAACTAACATAGGGAGACAACGTTTAGTGTTTCAAACAAGTGCTCACTCTAGGAAACCTATACCATGAACAGCAAAGATTCTGCGATGCTCAAGGAAGCATGGAAGTGCATTTGCTCTTCCCAATCAAAGGTGCATATGAGTAAATGTAATGGAATGGATCCATAGGCTTCTGTGTGAGCAAGCAGGGACAGCGTATGTAATGTATTCTCATGCACACTTTCATGACATACCCACAACACAACACTTAGCAGTTTGCAGATGTTTCAGGAAGTTCTGTGCAGGAAGATATTTCTTGGATTGAACTGGTGTTACATGATCACATAGTAGCATGTATACAGCTTGTGTACCAACATCTTGGAAGGAAACTAACTTTACCTTTACAAACAAGCTCTCACTGTTCAAAATCTATACCACTTGAAGCAAAGATTCTGCGAAGCTCAGGGAAGGACGGAAATGCATTTTCTTTTCCCACTCAAAGGAATGTATGAGTGAATAGAATGGAATACGCACATTGGCCCTTGTGCAAGCAAATAGGGACAGCTTCCCCAATGTACATTTGTGCACAGTCCCGTGACATAAGCACAACACAACAATTAGCAGTGCATGGATGTTTCAGGAAGTTATGAATATAAAGATGATTTCCACATGCTGTTCACTAGTATTCCATGGTGGCAGAGTAATATGTATAAAGCTTGTGCACCTGCACACAACACTGAGCCTACTCTTTCTTTTTCTAAGGAGATCTATCACATTGTAAGAAAAATATGTCACTTTCACCATGCTTCTACACTATTCAAGGGAGGATGGTAACACACTCACCCTTTGCCACCTATACACATATTAGTGAATGCAGTGGAATATTATTGTGCCTGTGTGCTAGCAAGCCAATACAGCCTACCCAGTATAGGCCTTATGCACAGTTCCATAACATGAGCACAACACAGCAGTTAGCAGTATGTGGACGCTTCCGGAAGGTGTGTGCAGAAAGTTGTTTTCCAGGTTGTACATGGTATTACATGACCACATAGTATCGTATATACTGCCAGTGTACCAACACATGAAAGGGAGCCTGAATTAACTTTTCCAAAGAAAAGCTTATAGGAGGTAATATATAGCACTTAATGCAAAGCCTCTGCAATTCTCAGAGTAGGATGGAAATGCAGTCACTCTTCCCAGTCAAATGCTCATGTGAGTTAATGAAATGGAATGGAATGGATACATTGGCTTTTGTGTAAGCAAGCAAGGAAAGTGTACCCAACATATTCCTATGCACAATTCCATGTCATAAGCACAACACAACAGGTAGCAGTATGTGGATGTTTCAGGAAGGTTCGTGCAGAAAGTTGTTTTACAGGTTCTACACAGGTATGACATGATCACACAATAACTTGTATAACAACACATGACAGGGAATCTGAGATAAGTTTTCCAAAGAAGAGGTCATAGAAAGTAACACATAGCACTTACCATGAACCTTTTGTGATGTTCAAGGAATGGTGGAAATGCTTCTACTCTTCACGGTCAAATGTGCAAGTGACTGAATGGAATGGAATGGGTATATTGGCTTCTATGTAAGCAAGTGGGGACAATATACCCAATGAATTTCTATGAACAGTTCCATGACATAAGCACAACACAACAATTAACAGTGTGTGGATGTTTTAGGAAGATATGATCAGAAAATGATTTCTACATTGTCCACTTGTACTACACGATCACATAGTAATAGGTATAGAGCTTGTGGACCTGCACACAACAGTGAGCCTACGTGTGTCTTCCTAAGAAGATCACATTGTAAGAAAAATATGTCACTTTCTACCATGCTTCTAAAGGATTCAAGGAAGGATAGTATACTCCCAAAACTGCTCTATAGATTAAATGCAATTCCCATTCAACTACATTTAGCATACCTCACACATCTTGAGAAAACATGCCTTAAATTCATTCGGAACCACAAGAGACCCAGAAGAGCAAAAGCAATCCTGGGCAAGAAGGATAAGTCAGGTGAAATCACAATCCCTGACGTGAAATTATACTACAAAGCTACTGTCATAAAATCAAACTGGTACTGGCTAAAAAACAGACCTGAGGATCAATGGAACAGACTGGAAGAAACAGCCACAGCTACAAACACACTCAGCCACCTAATCTTTGATAAAGGGGCCAATCAAACACACTGGAAGAACAATAGCCTCTTTCATAAATGGTACTGGAAAACTTGGCTTGCCACCTGCCAAAGACTGAAAATAGACCCAAGCCTATCACCATGCACCAAACTCAAGTCAAAATGGTTCACAGACCTCAATATTAAACCAGAAACACTAAATCTATTGGAAGAGAAAGTAGGCAAAAACCTTGAAGACATAGGGGTAGGCAGAGAGTTCACGAACAAAAACCAAATTGCACGTGAAACACTTGAAAGAATCAACAACTGGGATCTCATCCTACTGAAAAGTTTCTGCACATCTAAAGAAATCACCAGCAGAGTCAAAAGAAAACCCACAAACTTGGAAAAAAATTTAGCTGATTGTCCCTCAGACAAAGGGCTTCTATCTAGAACATATAAAGAATTAAAACATATCAGCCCCTCCAAATTCAAAGACCCAATCCAAAAATGGGCAGCTGAGATGAATACACATTTCTCAGATAAGGAAATACAAATGGCAAATAAATATATGAGAAAATTTTCAATATCATTAGTCATTTGAGAAATGCAAATTAAAACAACACTGAGATTCCACCTTACCCCAGTAAGAATGGCTTGCATTAAGAAATCAACCAATAACAAATGCTGGCGAGGTTGTAGAGAAACCGGAACCCTTCTCCACTACTGGTGGGAATGCAGACTGGTGAAACCACTGTAGAAATCAGTTTGGAGATTCCTCCGAAAACTAGGTGTAGAGGTCCCTTTCAACCCAGCAATCCCCCTGCTGGGTATTTTCCCAGAAGATCTAAAAACATCATATCACAGCGATATATGTGCACCTATGTTTACAGCAGCACAATTTGTTATTGCTAAATTGTGGACGCAACCCAAATGTCCATCCGCCAAAGATTTAATAAGAAAGTTGTGGTACTTTTATATAATGGAATATTACTCAGCTGTAGAGAAAGATAAACTCGAGGCTTTTATAGGTAAATGGTCACAACTAGAGACCATACTCACAAGTGAAATAAATCAGACCTGCATGTGCAAGGACTGCATTGTTTCACTAGTGTAAAATCTGAAAGAGTTAATTTAAACTAGGAGGTACAATAAACATTGTGAAATGAAAGGAAAATGCTCAAGGGTAAAGTACAACTGGGATGTGGGAAAAGAAAAGGGAAAGAAGGAAAAATTTTGTATGTATGTGTATACAGAATAGTTAACATAGTGGTTCTACTGTCTTCTATTTCTTTGCTGAAAGAAACTGTCAAAGAGTCCTTGGTTGATCAATATTACATGTCTCTATCTGTTTTCATGAGAAAGCACTTTGAAGAATTTAATATGTAATACGACAAGCATTGTTAATTCCCTACCACTTTGTCTGTAACTCTGTATTGTTGGTACTGTTCTTTTGCTATTTTGTAAAAGGTTGTCTATCTGTTAATGTTTTCCTCCAGTTATTTTTAAAATTTAAAAAAATCCAAAAAAAAAAAAAAAAAGGGAAGAGATTCTTAAGCCCAAAATATAAGGTTGCTTTTGACTCTAATAATTATTCAATCCAGGGTGTCTAATACCTTCACTAACTTCAAGTTTATTTGAAATTAAAGCCCCCATCAACTATTGGAAGAAATGTCCAAAAATGGTTCTCATTAGCCTATTTTTCATCATGTGCTAAGGAGATGGGACACGATAATATGGTCTGATTTATTGTTTGACTTACATGGATTGAAGCCAACACCATTTGTAACAACATGAGAGGAGGTTTCTCTACAAGAGGGAATTCTACTGCCAGAAGAGAAAGGTGAAGGAAGGACATGTGCTGAAGAGAGGAAAACAAGAAACATGCAACACATGATCCATAGTTTCACTTTTTGCTGCTTTCACTTGATGGTCATCAATTGTTTTTCATGTCATATAGTCTTTGAAACTCTGACATTTTATGACCATATAATATTGAAGTTTGCATTGATACTCTATTGGTTATCTGCTACTGTGTAACAAATTAACCCAAAAGTATGCAGTTTAAATTCACAAACAATATATTATTTTACACAGTATTCTTAGGAATCTCAGATGGCTTAGCTGGGTTGTTTTGGCCCAGAGTTTGTCATGAAATTGCATTCAAGCTGTCAGCTAGAGGGGAAAAGTTCTCCAAAGTGTTCAAAATTCCACTTATGAAAAATGAATTAAGTCCTAGGAATTCTACTCTATAGTGTAGTCCCTGTAGTTAACAATACTGTGTTGAATATTTAATTTGAAGAAGGTAGGTCATATGTTAAATGTTCTTATAAATTGAAGAGGATAAGAGGACATTGTAGGAGACAATGGATATGTTTATGACATTGATTGTGGTGACAGTTTCATGGATTTATATTTACCTTCAAAACTCATTAAGAGGTACATATTAAATTTAAAAACTACTTATATTGGTATAAGCCTGTAATCCCAGAACTTGTGAGGGCAGAGGTAGGAGGATTGTGTTTTGATTTTAGCCTTTTGAAAAAGTACAGTTTTTAATATGCTAATAATAATGATGCAATAGGGGTTTTTTTAGGATTTAACTGGGACTAGAGTATATGCTTCCATGCCCTCTCATGTGGCTAGGGACAGGTGGCTTTTGTTGCTTACTATGTGGCCTCTCCACACACTTGCTAATATGATTTTTCCAAGAATGAGCCTCCCAAAGAAGACAGCAATAGCAAGAGAGCCTCAGTCATTTTATAATCTAATCTTAGAAGTGAAATAGCATCATTTTATACCTCAGCTTATTGATCCTGCAAACCTATTCTGGAGGAATGTGAGAGGTATCCACATAAAACTGTGGATACCAGGAAGTGGACATCATCTTAGAGACTGCCTACCACATATAGCATTCTTATATTGTTGGGTAACTAGGTTGGTCCTAATTTGTCCAGAGTTTCATATTAAAAAGAGCTTCTAGAATATTATCTTTCTCATCATATCTTATTTTTAAGTTATACATATCTGTACCTGAATTATTCACCAAAGTACACACTTATTAAAGCCTTCATACTTAGCAGTATTTTTAAAAATTCTACAACAAGCAAGTACTATGTTTAAAATTAGGAATATATTTTATTTTTTAAATAATTAATAATAATTGTTGAGAACCAAGAGGATTAACAGCAATATATATAAAAAGTTAGGGTAAAATGAATTTAAAAGCCTAATATTTAAACACTGAATATTTTGGTGAAGTAGAAAATATTTCTATCATGTAAAATTCACTCTAATTTGTGCTTGGATTTTTCACATGTTGGATTTTTTGGTGATTAAAAAATGACATACTTTTAGGTAAAGCCAAAAAACACTTTGGGAATCTACAAAATTAGAGTAAACAATCCTTCTTCAAACTGTAAAACAAAGAGATTTTAGTATGTGCTTTCCTTATGTTGTAGTTTCCTCATGTCATTTTTTGCTGCTATCACCGAATACCTGAGCCTGAGTTCTTTGTTTATCTGCTTTGGTAATTCTTCGGATCAAATTTAGGGACTTGAATATGGTAGGTAAATGACTGGACAATTTATCAAAAAAATTTATTTATTGTAGTTCTAGATGCTGAGAAATCTAATGACGAGGACGTATTTCTGGTAAGGGCTTTCTTGTTGCATTAAAACAGAGTGGAAGGTGGAAGAACAAGAGAGTGAGATGGAAGTGGCAAGTCTGTCAGTTCAGGGCTCTTTTCTACATCTTATAATCCACGAATTTCATTATGAGGACTCTATCTTTATGATCTCTTTTAACCCTTATTACCTTCTAAAAGTGCCACCTTCAAATATCAGAATATGAATTTGAAAACTAAGTTCCTGGGGTACAAATTTTTAGAGAACACACTCAAAGCAGAGTACCACACAAGATCCTGCTCCCTACACTCCTCCAAACTCTTCAGCTCTGTCTCCCATACATAATGCACTATATGCACATATGAGTCTCTCTCCTGATAGGGGAGTGAAACAGCATGAAAGCCCTGAATATAGTAATTCTCAGCTTCTCTCTTGCAACATGCACATGCACACACACACTCACACACGTGCACACTTTATACTCATAAGGAAGAAAATAGATTCAAGAACAAGTTCATTAAGTAGAGGCCTACAAAATGCTTTTTCAGTTTTGATGTTTTTAAAATGTGCATTATACCTAAAAAAGAACCAAATAGAAGGGAAAAGATGACCTTTTTCTCTCCTGGTTGTCTTTTACATTGAAAGGGGCAAATGTTATTATATTAATTAACTTTTTGTTGCTGTGACAAAATACCTAAAAAAGGAAGAAAAGATTTATTTTGACTCAGTTTCAGGAGGTTCAGTCAGTGGTCAACTGGCTCCATTGTTTTTAGGCCTGTGGCAAAGCAGAAACATAATTATGCTCTCCACCTCTCACTGAAGTTGAAGTAACTTAGTGAGCAGATGGACTAATTTCAGGATGGTCTCTGAGCTATCCTCATCTGAGTGTATAATTACATGAAGGCTGAATTATTGTATCCACTCATCAAGGGAAAGACTAAGAGTCTTAGAAGAATGAGCAGTGGATGGGCTGCAAGTGTTAGAAAACCTGAATATTTCTCATTTTTTTAAAAAAATGCACTTGAATACTTGAAAATAAGTGGCTATGGCCATATATTAGTTCCATGAGCAAGGTACAAATGGGTAAAGAATAATAATTCTATCTTTCACAAATTCTTTATTTTAAACAACTTTTGGCAAAGACACCATTCAGATGAGGTCTGGTCAGATGCAGATTTTGTTCATACTGCAGCAGAAATGTGGTGGCTTGTGTCACTTTGTCTTTGTCAGCTCTTCAAGTCAGGAAAGATCATATGCATAAGCAGAGGGGGTGGTTTGAGCACAATGTTTAGCAGAAATTGAAAATTTTCTTGATCTCATTTCTGAAATATTTTAGGAGAAAGTATGAGTGTGTACATGTGTGAGTGTGTACCCACAAGTGTGGGTATACACTTGATCCTTTGCACCCACAATCTCTATACCTGCAGATTTAACCAATAGTGAATCAAAATATAACACAAAACAAACCCTGTCTGTAGTGAACATGAAGTACACTAGAAACAATGGAGCTGAGGAAGTCATTTCCATTCATTTAATTTCAAGCAGTGCGCTAAGGTCATTCCTTCTTCCATTGTCCTAAGAGAGGTAGAAGATCACATGAAAATAACTCAGAATAACTGTGAAGCTCTAAGGGAGAGCACATGTGACTTGAATCTCCTACTCTAAGCTTGTGTTACCTTTATGCTAAGCCCCATTCAGGGTTCATAAATATGTACTATATATCATGCAAGTAATTAAGATCAGACTGAATTCTGGGACAGGAGCCGTTGAGATGACTCAGTAGCCTGTCAATCATTTGCTGTCATTCACAACTAAAGATTCAGGGGAGGCACCTGGTTTGAGGTACACATCTGTTAAATTTCAAAAGCCTGACTTATTGGGGGGCTGTTGTTGAGTGCTGTGATCTGTGTGCAGTGCTTTCGCTGTCTTGTTACCCTGGCACCCATTTTCTGTTTGCGATATATCTTTTGTTGGCATGGATTTTCCCTGAACATAACTTTCTGTGATCTTCAAAACATTTAACTGCTTTTCATTTGCCATTCATTACTTTTTAAAAATCGTTATTCCTTAGATAACATAGCACAATGATTATTTACATAACATTTATATTGTATTAGTTATCAGCGACAATCTAGAAATAAAGTATTCAGGAAGTTATATGTAGGTTATATAAAAATTCTATGTCATTTTATATAAGGAACTTGAATATCTACAGATTCTGGTACTTGTGGAGAGTTGTGGAATCAATCTATAGCGGACACCATAGGACAACTATAATGTGTAATTCTGTGTTTTGTATGTAGGTGAATGTGTATATATATGTGTGTACTTGTGTACATGTACTATGAATATACATATGTGTGAGTATATGGGTGAATATGCATGCATGTGTGCATGAATGCATGTATGTACACAGAACTAGACCCACCAAAGTCAGGTGTGAGTGTGGAGTCTTCCAACTCCAAAGGGTGTTTTGCTTAAAGTGCAGAGTTAGATTTCAGAGTTGTTTTCTTGGAATAGAGGAAGCACCCTTAGTTGGAGAGTTGGAGGATTAGTGGATGGCTTTTTACACCAGCTACCATAGCTGACTGTGGAGCTGAGATACAAGGTAAAGTATGCAACTCAAGTGCCAAGCTTCTGGAAAGACTTTGACTTTTGAGAGAGCCTTGTCTCTAAACTGTTAGTGAAATATTTTCTTAAATTATATATAGTGTGGAAAAATATTCCATCCATTTTCATAAATTGTTATGTGCATCCACATTGCTTGGGGTCCTGCCAACAAAACACATAAAAGAGAATTAGACAAGTGAACTCATAGAGTTTAATTAAGAGTATTTGTAAAGGAAGATAGTGAAAACAAATAACAAGGATAAGATACTAGAAGAGCAACAGGGAGCCTTTATTTCTTCCTTCTAGAAAGAAAGAGAAAGAGGTTGGGTGAGAGGAATGTGGCCACTGCCAAACCAAAAGGAGGCAGAAAGAGACCTGCTTTCCTATTCTCTTTAATCTCCTGCCCACACCTTCTACTGGCAGTATTGGTTAGTATTAACCAGGTGCTGAAGGCAAAGAACTCCCCAGGATGTATGCACAGAGCAGGTATAAAAAGATGGAGGTGGGTAGGTGTTCAGAGCTGCAGGAGTAAATGCCCTGAGATGAGTCAGGCACTATGCAGCATGCACAAACAAAGTGAGTAAGCCACAGTTCCTGTGGAGGAGCAACCTAACTCAGGACAGTGTGAAGAAGAAAGAATTTAGCTGCTAATCAAGACTACACTGTCACTATCTTTTATTATGACATTCAAATAACATTTAACAACAATCTAGAAATTGAAATCCTTATATATAGTATGGTTTTTATGCAACAGTAGTCTGTGAATCTAAAACTTCATGATTTGAAGTATTATTCTTGTCTCTTTCCCCTACAGGATCTTCTCATGGAAATACAGGCCATGCTATGCAGCTAGGCAGCAACCTAACTTCCGTGGTTCTGAAAATGATTACCAGTAACGTCAAGCACTGGTAATACATAACAGCAAAGAGGAGAGGTGTCCTCTTACATTTCTACCCTTCTTCGTGTACCACATAGAAAACAGTAAGTTCTGTTTCATCTCAAGAGGAGGAGACGACCAGCAACTCTACAAAAGAGGATAAACCACAAACCATAAAAGCACATGGATTTTATGAATTGGCTTTTTTAAATTGTGAAACCAAAGCCACAGATCTATGATTGGGAACAGAATAAACATCAGATGGTGTAATGGTTGATGCACTGTGTCAACTTGGGAAATTTAGAAGTTTAATTAAGTAAATCAGTAAGGGACCAGGGTCTTTAATTTATAAACATCTTCAACCTATGCAAGAGGAGGGCATGGAGATGGTGTGAAGGTTACTTACATCCACCCTAGGGTAGGTAGCCTGCTTCAATATAAGGGAGGAAAAGAGGCTTGCTCTCTCTTCTCCTTTTTGATTCTGTTGCTTTTGTATCTTCTGCCACTATGAACTGTTGGCCTTCTGCCATTCCTCCCTGTTTTAGAGACAGCTGATTATGTACTGAAACCTCTACAAACTGTGAGCTAAATAAAACCTTTCCTCCTTTAACTTTGGGTGTCAGGTATTTGTCTCAGCAATGAGAGAAAATTAACTAATATAGAATTTGGTTCCAGGACTGGTGTCATTGCTGTGACTATACCTGACCATATGGTTCAAGAGCCTTTGGGAATGACTTGCAGGAAGAGTTTGGAAAGGTTTGGAGACATCACACAAAAGAATAGAGCTGGAACACTTTAAGCTGCTCAGTATGTGAGATTCTGGTCAGAGCTCAGAACACCAGAAAAGATAATTTAACCAGGTGCTGATTTAACCAGATGCCAGTAAAGATGATTTAAAACATTGTGATTTGGCCAGAAAGAAATATCTAGTAATTCAGTGGACTACAGAGACAGAGCTGAGGAGATCTCGATTGATGAGAAGGAATAGGAGAATAGAAAAGAGGGCCTGAGGACATTACAAGAAGCAGCACGTGTTTACCCTTTGCAACCTCAAAATTGCAAAAGTGAAAGACTTTGCTTTGAGGAGAAAGCCACAGAGCACCATGTCCCAGAATGGCAGTTGCCATACCATACTCCACAGTGGCAGCAGCATAAAAAATTTGTTCCTCAGAATTGGATTCAGAGTGCTCAGTGATCCAGGCACTTGACCCCTACAGCCAAGAAAGAGGAAAGCCTGGCTAGTGTCCCAGCTGGCAGCAGACCTTGGTAGCATCCATGTGGCACTGGTTTCAAATGCATGCAGAATGCAACAGTTGTGGAGTTAAGAAAGCTTCCACCCCAATTTTAGAAGCTTGAGAGGCCAGGCAATGTGTCCTAAGAGAGAGCCCTAAGAGAGAAGCTGTGGGAGCTAGTAAAACCAGAAGTGCCATAGAGGCAGAGTCATGCAAGCCCTTTGAAGTTCACAACTTGCCACAGATTGCTTTGGATGCTACACATGGAACTACAGGACTTAATGTTTACCCTCCTGGATTTTGGACTTTGGTCCCATTCCTTTTTATCCCCAATTTGTAACTTTTGGAATGAAAATGTTTATCTTGTGCCATTGAATGTTAGAATGTTTATCTTGTGCCACTGAATGTTACTTTCAATTTGTACAAGAGCTCACAGCTAAAAGTTTGCCTTAACTATCAGAGAAGACTTGGGACTTTGACTTTTCAGCAATGCTAAAACTGTTAAGACTGAGGCAACTTTTAAAGATGGACTAAATGTCTTTTGCATAAAGAGATGCACATGAGTCTTTGGAGGGCCGGGTCAGAATGTTATGGTTTTAATATAGTATAATGTTGATAGATTTAATACTGGTTCTTAAGGTTTGCTAAACCTGTGTTTCAATGTACAAATTGATAAGAATAAGCATTTCTTTATATCTGGAAACTGGTTCAAAGAAGTATATTTGGTTGCCAAATTGATAAGAGGTGGATTGTAATGGTTGATACATTGTGTCAACTTGAGAAATTTAAGGGCTGGGGATTTAGCTCAGCAGCACAGCACCTGCCTGGCAAGCGCAAGGTCGTGAGTTCAATTCTAGGTACTGGAAAAAAAAAAAAAAAAACTTGAGAAGTTCAGAAACTTTACTAAGCAACTCAGCAGGGTGTCAGGGTCCTCACTTTGTAAACATCCTCATCCTATGCAAGAGAAGGGCACAGAGATGGTGTGAGGACTACAACTTCCCTAGCACAGGTAGCCTGCTTACAATATGAGAGGAAAAGAAGCTTGCTTTCTCTTCCCCTTTTTGCTTTTATAGCTTTTGCTGTCTTCCACCTCCATGAACCATGACCCCTCTGCAATGTGCCACACTGCCTTGGAACCAGCTGATTATGGGCTGAAACCTCCACAAACTATGAGCTTAGTAACTTTTCCTTCTTTAACTATGGGTGTTGGGAATTTTGTCCCAGCAACAAGAGAAAAGTAAATAAGACATGCGGTGTCCTCTTCCATGTCTTTTCATGGAAATACATGCCCTTTTCATGGAAATATAGGCCCTGCTATGCAGCTGTGCAGCAACCTAACTTGCATGGCTCTGAAAGACATATGGAAAGACATATGGTCCTTTTCCGTACAGAAATTCTTGGAGATGGTGAGGTCAGTGGTATCAACTAAGTAGATCATTCAGTAAGGATTAAAAATCAAACATTAAAAGATGCTTATTTCAATGTGTGTGCTGCTGACTGTATCACCCAGAGGTTGTACTTAGGCCTGCAGATCTGAAGTAGGTGATGTGAAAGTAAACTAAGACATGTGGTGCATGTGTGTGTTTGTGTGTGTATATGTGTGTGTAATTTTTAAAACTGACAACAAAGATAAATGTGTGGGTTCTCCCCTGCAGTAGCCTATTCCCTCCCATTATTAGGTTTTGTATAAGAGGAGCAGATGGATGGGGGTACACATGTCAACTTAAGGTGGTCTGGTAGGTCTCTTGTCATTCTGCTATTGAAAGCTCCTTCCCCATGCAGGCTGAGCACTATCAGAATGGAACCCTCAGGAACTCATCTTTTCTGACTTGTTGATTCTCTGTCCATTTGTGGGAACAACTTTCCAGTGAAAAGGGAGAATTTCATCCTAAGTGTAAATATAGCTCCGTCTTAACTTGATACTCCATTTAGAGAGTGAAGAAAAACTGAAATAAATTTCAATGAAAAAAGTATGACAGGAATTGGGGTTTGGTCAAAAAAGGTTTGTTGATGTTAAATATTTGTTAAAAATATCAACAAGAGTGTGGGCAGGATATCTGATAAAGACTGTAAGTACCTAGGAATAGTGGCACAGGTTTGTAATTTCAGTACTCTGGGAGTATGAGGCATGAAGATCATAAGATCAAGCCCATTTTGGGTAATTTAGTGACACAGTGAGACTCTCAAAATGAAAAATTTTAAAAGGGCTGGGGATGTGGTTCAGTGAGAAGGCCCTGTGTTCAAACCTAAGTACTGAAAAAATTCTTAATTTCTAAGTATTAGAAACAAAATCATTCCCCTAAGGAAGACAGGAAATGGCTAATTGACACTTCCTGGGGAGCCAGTTTTTCAAGCTAAAGGTTTTGTCTCAAGCAGGACCTACTGTATGCCTGCCAGTGCAAGAGTCCCTGCACTGGGGAATGTGGGAAGGTTTAAAGGGTGTTAGCTCCCTTTGCAAAGCCAAACCTGACAGAAACAGTGTTTGTAAGATCCTTTTGAGAAAGCAAGTAACACAAAAAGATCAGAAAGCTCTATATGAACACATACTGTTCCAGTTTGACTTTGTTTTTAGAAGCTACTGTATTTTTGTTCAAAGATAGTGATTTTAATACTATAAACAAGTATGCAGGTTTTGCGTAGGGCCACAGTACATTGATGTTAAATAAACAAGTTAGCCAAGTCTGTGACCACAGACCTAGGAATTTGATGCCTACTGTGAAGAGTTCAAAGGGCATGGGTTTCCTGGCTTTTATTTCTAGCAGCTGAATGGGGAGAGGAGGAATATACTTCCTTCTTGTAACTAGGTATATGACAAGAATGAGGTCTTCCAAATTCCCAAGGAAATACTTTTTAAAAATCCCATGTGTAGTTTGTCTTCCAGGGTTTCTTAGCAAGAAATCAGAGACACAGCCAGTTGATAGCTTAAGACTTGCGATTTTTTCCCCAT
This sequence comes from Chinchilla lanigera, assembly GCF_000276665.1. Classification (NCBI taxonomy): domain Eukaryota; kingdom Metazoa; phylum Chordata; class Mammalia; order Rodentia; family Chinchillidae; genus Chinchilla; species Chinchilla lanigera. Next base: position 27,008,342 of record NW_004955426.1, on the reverse strand, counting down.
AATTATGTAAATGCTACATTTTTAAAAAGGAGATTTAAACTGTCAGTTTTATTAATAGAAAAACTGGATGGAAGAATGCTGTTTGCACTAAATGCCCAAACACAGCTTTCTTTCTCTTTTTCTTATGAATTGAGTTAATTCATTTAGCTACTGAGAGTTGAATAAAAGCTAGTGGAAACTTGGCTGGGTCTTTGAAAGAGAGAGAGGAAGGCAGTGAGTCACTGCCTCTGGCATAAGCAGGTGGAAAGAAAATGAAAAGACAAGCGTAGAAGGAGGAGATGTGGGGCACCAAGTCTTCCTGCATGCTGTTATCTTCACACATTTGTCCCACCATTAAAACAGAGAAACAACGTCCCCCTCCTTCCTGACCACACAGTTTCTATTTATCACCCTTCCACAGCAAGCATACATACAACTACACAATGTTTGACTTGCATGCCTCTCCACAACTTTTTCCTTCTACTGACTTTAAGTGTGTTGACTGGGGCTCTGTAAATTAGAGTAACAGAAATTAGATAAGAAAAAAAAGACACTAGGTCAGAGACAAACAAGTTCATTGATACATGCATAGTGTATGCATGTGGGAACACTCTGTGATAACTCAGAGGGATGGTTAGAACTTGAATTCATACAGCAACTTAGGAAAGAAAAATAATCTCATAGAGAAGTGGTAGAGCAAAGGGAAACAACTCTGGATGTTGAGGCAGGTGGATTGTGGGAAGGTAAATAAGTATGGGACATTACTAGACGCAAAAGCCTAGTTAACAAGGTTTGTTGTATAGATTCTTCTGGCACAATCTGTGAGCTGAGGCTAGAATGGTCTCCAGTAACTAGTATACTAGATCTGGTGTTCTTCCTGACAGAGATAGATAGAGGAAAGAATTTTTTCTTGTGTCTGCTTCTTCTTAATTGGATTCAGGTCAAAACAATATATACCAAAATAGCATATTTTGGGATGGCATATCCTATGATTTCCTCTGAAGGAAAAGTTACTTGTTTACTTTCTCATTCCCTCATCTGTAAAAAGGAAATAGTAATCCTTTGGCATTCTGAGAATTTCTTAGAATAAGCCATTCAAAGCACTTACAATTGTATCTAGTAAGCAGTGAGTACTCAGTAAACACTACCTAACATTGTTATTGTTCCTGCTGATAAAATCCTCTAGATTTCCCTAGGATCCTTTGATTACTGATTTGAAAGAAAGAGAACTTATGGGCACAACCACAAGGAGCTAGTAGAAAGTGGAGAAAGAGAACTTATTAATATGATCTTCCACACAGAAATTCTTGGAGATGGTGAGAAGGTCTGTGGTATCAGCTAAGTAGGAGATCATTCAGTAAGGATTAAAAATCAAATATTAAGAGATGCTTATTTCAGTGTGTGTGCTGCTGACTGTATCACCCAGAGGTCATACTTAGGCCTGCAGATCTGAAGCAGGTGATGTAAAAGTAAACCAAACATTACAATGGATGTGACTCTGAAAGCTTTTCAAAATGAATCTGAGAGACCAGTAAGAGGGCAGGACTTATGCATGATTCCAGCTGTGCGCAGGAATGTGAACTTTGATCAACCAGAGCAACTAAACAACTACATTGTACACAGAGGTTTAAGAAATAGATCAAGGGTTATCAGAGTCGTGTTCGATGAACCTTTCCATTCTGTTTATATGTTCCTTTAGTCCTTTAGGTTCTGTGGTCTCTGTCGCTTCTCACCCTTCCTCTCCTAAGGTCCCATTTTCCTTATCATCTGCAACACTGATTCACAACTATGTGATCCTACATCTTTTAAATTGAAGTTCCTAAGATCCAAAATAGAGTCCTTTATAGTTTTTCAGTTTCTGAGTTTGGATTGACTGACTGATGGGTATGAAATTATTCATCAAGTGGAAGAATTAGATATATGCTTTATGAATAGGATAAAAATGAGGTGATATATAGAAAGGGTTAATCTCAAAAGCCTTGAATTTGTAGGGAAAGCTTATTTTACCTTGACTTGAAGCTGCAGAAATGAATGGGAGGAATAAGCAGATGAAATAAGCAGAGGAAAATCAACAGGACTTAGTAGGGATAGAACTAATATGGAAAGAATTAAAGGCCAGAGGTCATGCAAAGAATTGTCATCAATTTCATCATCAAATGCAAATATTTACTAAGCCTCTAGATAGTTTTTATCTCATATGCAGAAAACCCCTGGACTTTGAAAAAAATCCTGTTTACACATAATTACCTATAAACATTACATAAAAACTATGAGACCTGTCCTTACTAGACTCCTGCTCTAGGCCCCAACAGACCAGACAAAATAAAAATGGAGCTACTCATACTAAGATCCCATGTTAACGAGACCAGGAGATAGAAGGTCAACAGGCAGATTAAGGCAAGAGCCTGAGTAGACGGGTAAGCCTATTTAGAGTGCAAAGGGCAAAGGCCTAATGAAGTTTATTCCTCTAATGTCAGAAGCCTAGAAACAGTGCCAACTGCAAAGTTTCATTTCTGTGTGCCCTCCAAATTTAAAAATGGCATCAGATGGCACCCATCAAGAACAAACTGCCTCATTTTGCATGACCACCAAAATGGCCCAACAAAGACTGTATATGAGCTTCTGGATTTAAGTACCTCCAAATTATCCTCCCTTGCAGCCCCCCTCAGATAGTGAGAGCTTTTCTTTCTCTTTCTAATAAACTATACTTGGTTTGTTTCCCACTGTTCCTGGACCTCACTGTTCACTGGACCTCATTCTTCGTCTTCTTCAGAACAAGGACCAGGAGAGAGGAATAGATTGGTAACATTATCAAACTGAGGCAGAAGATAGCATGGGAGATATCCCAGCCTTAGGTTCAAAACAGACTGGATGCCATCTGGCTCTTGGAGTCCAAAAAAGCATTCTACTCTCACCATATTTTACTATCATCTTGATTTGAGCCTGAAAAATATGGAGCTACCTTCACCATATCTCCTGACATAAGCCTAAAAATATATACTTCTGCCCTTATCACACTCTTCCTTGACCCAAAGAGCATACACTCTAACCACTTCTGAGTAACCAAAGGTAATACCATGATGGTTATAATATTATTAACATTGTGGTTTTAAGCTACCCCTCAACCCCCAGGGGCTTTGGTAGCCATGCTGGTCCTATTGGTATGTTAATGAAGTTCCCTTTCCTTGAATACTTGCATTCCTTCTTTACAGAGAGAAAGCTGAAGTAATCTGATACTAACCAGTCAGTTATTTTTCTATTTCTCTATCCCTTATAAAGTAGTAGTGAAATATCAGTCTAGTTTTGGTTCTTTGATTTTGTTTTTTCCAGCCTTTTTAATTCAAAAATACTCTCTTCTACTCCAAGTAACAGAACATTTATTTCATGGAATGAAGTGTTACCTGATTCTAGAATTGCAAAATAAAGTGAGTTAATATCTTTAGTAGATGAGTGTTGTTGTGTATGCTGGTAATTATAGCACTCTGGGAGTCTGAGGTAGGAAGACTCCAGGTTTAAACCCAGCCTGGGCAATTTAGTGACTTAGAGAAACCCTGACTCAAAATACAAAATTAAAAAGTGTTGGGTATATAGTTCAGTGTGAAGCTCTTTTCTTGATCTCAGAAAGACACAAGGAACAAAATTTTCAAACTAAATCATTGTAATTTTATGCTTTGACAAAGTCTATTTGCATAGTATACTAACTACAAGTTTTCAGAGTATAGCAAGATATTTTATATTCTAAGTAACTGATTTGGTGGAACATACAGAGGAAAACTGCATAGAGAAATTGAGGTAAAAATGTTAAAGTGTCTTCCCTTTACCCCATGAAATTATCCTTTATCCTCTGTGGAAAAGGTACTGTAACATCTTTAAGCCATGGACTTTCAACTCCTGTGCAGTTATGAGAAAAGCACATTTTCCAGTATACCCCCACTGAGGCGATAACATGGCTAATTCTAGCTCATAGAATATTAGTAGAAGCAACACAAGCTACTAAAACTTTCCAAGTCTTCTACTCTGTCATTTTCCCCTTTAGGAAGAAGAACCTCAGAAAGAGGAAATTGAATCTCTGAGTCTTAGAAGAAATGTGCCTGAGAGAACAGCCCAATAAGTATCGGTGTGAGGTGGATGAAAAAAATCATGGTAACCCATTGAAATTTTACGATTGTTTACCATAGAAACTAATGTTAATGATCTTGACTTAACCAGCCGCAGAAAGTAAAAATTGCCTAAGTTGAAGTCTTACTACAATTGTAGTAAACATGAAATTTCAAAACAACAATTCTTTTGTCTTAATATTTTGGAAGATTCTTGTTAATAAAAGTATAAATACAGAAGTGTAATATACTAAGCCATAAAATTCGTAATTGTATTTACTAATGTCAGAAACACATGAAAGTATACAGGTGCTGTTATGGTTTGTGTCTAGATGTTCCCCTAAAGCCTCATGCAGTCATGGGGTGGGCTTCTAGAGTTTATGACTGATTCATGGGTGTGGGTGCTACATCTGGCCTGGGATGGATGTAAGGGAGGGAAAGAAGCTGCTTGCCACCACTTCTCTCCTTGTGCTTTTGTTGCTTTTGCTGTTTTCTTGCCACCATGAACTGTTGCCCTCTGCCATGTGCCACTCTGCCTTAGAGTGAGCTGAGTATGGACTGAAACTTCCACAAGCTGTGAGCTAAATAAACCTTTCCTTCCTTAATTCTGGGCATCAGGTATTTTGTCTCAGCAGTGAGAGAAAAGTAACCAAGACAGATGTATTTATCTATTCATTCACTATTGAATGAATGCCAGTTAATGGCCTAAATGCCGATTTACTGACAATTTTTCTGATTAATAATTTGTGACAAGGTTATTTAGTGCACTGAAGTTTTTTTTTTATATCTAAATGAGAGACTTTCATTTTCAAGAAATAATGTCCCTAGTTTTTATTCCCCAGCCATAGCCAGGAAGTGCAAGAAAAGAGTACCAAAGAATAAACATAGGGAATTACACTTAGTAGTACAAGTTGAAGTAACTCTGTTGTTGAGAGGCCCTTGGATAGAGAAGTAGAAAAGAAGGGCTGGGGATTTAGCTCAGTGGCAAAAGCGCCTGCCTGGCAAGCGCAAGGTCGTGAGTTCGGTTCCTGGTACCAGAGAAAAAACCAAAAAAAAACAGAACGGGAGAAGTAGAAAAGAGAGACTTCTTATACATTTAAATAAGGTTTTTTTTTTTTTTTAATTTTAAAAACAAAATGAGTAAACATTAACAGACAGACAAACTTTTACAAAATAGCATAAGAACAGTACAGACAATAGACAGTTATAAACAAAGTGGTAGGAAATTAACAATGCTTGTTGTATTACATATTGATATCTTCAAACTGGTTTCTCTTGAAAACAGATAGAGACATGCAATATTGATCAATCAAGGAATCACTAACAGTTTCTTTCAGCAAAGAAATAGAAGACAGTAGATCAACTATGTTAACTATCCTGTATACATATACATACATACGAAGTTTCTCCTTCTTTCCCTTTTCTTTTCCCACATCCCAGTTGTACTTTACCCTTGAGCATTTTCCTTTCATTTCACAATGTTTATTGTACCTCCTAGTTTAAATTAACTCTTTCAGATTTTACACTAGTGAAACAATGCAGTCCTTGCACATGCAGGTCTGATTTATTTCACTTGTGAGTATGGTCTCAGTTGTGACCATTTACCTATAAAAGCCTCGAGTTTATCTTTCTCTACAGCTGAGTAATATTCCATTATATAAAAGTACCATAATTTTCTTATCCAATCCTCGGTGGATGGACATTTCAGGTGCTTCCACATTTTAGCAATTACAAATTGTGCTGCTATGAACATAGGTGCACATTTATCACTGTGATAGGATGTTTTTAGATCTTCTGGGAAAATACCCAGAAGGGGAATAGCTGGGTTGAATGGAACCTTTAGTCCCAGTTTGCTGAGGAATCTCCAAACTGATCTCCACAGTCGTTTCACCACTCTGCATACCCACCAGCAGTGGAGAAGAGTTCCTATTTCTCCACAGCCTCACCAGCATTTGTTATTGGTTGATTTCTTAATGATAGCCATTCTTACTGGGGTAAGGTGGAATCTCAATGTTGTTTTAATCTGCATTTCTCAAGTGACTAATGATGTTGAACATTTTCTCATATATTCGTTTGCCAATTCTGTTTCATTATCTGAGAAGTGTGTATTCATCTCAGCTGCCCATTTTTGGATTGGGTCTTTGAATTTGGAGGGGCTGATATTCTTTAATTCTTTATATGTTCTAAATAGAAGCCCTTTGTCTGAGGGACAATCAGCTAGAAATTTTTTCCAGGTTTGTGTGTTTTCTTTTGACTCTGCTGGTGGTTTCTTTAGATGCGCAGGAACTTTTCAGTAGGATGAGATCCCAGTTGTTGATTCTTTCAAGTGTTTCACATGCAATTTGGTTTTTGTTCATGAACTCTCTGCCTACCCCTGTGTCTTCAAGATTTTTACCTACTTTCTCTTCCAATAGATTTAGTGTTTCTGTTTTAATATTCAGATCTGTGATCCATTTTGACTTGAGTTTGGTACATGGTGATAGACTTGGGTCTATTTTCAGTCTTTGGCAGGTGATTAAGAGAGCTAAGGTATCAGCCTGTAGGACTGTCTTAGTTACTTTTCTCTAATTGCTGGGACAAAATATCTGACACCCAAAGTTAAGAAAGGAAAGGTTTGTTTCACTTACAGTTTGTGGAGATTTCAGTCCATACTTGGCAGATTACAAGGCAGAGTGGCACATGGCAGAGAGCTACAGCTGATGGCGGCAGAACACAGCAAAGCAACAAACACACACAAGGGAGGAAATAGCCAGAAGCACCCTTTTCCTGTCCCTTACATATGCAAACTATCCACCCTAGGGAAGGTGTAGCTCTCACACCCATAATCAAACTCTAATAGCTTGCCCCATGACCGCATGAGGCTTTGGGGGGACACCCACACACAAACCATAACAAGGACATAATAGGTAGCTTGAGATTCCTTACAGTTGGATCTTGTTAGAAGGTCTTGATGTCTAATACTTATCATGGTGTTAATTAAAACAAACAAAACCCATGTGGTTTTGCACAGATCCTTACTAACACTCAGACAGAATGCAATGTGGGGCCTTGAAAGAGAGACATATTGTGGTTAGGGATTGGATGCTTTTATGTGGGCTTGGAGGTGGCTTCAAAAAGGTTGATCTAGGATATATTTTCCTACTGTCTGTCAGGTTACTTATCCTGTGAGTTATGCTACAATAAAAGTCATTTACATGTGTTTCAAGCTGAGATTTGTTGCCCTAGCCCTCACAGTGCACTTTAGTGAGGATGGGTGTTGGTAGGCAAGAGTGCAATTTGTAGTAAAGGGCATGGACCCAGAGCCCAGTTTATAGGATTATTGACTTTAATACCCTTAATAATTTTTTTGAGTGAGTTTCCTGGACTTGAGTGTCTTTTGTGATCAGAAGCTACATTTTTCTTATAAGTACAATTTTAAAAATATGATATTCCTGATCTCCTTTCTCACTTTCTTTATTTCTTCTATCTTATTTTCATCAGAAGATGGAAAGGTGTGTGTGAAATGGTAGAGTTCAATCCTTGGAAGTATGACCCAGAGCAGGAGACTGGGGACAGATCATCAGATGGTGCAGAACCAAGGGATCAAGTGGTGCTAGTGACCTGATGAAAATTTCTAATTCTGTCAGTTGCTTCCATCATTTGATTCTCACAAGACCTTGTGTTCTTGGACAATTGGGTATGTGTCCTATGGCGGAAGGTGGACGAGCTAGCACTTCAGAGGACATTTTGTATGAATCTTGGAATAATTAAATGTGTGTAAGGAAGACCATGTGGAAGGCACTGAAGGTGGTAAAAAATTTACCATCTGTCCAGGAATAAAAAAAAGTTAAGCCATCATTGGTACACTGCAAGAGTGCAGAGGGTGAATTCCAAGAGATGATTGCACCATCAAGATGAAAGGTAAGACTTTTATCAGAGTTTGAGAACACAAAAAAGATATAGGATGATCAAAACAAATGTCAAAGAAGGCTTTATTTAGGTCAGCTTGCACTGCTTACCTCACAGAAACATGTTCATTTTGTCAAGAGTTATACATTAAAGTAGGAAATTTGACATGGTCCACTATTTGGATCCTCACAGAAAGTCCTTAAGGCTTGAAATAAAGACAATTGTATATATCAATTCCAAGAAAAAGGCCACACATACATGTGTGTTCTGCAGTAAAGGCTTGCTTGCTATTCAGTTTTATGTGCAATTTAACCAGTACAAAGTGTTATGGTCTCTTATATGTACTGATTCAGAGAAGTTTGATGGGCCAAGAGGTTGGATTTTCTTTGCTGCACTACAACTGTAGATTAATTTGTTTTCTGTCAGTTCAGCCTCCACATCAAGTTAAAAAGAAAAAGAGAGATATCACTCTGATTTTACCTGGAGTAGTGGTGGGAGGTCAGATACATGATATTGTACTTGAACCTGGAAAGGTAGACTGGGTGGGAGTCAAGCCCTAAATACACACATAGAAGAAACACAGGGTCTGTAGCTGAGGTGAAACAGTTAAGTTCATTGGGAACAGAATTTTTGGCAGCCTTTTCAGTTTGGTCTGCCCTAACTGTGTGACCATGATGAATAATACATCACCAGAACAATGGACACTATTTACAAATTCAAGCTAGTTTTGAGTTCTGTTAAAACAGAAATCAATCTGCTTAGAAGACAAAAAGAATGTAAAGCAGGTTTTTCAAAAACTATGTATCTTATGGACCCCTTTATAGGAAAAATACTTCTTCAGATTTCTGCTATTTATGTAAACTAATGATATTCTTTGTTTTTCTTGTACTTGAACTTACTGAGATTATTGGTTCTTGCTTCTATTTTTGTCAAATGTAGAAAATCTTCAGCTCCTGTTTATTCAGTTATTTTTTTCTGTCCCCTTCTTACTCCAGTTAAAATAATAACATATATAAGTGGATTGCTTGAATTTGGTCTAGAGATCACTGGTCCTTGCATAGATTTTTATCTTTCATCTCTCTCTACTTCTTTTTTTATGTCTTCTGTACCCCTTCCACAGTTCAGTATCCAATGTCTTTGAATCATTGTTTTGTATACTTTTTCTTGTGTTTTTTCTAACAGAGTGTAAAATTAGTCCCTGTTCAACCATCATAGCTGGAAGCAGAACCATAAAGAGCTAAAACCTCTTGCAAGAGTGAGGAAATTTCTCTTTCTCAGGAACTCCATAGAATTGTCTTCTTCAGGCTCATCAGTTATGAGTGATCATGTGTTCACCCTAAATCAATAACTTTCGTAAGGACATAGCAATTTTTAAATAAAAATGCCAATGTCAAAACCAGAGGTGAAGTTAACTTCTCTCCAAGTCAGTTTCTCAATCTCAGCAATACTGATATTGTGGCTAGATAATTAATTCTTTGTTGTCCTGAGCTGTTCTGAGCATTGTAAGATATTTGGCATCATTCTTTTTCTCTACCCACATATTGCTGCACCTCTGTTCTTGTGACAACTGACACTAGCAAATGTACATGAGGTGGAGCAAAATAGCTCCAGGGTAAGAATCCTGCCCTAAATTTACAGGACCCTTAAGGAAATGTGAATAATGAAATATAGAATAGTTACCAAGAGAAAGTGAGGTTATATCTGAGGTATTGTATAATCCTTAGGTACTAATCAAATTAGTTGCATATACAAAGACATAATGGGTTGGATATGATATATTCTCCAAAGACTCATTGCATTGAAGGCTTGGCTGCTGATGGGCTTTTGGGAAGTGATTGGACCATGAGGGCTCATACTCCCGTTCTCTGCTTTCTGCTGCCACGAAGTAAGCAGCTTTGCTCTGCTATACCCTTCTATCATGAGGTTTTTTCTAACTTCAAGCCTACAGCAAAGGAATCAGAGGACTGCGGACTAAGCCCGTAACAAAATTTTTCCTCCTTCAAGTTGTTTATGTCAAGTATTTTGTTACAGGGACAAAAAGCTAATTAACAGAATCTAAAGTATAACATGTAGCACATATGTACTATTATTTGTATATCATTGGATCAAATCTGTACATATTTTATTTCTCTTGCAAGGTTTTTAAGTTAAGTATTGTGTGACATAAGCAAGTGAGTCCAATTTGTTTCCTATTATGATTAAGGTATATGGTAAAGAGTACCTGATAAGTTTAGAGGAATCAAAAGACTATTTTGAGGACCTTCATCATTTTGTTATGTATTATACTGTGCTTAAACAGCAAGGAGTATTCTCCCAGGTTCTAACTCAGGTATCTGACAGGAATATTGTGAGAAGATGAACTGTGATCCATCATGAGACGTTAAGAAGGTTGCCTACCTACCTTGTCTCTAATATTGACTCACTGGGGTGAGCATAGAATTACACGTCAGCAGTTTTTTAAAGTACAGTTGATAAGCAAATGGAGATATCAGTAAGATCCACCTATTATTTTCCTTTAAATTTCTAAATAAAATTACATGTAGAACCCTCAGTTTACAAGAACACTTATCTATTATTATTATCTTGCTTAGTGTGCAGGATCACTGGATGGGACTCTCCTTGCAAGAATGCCATTTGTCTCCATCTTGGCTAAATCTGGCCTTAATTACATGTATTGATATGTACAGAGCTTGCTAGGATAATACCGTACTCTCTCAAATGGCTTTAAGCAATGCAAATGGGTCAAGCCAAGGCCTTTGAAACAGTGCCACAAATCAGTGATGCCCTGCCTATAGCGTCTCATACTAAGCGTGTGCTAGACTAAGAGACACCACACTATTGGCTAGGACTGATCCTTGAGAAATAGTTCTTGACATCCCAGGGCATGAGGACCAGACATCAAAGCTGAGCAACGAACCAAAAATACAAGATACTTCTTCAAACTCTGTTATGCGGATTCCTCCAAACTTAGAGGCTACCTTTTACCAGAATCCATTAACCTGTCTGTAAACCTCTCTCTGCATTATTGCAAAGGTGCTATTGTACCTCTCACTTAGCCCAGCACACAGTACTCTTGTACTTTCCACCGTTCTCATAGGCACTTAACCTGAAGCCACTCCTCTCTTCATGAATTAATAAAACCCAGGTTGGGCCCTGGGTCATGGCCTTTTGTACGTGTTAGCCATTGTTCTGACTGCACTTATGACCTCCTTGGCTCCCCACAACTGCAGATATGTGTTTGTCTCTTCATTCTCACCATGGGTTGCACTGTAAGTGGTAGACTGGAATTTACTTATTAGAATTCTAATAACTTCCTTGGGATTACAAATATAAATTCCTCCAGACTGTGATGAGGCTGGAACCAACTCTCTACAACATAATATGTAAAATCCTTGTGACTTGGTTATTCCTAATATTATTTCCCTTTTAGAGTTACAGAAATTGAGTCTCAATGGCTTAAAATAACATTCCTAAGGTCACACAAGTGGTAAGTGGAAGAACTGGAGTTTGATACTAAATCTGAACCCTCTCATTCTAAGTTTTATTTTCGATTTTTAATTTACCTCTTCAGGCTCACAGATTATGGAACATTCATTTTAAATTGCAGAGTTGAGAGGATCTGTAGAAACTCCAATAAAAATTTCATGGTGAGTACTTGGGCACTACCCAATAGTAATTGTTTTCACTATAGGTAAACACTAAGACAGTCTATGACTAGCTTTGAGAGTGAGGCTCATACAAACCACTTGCTTCTAGTCTTCTCTGGCAACCAGAATCCAAGCATAATGTCATCATAGATCTAGGAGACTTTTAAGCATAGGGAAAAACTTTACTTGAAGGGTAGTTGGAGCAGAAGTATGAGTATTATCCAAACATTTGTTAGAAATGAAGAATTTCAGGTCACACTCCAAACCTATTTAATCTCAATATGCATTTTTTTTGTCTTTTTTTGTCTTTTTGAGGCAGGGTCTTGCTATGCAGTTCAGGCTTAATTTGAGCTCACTTTGTAGCTCAGGCTGGTCTTGAACTCATGATGATCCTTCTGCCTCAGCCTCCCAAGTGCTGGGATTATAGGTGTGTACCACCATCAATATGCATTTTAATAAGACCCCTGCATGACTCCTATATGCATTAAAGTTTGAGCAGTGATGTACTAGATCTACATGTCCTTTGTGTCTTCTCAAAGTCCTCTGTAGTATAGTGGTTCTTTAACTTAGTAGCAGATGATCTGGGCAATTTTGATAATTCCAGTTGGGTATTTCTAAACATGTCAGCAATATTCAAGCTGTTAAAGCTGTTAGGGCTGATGTCTGCAAAGCAGATATGCTTTAAACTCTTCATACTACATATGAACAAAGGTATGTATCTCTTAGATTAGTTTTTCCATAGCATGACTGCCTTGACAGGCACAGGCTGGACACAAATACCACCCAGGGGCATGGCCTTCAGTGCTAGATATATTAAGCTTATGTTATTCTACAGTGATTAAATCATGATGCTTTAGTGATTAATATTTTCATGAGCTTCACAGATCCAATATTTCATTCTGTAACTCTCAAGAATGCAAGCATTATCTCAGAATAATAGTGATTTAAAATTGATTTTCAGCTTTGTTACTTATTCATTGTAAGTGGAAAAAATCTCATTTTGTGGGTCTAATTTCCTGTAAACTGAAGTGTTTAGACTGGTATGTAAGGACTCTTTATCATAGTATATTAAAACAAATAAAAATACCTGTCATCAGATAATAGTAGATTAATAATCTATATAGTAGCAATAAAAATGACTAGGATCATATGGGCATTTTGCATATTGTTTTATGACAATTATCTGATAGACTATAATAAATATAAACTAATAGAGGCTTGGGAAGGACTTTGAAAGACTGTTAAAATCACTTTACCAGGAGAATTTAAATGATAATCATAATCTAAATCACGGAGGTCACTCATTTCTGAGATAGCATGTGATTGCCAAGAACACTGGTGAGCCTGACTCAGGTGCCCAAAGTTCAGATGTCTCACATCCCTGGGGCAATAGAAAACAGCATAACATCTACTTCTGTGTTTGGAAGAGGCTAGGTCATATCTACACAAACTGAGCCAGGCTAGTTTAGTTTCTTTATCCGATGGAAGTTCAGTGATTATAGCATATTTGATGAAGCAAAACCCTCCAATTAAAAGCACTAGAAACTTATTCTTTAAAAAAAAAACAAACAAAATTAACTGTAAAATATTTCAAAAATATAAACTAGACATCTATATATATTGATTAATATATATTTCCATTTTGCCATTTTAAGTTTTTCTTTGTAGAGATTAATTACACCTACAATTGCAATCATACCTCGTCCTACATTTAGCCCCAAACCATGACTTTGTAGTTACGTGTACTAGTTGAATATTTTGACACTTTTACAAGTATAAAAGTGTGTATGATATTTTTTAATTTACATGAATAGGATCTATAGCAGATGGTAATTTTCATCAAACCATTAGATTTAAAATTTTTAATTTTATAATAATTATTATTAATATTTATTATCATTTTATAATTACTTATTATTAGCTATTTATTTTGTGGTGAGAGTGATTAAAAACAAGACCTTACTCTGAGCTACATACATAAATTTTTAAATTTTTCTTTTAATTTTGAGACAGTCTTACTAAGTTGCTCATACTGGCTTTACATTTGAAGTCTTCCTGCCTCAGCCTCCTAAGTAGCAGGAAGTATAGACAAGTACTACCACATGTGGCTTATTTTCATCTTCTTGATAAATTTCTGAAAGGAATGTATGATTACAGATATATCATTGTTTTTTTAAGTCCATAAGTTTTGTTCTACATATTTTGAGGTTACGTTGTTAAGTATATATGGTTTCAAAATTAGTATATCTTTATCTCAAGTTATATATTTTGTCTTAATATGTGTCTTCTCCTACAATAGTTTATTCAATTTCTTTGGTTAGTATTTTCCTGGTTCAACTCTTAAATGATAATTTGGCTTTGTCAACACATTCTTTCTTCCTGTTGAGAATTTTGCTTTCCAATTGTTACCTTATAAGTAATCTGTCTTTTTGTTCTGGATGTTGCTAAGATTTTTTCTCATTGTCTATGATATTCTTCAGTTCACTGTGATGTATCTAAGTGAGAATTAATTTTTATTCATTTAGGGTAGAATATGTCCTCATTCTTACATCTGGGAATGTGAGTCTTTCACTGATTTTAGAAAATTTCCATTGCATATTGCTTTTCCCCAGTCACTTCATTCCTTTCTTTGCAACTTGTATACACACATTATCTGATGTCTTCCATCTTGGCAGTTAATTTCATATACTTCTGGAGAACATGCATTATTCCTAGCACAAACTCCTACAATTTCCTACCCCTGTGCCCACAGATATTTCAATATATGCACATCTTATTTACTCCCTCAGCTTAACATGAGTAATAAGACATAGATTTTGGTATAAAACCTAATTTCAGTCTTACCCATCTTCCCTGCACCATGAGAAGGGCAGCCAGCATGCCAGGATGGGAAGCACCTGGGGCCTGGCAACTGGCTGGGATAAACGAATACAGTGCCTGACCCATTTCCCCTTCACCATGAGAAGGAAAGCCAACTTGTTAAGCACTCAGGGCTTGGCAACCAGTTTGATCAGAGCAACCCAGGGACTGACCAATATCCCTAAACCATGGGAAGTAATGGGGACCTGGCATCTGGCTGGGCCAGAGGCACCCAGGGCTTGACCCATCCCCTTATACCACAGGAAAGGAAGCCAGCATAGGAAATGCGTGGGATTCAGTAACCTGCTCTACAAGAGGAATCCTAAAAATGACAAGATGAATGAGCAAAATGCAATCTCAGAACTCCAGCCCATGGAGAACAAGTCCAGGAGACAAAAACAGAGTAAGAAATTAGAATTCACACACCTGAAATTTCTGAAAGGATAGCAAGTGAAGTGATGAAATAATGCTAGGAGGCTATACAAGAAATCAGATCAGAAATAATCTCTCAGTTAAAAAAAAAAGACAACTATAATGAAAGAATTACTCAGCATATCTGAAAAAGACATAGATAGAAAAATAGAGGAGCATAGAAAAATGATGGAACATTTGAATGAATACAGGAAAGAATTTGAATGCATGAAACAGATTCAAAGAAATTTCCAGGAAAGAAAAAAATTCCATTTAAAGCTGGCAAAACTGCTTGAACAAAGCTAAAGATACACTCTCAGACCTTGAAGACATTGTTGCAAGCAGTGACCATGAAAGAAAAGATCTCCTAAAAATAACAAGGAACCAGGAAATAACAATCCAACAGCTGCAAGATGATGAAAGGAAGAACAATATAAGAGTAATAGGTGTCAACAAAGAAAGGAGTCAATATAAATGATATAAAAAGATTATTTTCAGAAGTAATACAGGAAAATTTCCCAAGCATGGAAAAAGAATGTGACATACAATTAAGTGAGGTATATAGAACTTCAGTTAGCGATAACTGAAAGAAATCTACACCGAGGCATATAATGAAGATCCTAGAAATTCAGCCAAAGAATAGGCTATCAAAAGAAGTTATTGAAAAAAAATCAGATCACCTATAATGGAAAGCCCATGAGAATCACAGCAGCTTTCTCAACACAAAGCATCAAGTCAAGAACAGCATGGAGTGAAGTATTTCAAGTCGTGAAAGCAAGCAACTTCCAATCCAGACTGATGCACCCAGTAACACTATCTCTTAAAATTATTGGAGAAGATACTTCCATGATAAAGAACAATGGAAGAAATCCATGACTGCCAAACCAACCCTAGAAAGAGTACTGAAATATATTCTAGAAAGATATGAAAATGACCACAATTCCAAGAACAACAACAGAAAGAAATCACCAGGAAGGGCAAGCAATTAAACACAGAAAAAAGGCGCTGAGTGAGCGAGTTCTCCGGGAGCCACTGGACCCGCGGTTTGAGTCTGTCTTTGGCCCACACCGCCACTGTTCCCAGCTGAAAAGTGTGGAGAGAGCCAGGTATTTCCCATCTACTTCCTGCAGGCAGAGCGGGTGAACCAGGACCCCGCTGCCATTACAGACTGAGTCTCTGCCCTCCCTGCACCTGCACCAGAGAGGAGGTCCTCACTCTGAAGCCCTAGGGAATTCTCTGGCTGGGGGTGGGGTATGTAGACTCTCACAGTCCCAACGTGCCCTGCATGGAGTGAGCGAGTGCTCCGGGAGCTGCTGGACCTGTGGTTCGAGTACGTGCTTTACCTTTGCCCAGACCGCCTAGCAAGTCGAAGGCTCGAGAAGTCTGCCACTGCTACCCATCTGGGCTCAATCTGGTTCCTGTATGTGTCCTGAACTGACGGGAGACATAGATTCAGGTGGTTCACAAACTGTAGACCCTGCAGTTTGCGTCTGAATTATGCCTATACCCTGAACTGCCTGGGAACATAGGTCCACTGGATTAGAATTGTCACACCAGTACAACCTGAGTCAGGTTGTGCACATGCCCTGAATTGCAAGGGGACACTGGATCAGATGGTCGGCCATCAACTGACACAAGTGCCCGTGTCTGAGAATGGGGATAACTAGATACAAATCAAAAACAGCCAGAAAACCTGAGACTAAGTGGAACTTCTCAGAGGTCACTCAGGGGCAAATCTGACCAACAGGAAAACTAGGGACATGAGGGGTCTTGGCTGAGCAGCTACTGAAGAGGGAACTGAGCTTTCTGCATCCGGTAGCAAACATGACAAAATGAAAGACTAAAACACAATCCCAGAACTCCACCCCAATGAGCACAAGTCCAGAAGACATCAACATAGGAGAACTTGGTAAACACATTCCTGAAAGACCTGAAATGATTGCAATGGAAGTAAAGAAACAACTCCATAAAGCCATAGAAGAGATGAGATCAGAAATAATCTCTCAGGCAAAAAGTGAAATGACAAGAATAATGAAGGAAATGCTCAAAAAAGTCTGAAGAAGAAATCTATAAGAAAATAGAAGAACAAAGACAAGAGTCAGACGTGTTCCAAGAAAAATGTGGAAAGAACTTAGAACACATGAACCAGATCCTAAGAGACTTCCAGGAAAACAAAGCTGCCACTGAAAGCTACCAAAACCGCTTGAATGAAGCTGAAGATACAATCTCAGACCTTCAAGACAGCATGGCAGCTAGCGACCGGGAAAGAATGGATCTCATAAAAACAGCAAGGATCCAGGAAAAGTCAATTCAACAGCTGCAAGATGAGGCAAAGAGAAATCATGTACGACTTATAGGAGTCAATGAAACAGGAAGAAGAAACACAACTGACATTAAAAGACTATTTGCCGAAATAACAGCAGAAAATTTCCCAAGCACAGAAACACAACCTGATACACAAGTAAATGAGGCATATAGAACTCCAAACAACCACACCCAAAATAAAACTACACCCAGACATATAATAGACAAGTTCCCAGATTGCCAACCAAAGAACAGAATATAAAAGCTGCTAGAGAAAAGAAACAGCTTACCTATAAAGGGAAGCCCATCAGAATCACAAAGACTTCTCAGCACAAACCATTCAATCAAGAAGAGCTTAGAGTGAAATATTACAGGTCCTGACACAGAACAGCTTCCAACCAAGACTGATGTACCCTGCCAAACTATCTCTCAAATTCAACAGAGAAATAAAATATTTTCACAACAAAGAACAATTGGAGAACCTCATGGGCACCAAGCCAGCATTACAAGGAGTACTAAAAGAGATTCTGGACAGAGACAAATCTGACCACAATTTCAGAAACAACAGTAGGAATGAAATGTCAAGAAGACCAAACAAGTAAACAAGTAGAAAAAGTAGGACATCAACACAAGTAAATAACGTGACGATAATCCAATACATATCGCTTATAATTTTAAATGTAAATGGCCTCAATTCTCCAGTCAAAAGAAACAGACTGGCAGAGTGGATTAAAAAACAAAATCCAACAATATGCTGTATACATAAAACACATTTCACTGAAAAGGAAACCCACAGACTAAAAGTCAAAGGACGGAAAACAATCTTTCATGCAACAGGAACCCAGAAAAAAGCAGGGGTAGTTATTCTTTTTGCAGACCATGTAAACTTCAAACC